>NC_138909.1:81503798-81930599 GCF_965231255.1 Vanellus vanellus
AAGAGAAGGGAAGGGAAGAAAAGAAAAAGGGAAGGGAAGAAAAGAAAAGAAAAGAAAAGAAAAGAAAAGAAAAGAAAAGAAAAGAAAAGAAAAGAAAAGAAAAGAAAAGAAAAGAAAAGAAAAGAAAAGAAAAAGAAAAGAAAAGAAAAGAAAAGAAAAGAAAAGAAAAGAAAAAGAAAAGAAAAGAAAAGAAAAGAAAAGAAGAGGAGAAAAGAAAAGAAAAGAAAAAGAAAGAAAAGAAAAGAAAAGAAAAGAAAAGAAAAGAAAAGAAAAGAAAAGAAAAGAAGAAAGAAAAGAAAAGAGAAAAGAAAAGAAAAGAAAAGAAAAGAAAAGAAAAGAAAAAGAAAAGAAAAAGAAAAGAAAAGAAAAAGAAAAGAAAAGAAAAGAAAAGAAAAGAAAAGAAAAAGAAAAGAAAAGAAAAGAAAAGAAAAGAAAAGAAAAAGAAAAGAAAAGAAAAGAAAAGAAAAGAAAAAGAAAAGAAAAGAAAAAGAAAAAGAAAAGAAAAGAAAAGAAGAAAAGAAAAGAAAAGAAAAGAAGGAAAGAAAGAAAGAAAGAAAGAAAGAAAGAAAGAGAAAGACTGATCATCACTAAATTAGGCAGTTTGCATATTTAATTATGCAGTTTAAGTTATAAATGCTCAGCACTTCCGACTATAGGATTTGGGGCTTCTAGTCACAATGACATATGAAAGCTACTGACAGTTTTCATATTTAAGAGCATTCATTTCAGTCATGGAACTAACTTGAACTTCTTTCTCCCGCTTTGGCCCACTGATTTTGCTCTTTGGTTTTGGCAAGTTACTTCTCATGGCATTGAAGGACTTACAGCTTTCGGTGATTTCTGTCACATGGACCAAAATAAACATTGTTAAGGAAAAAGTATATTTTTACAATAAGACACAGAAGGATGAAATTAGCAGTATGAAAGGTATAAAATTTGAACTTACACAGTAGTTTGCGGACTTAATACATCACAGAAAAGCCTATACTTTAAACTCATAAAAATTTGTTATATTCCTTTTATGGAAAAGAGCCATAAGTGTGTCTTTGTTCTCAGGTGCTATTGCAATGTATAAGTTGTATATTTTGATGTGTTTGATGTCTTCCCTGTTTTTTACCCTATCAGAAAGAATCACTGCTTACTGATTAACATGTTTCAAAACAATTATTTTTTCATTTGGCATCCTTAGCATTACGAATTATACATATCGTTCCTACTTATCATTATACAGCTAAAACCAGAAATGGAGTACCCGTTAAGAGTAAAAATTTTTTTTCCTTCCCCAAAAAGCTCTCTTTTCCTTATTAAAATATGAACTTTCATAGTTCTTTAGATTTTACTTTGGAAAAGTCTGAGAAAGAAGTAGTAAAAAATTAATTACGCATAATATGAGACATAAGAAATTACGTCCCTTCAGTAGATGAAAATTTTCTTTTACGTCAAAAGGCGCAGTAGTGGACATTGACCGAAAAATTCATTTTGAGTCAGTCACAATCTCAGTCATGTGAGATGTGCACAACAGAATAAACCTCTTTGCCTTTGTTCATTAATCACCTCAATGCACACCTTGCAGGATATGCATTTTTCTTTTTGCACTTAAGCGCGGTGTGAACGTATGATGAAGGCTGAGACTCTACGGTAAACAGAAATATTAAGAATTCATCAAATTGAAGCTACATTTACCACTCTTATCACCAGAAGCTAATGTCCTGTGCATTGCAGCTACAGTTATCAGGTAAGGACACGGTATATAGCTGCAGAAATTTCAAGCATCACCCTCTGTTCACAGAGGCAGGGATATTAGTCAAACTTACCAAAGTTTAACAAAAAACCAGTTAAAGTATCTGGCAGTGTTTAAACAAACATAAAGCAAGTTTTAAATACAGTTTGTGGGCTACTAAAGAGGAAAGTGGTCACATGAACAATTAGAAAATAGAATTGTGTCTTCACTGGATTGCTTTAGTGACTTCTAAGCCGGCACTGGAGCATATTTCAACAATACAGACAATTCTACTAATAAATAAATAAATACCAGGAATAAAACAAGCCCATGCAGGTGTCAAAGAGGAGGCAAAGGTTGAAAATGCCTTTCTCTGAAATTTACTGAGAGGTCAACTGAAGAATAAAAGGAGAGAAGAGGTTTTGTCCAAAGCTACTAACGAAGCTGAATTTCTGACTGCTTTTGCCCCCTCCAGTCCAGTCAGTTCAAGACACCACAATTCGCCTCAGCTGCCAATTCAGAGGTTTATTTAACAAAGAATTCACAAGATTTTTGGCAAATAATATCATAACTACCTAAACAAAAAATTACGGCTCGCCGGTTCCCTTGTCAGATGGCTTCTTTGTCCCCGGGTGACGGAGGATCAGGGGATTTCTGCCTTACAGACTCCTCCCTAACACAACTGAAATGTGTCCAAAAATCTTAGCTTTTTCTTCCGTTCTTCAGTTTTCTTAGTTCACATAATTAGTAAGATGTATACACACATATGCATATGAACTAATGCCCTTTAGCTAAGTGTTGGCCACTTACTAATTTTGCTAAATATACTATTAGACACAAATTGTAGCGATCTAATAACTAAAGTAATAAAAAAGAAGTATCACTCTGCTTTTCATTCATACACCAATAAAAACAACCTTTTAATGTTTCCTCATTTTACGTGTTTGCAATTGTTCTGAACATTTTCAATATCGTTAGACACTCAATGGCTAAAAGACAAAAAGTTGCATCAGCAAGCTAAAGATCTGAGCCTTTACCTTAAAAAAGACTATTTTTTTTTATTTGCGTTATTAGAGAAATTAATTATACTGTGAAATTTACACGCCAACTAAGCATCATACATTCAACTGAAAAACTGACACAAAGATATCTCGAAAAGATCACACTACAGCTCTATTCCTACAGTTTTACTGGGCACCTATTGGGGATATTATCAGCCCAATTTCTGGGCTCTCTCAACCACACAGCACAGGAAGTTATTTTAATAATATATAATAACATAACAGCCCAAAGAGCTAGAAGAACTGCCATTGTTTCTATAGTTTTTAGCTTTATTGAATGTGTTTATTCACCCACATCTGCATTGTTATAGCTATGCATCTATAGTCTGTGGTACTGCATGAAAATAATTTGGAAATGAACTGAAAAGCAACATAGCAAGCAGGCAACTGACTTCCATATAAGCACTTGCATTGTTCTCCTCAACACAAAACACAGAGAACTATTCCGAAGTGTATGTGTGAAAGTCCCTCTTGGAATAAAAAAACAGTAAAAACTCCAAAAGCTGTATGGGAAAGAGTCTCCTCTGAATAATTATGAACAAACGGATATCACTTCTCAAACTGATAAACTGGAAAACTCGCCTATTGATGAATTCAGCAAAGTGTTTTGCCAAGGTACTTATCCTTGACGTACACTATATTAAACAGCACGATAAAGTAAGCTTTATCTATCTGTGTCTTATGACTCATACCTGTTTAGCATCCTGACAAAAATAATTTGTTAGTGAAAATTACGGATGAGCGTGTGTTACACAATACATGCCTGACCCTAAAACGATATGGGTTTTCTGAACACTCCAACGCAGAATTTTACTCACATAATCACGCTTTCAACACTACGTACTCATCTCTTTCCCTCTGCTTTAATCAAGAAAAAGCCATCAGATAAGGAGATCATTATCTGGATTACTTTGAAAGTTTCATACTAATTTTCCATTTGGCCCAGAAATATACCCTAAGGAGTATGCACTGCATATTCTCTCTTCTGCCAAGCCCACAGTACGAGTAGGAGTCTTTCCATTCTGGAGCTTTGGGACTTGGTTCCTAGTCTGATGGCTAAAAAGTGGTTGTCAAACTATTTCTTTCATGACAGATACAAAGTCTTTCTTCTCTGCTTTTTTCATAGTATTTTGACTTGCTTCTTTAGCCTTTGTTCTTCCTGAAGTATCAATTCTTGCGCAGTTTCCACCTGGTTTCAATGCAAGTACACAAGTGTCAACTATATTTATCAGTGCAGTGGTGTACATATGTACTCAGAGCAACAACAGCACAGTTCTTCTTTGTTCAGGTGGTGAAGAATTCTGTGAAAACCAAACTGACACGCAGGTATGTACAGACATTTTTTTTTTTTTAACTTTCATTTCAGTGTCCAGAACATTGCAATTTTCTGTGGTTTTGAAATTAAACACATAGCAGTAAAATATTATACGACTGCTTCCACGAGCTCGCAGTGTTCTAATATCACAGTACATGTATCACAGACAGGGACTGACAAAAATCTTATAAGCAGTATAATGAATCGTAAATACAAACACTTATTTATTCCAGTGATATGGATAAGCTCTACTATAGGAATTATTTTGTAAAAACTAAGTATATTCCTTAACTTCTATCTTACCTTATGCTCCAAAATAATATTCATTTTCATGGAAAATAGAGGGTTGATTAGGCTTTTAACATTCCTATTTTCTGCACTTGACAAATTAATTTTACTAGTAACTTGCAAAATTGACAGGAAGCTTAGGTTCCCAAAAAAGGAATACAGTAAAGATTTAATCCCTTATTGGTTATAGCATTCATTAATCAGTGGTAATTTACATTAATATAAATACATTGATCCTTCTCTGAGGGCCCTCTCTAGTGAGTAATTTCATCCTCCGGCAGACATTATGAGATACATTAAGAACTGGCATTTCAACAAATGAGAATGGCTTGACTGTAAGACAAATACCCAATTAATAACCAAATAGGAAATTATTTGTTTAATTTTTATATTGCACTAGCTAAATTCATTGCAATATTCAAGGAAAATATACGTGGATTCCCTCATAAATTTCACTGGAGAAAACACTGTAGTAACATTCATTGGTAATTAAAGAGATCAGATTCCTCATGTGATGTTCTTCATATGTGTCATTTCAGAAAATCTTTCTTCTACTGCCATGTGATATGGGGAAATCATGCTAAGATTTATTTTTAAAGAGAAATTGTGTGGAAAGAATGTAATACTAATTTTTTCATTGCATTAAAGTAAGTTTTTGGGCTCAGATCTAAAGCATAGAGCAAAAAACAAGTATTTCTCCAAATGAGTAGCCACAGGGAAGAACTACATCCACATTTGCACTGAGCTGTTCTTGAAATGATAGAATGAGCCATTTTTATACTAACAGACAGTTAGGAAGGATTGTCTCAATGTTCTTCCCACTTTCATATAATTCTTACCTTCTAAAAATTATCTGTTAAGAGAAGCTAACAAAAACTAGATTTAAACCTCTCTGATTAACAGGGAACAGTATTGCCCAAAGCGCTGTACAGATTTCCGTTTTCACCTACGCAAAGACAAAAAGATCAAGATCATGAAGGACCAAGATCTAAAAGAAGAAATAAAATCTCTGATTAATGAGGGAAAGTTAGGACACCTTAAAAATATTGTCCTTTAATGCATACAGACATGGTAACAAGCTAACACAGAAATTATGAGGGGTTAAATCAAGAATATGTATTTCAAGACTCCTTGGTCTATTTACTTGTCTGCCATACAGTCAGTCCAATCCTGTACAATGCCGGGGAAATACTTGTCCTTTATGCGTCTCAGTTTTCATTTGTGTAGAATGTGTTGCCTGGTACAAGACGGGTGTGATATTCGATGGGTGAGAAATGGCAAGGAAGAAAACTCTGATGAAAAATTCTCTACAAGTAAATCAAGTGGACTTGTGTCAAAAAGCAGAAAAAATGGTGTTTCACATATGTTTTACAGACTACGCCTTAGAGTTAGAAAATCCTCAGTTCCAATTCCTGGAAGATCTTCCCGAGTTCTGTTTTTCTGTACATTCCATATTGCCAGTCTTAATTTAAAAGTACAATCAGCATCTAAGAAAACATTAGAATAGTAATCCAAATCCCTAAGTAGAATACCATTATGTTGTAGGTGCAGATTCCTTAACATTTTTTGCAGCACATCATGAATTACAAATTCCTTCTGCATATTCAATGGGAGAAACTGTTATTCAGGTAGTATTATAATCCCTAACTGTCATTTGACCAAATAAATTGGGAAACAAGAAACTGAGAAAAGTTGTCACTGCAACATAAAATATATTACCAGCATTAAGCCTCACTCAGTAGGAAAGAAAACTAGATTTTGGCAGTTGGAAGACTGCAACAAGTAGAAGGGAAGGTGAAGCGCGGGTCTGTCTCTGACAGATGCCACAAAAACCCAGATTACACAGAAGAAACTATTTCTGCAGTGCACATAAAATTTTAAGAGTGACTGAAAGAATAAGAAAGTAGAGAGAAGAAAAAACACCAAAAAAACCCGCCTGACCTAACGTCATTAGGGAACAGCATAAAATCAAAGAGTATCACAAGGACCCCCACAAGGCTGAGGGACCCGGGGGTGTTCAGCCTGGAGAAAAGGAGGCTGAGGGGAGACCTTCTCGCTCTCTACAGGAGGGTGTAGCCGGGGGAAGTCAGTCTGCTCTCAGGTAACAGGCGATGGGACAAGAGGAAATGGCCTCAAGTTGCACCAGGGGAGGTTTAAATTGGATATTAGGAAAAATTTCTTCATTGAAAGTATTGTCAAGCACTGGCACAGGCTGCCCAGGGCAGTGGTGGAGTCACCGTCCCTGGAGGCATTTAAAAGACGGGTAGATGCGGTGCTGAGGGACATGGGTTAGTGGTGGGTTTGGCAGTGTTGGGTTAACAGTTGGGCTCGATGATCTTACAGGTCTCTTCCAACCTAGGCGGTCCTATGCTTCTATGATTCTAAGCAAAAGAAGGGAAGCACCCTCCCATGCGTGTACATAAAGTCTGTTTAAATCTTACCTAACCACAGTTCTGCCTTTTTGTTAAAGTCATAGAGTTAATTTGGTTTACAGCCTCTTTTACTGTGACGTGACATTTCATTCCGTATTTCCTTTGTACCCCTATGGTAATCCAAAAAAGCTATTTGCCCTCAGCGTAGGGATTCCCTTGCCTTCCTCCTTTAAGAACGGCCAGCGAGTCACCTGAAAGCACTCCCTCTGTCAGCTCGCCCAGCTAGCGAGGAGCCACCCACTGGTGAGTGATGGCTGTCCTCCGCCGGTGATTCACTTGGCACTTCCCTTGGCAAAAAACCTGAGGGGAATCTGCCACACTGCATAAAAAAGCTTTCTGCCAACTGGAATAACTCCACATGCTTCCGCTCCAAGAAGGTTGCCGGCGTAAACTCTGAACCGAATGAAGACTAGGAATGTGCCTCACGAAAATAAATGGCAGGAACAAAAAGCTTTCAGACATTTTCAACACCAAAAGAGCATACCACAAACTGGAACAGAAAGAAGAACGGCAATCTAGTCAACCAGGATTTTGAACAAATTTCTGAAACTTAAAGGCTGAAAGTTGTAAAAGGCTGTATCTCCTTGTTGCTTGGTTTGTTATCTGTATAAGGAATATCTTCTGACACACACTGTTTTGCACAAGAGCTTTAGAAAGCTTAATTAATTCAGGCCTTTTTTAAGTTGGTGATAACAATTTTCTGCTATCTTTAGTTATTTGATTTTATTATTATTTTACTATTATTATTGCTTCTAATTCAAGTGAAGGAAGAAAGAAATTACTATGACTGCATGGAAAAAAGTTGAGAAAGTAAACAGTCCTTCCTTCTTCTCCAAAAAGAAAAAAAAAAAAGGTAAGATTACTTCTTGAGAAAATATACTATAAGTACTAATGGAAATATTATTGCAAATCAGGCTAATGGAAAACTAAGAATGATCACATTGAAAGATTTTAAGAATAATTCGGTAAAAGACTTTTACACACATACACATGGTAGGCATACACAAAAAAAACCCACCACTATTATGGAAGCATCCAGAAGCCTACGAGTGAGGGAGACAGATGATGCAACTCCTATCTGAATGGGAGGGTGCCACACACGCGGAGGGAGAATGAGCACAATTCCCTTAGCTCCCATCAGGGAATTCGTCCCTGAATAAATAAAAAAGAAAAGTGGCTGAATGAGGGTGATTATAAAACACAGCATCTCTGCTTACTGAATTTATGATAAAAATGGCAAACACTGACTGTATTGTCAGTATATCCATTGAGAAAAAATGGACAAAGGAAGATTTCTAATAACTGACTGTTTTCAGACAGAATACTGGAAAGTCTCAAAGGAACTAGGCACCACACTAGTAGTAATTAGTTAGAAAGAATAAGGGACCAATGATTTGTTAGTTACAATTTTTCAGAAAACGTAGCATACATATCTCTGTTTCTGTCAGATTCATATATGCATTATATAGGCTTACATGTATTTCTGTAACAGTGGAACACAACCTATTCTGATCATTCTTTGTATTAGCCTCCTGAATAGTTTCAACACCCCTCATAACTCTATTTCACTGTGTTTTCAGGGTCTACTCTGGTCGCGGGTTCTACATCATCTTTATCAACTGTGTAACTGCTGTGGCTTCCTTATGGCATACACCTGACTGTCTTACATGAGGGCTGTTAACCACAGCCCTATGCGTTTCTTCTCAACTTTGTAGCATGTTTTTTCAATCTTTCTTCTTTGTTTTAGATATTCCAAGCATTTTTTTTCTCTATTGTTATATTTTCTAATGTATTTCTAGGCATTTCTGTAAGCTGTACAGTTGCATGTCATTCCTTTATTTTTCTCCATTGACTGCAATCGTGTCTTTCTTTATGTTCATTTATTTACTTTCAATGTTATGTGGCTTAGTAAGAAATATACTTTCCAGTCAAAAGGAAGTCGCAGTTGCCTCTGGTCCTGTCACTCGGCACCAACGAAAAGAGCCTGGCTCCAGCTCGTTTGCACCTTCCCTTCAGGTATTTATATACATTAACGAGGTCTCCCCCCGAGCCATCTCTTCTCCAGGCTAAATACTCCCAGCAGAAGAAATGTAAGAGATAAATAAGTAGTATGGACAGAAAGAGGAATATGAAATTATTATCATGTAATAATACAACAGCACAGCATGAAATTAAGAAATGTTAAAAGCAAGCAGCGATTTACAGACTTGCGCAAAACTCCCACAATATGTTATGGATTTGAGAAGTATAAACAGCTTTAAAAGCCCAGACAGTAGAGAAGGCCATGGCTTTAAAGTCTAAACCTTATCTTGCAGAGTACCTCCACCAGCCAGAGATTACACAGTTGTTTAAAATATCTACAGAAAAAAAAAATTATCTGGATGTAAATAAGGGAAGTTTGATGTTGCTCATGAGCACCAGACTATAAAATGTCTTAATCTTTGTTTGGCTTACATGATTAGATGGATGTAGCTTGGCATACATTTAGCAGACGTCGTAAGTAAAGTCAAGGTAAGAAGTGGAAAACTAATGAGAAGAGAGCTGGATATTGAATGAATGGTTAGTGCATACACTTACCAGTAAGTGTTACAAATCAAACGCAGGATGAGGATTTAGGTTCACTACAAGAAGCGAACTGCACAAGAAGAACGTTATGATTCTCATCACCCGAAGGTGCAAGAGCCAACAAACACAAGAGAATATTGTTTCTTCAGAGCAACTCTTCACCTGACTGTGACCCTGACTGTCCTGGTCCTGGTAATGTGCTTTTTCAGTTACACCAGCCCTTTGCTTGGACAATCTCTTCACACTGAAAAACTCGACACCCCAGTTGGAAGTTACAAACTACTATGTACGGCAGAGGTGAAAGTTCCAGCTCTGGAAATCTCTCACTGCTGTTGGCTGGAAGCAGAAGGGGGCACCACAAAAAAAATAATAATTCCATTAGTAATAAAGTATTCATTAAGCGCCTGTATTTTTGACCAGTGTCTGAGACAGAGAACAGGACTAAGCTAGAACAACCATGAGTTTACACGCATTTTATAGTTCTTTTATTCTCGCACTATTTTCTCTTGTCTATGACACATTTATTAAATTCTTGTACAAATGTTGAACTTTTTTCCTGACACTTATCATAAAAGTTAATAAATATTCTCATATGCAGAAAACCATTTTACAGGGCAGCCATATAATAGCCTTTTTTAAGACTCTGCCTAGAATACTGTGTTCACTGCTGATCATGTACGGCACGGTTAAGCGGTTTGATCAATAAGTACAAACAGCACAGTACACAGTTTTTCAAAAGACATCAGATGGACGTAACGGTCACCAAAGGTGTGAATGAGAGGAATCTCTTAAACAGGATCAGATGTGGATATTCCCACCAAAGAAACCGAGGCTCAGAATTAAGAAATCCTGTCTGACAACCAGCTGAACAATTCAAGAATTAACTCACAGCAAAGGTACGAAGGTAATCTTTTGTTTTGTCACTTTCTAAGATCCAGTTGGGTCAGTGTGATCAGTTTGGCTTTTTACACCTAAACATCAGACTATGAGAGATTTTTGTGGCCTTTAAAGTACAAAAGTGCCCAAGAAACTTTAAAAACATCAAAATGGAAACAATCCAAAAGTAAACTTGAAATCACCAATTATCAATTGAAATGAAGGACCTATCTCATATGGGAATGTAAGGAGTACAGCAAAAGACCTCGTATTTTTCAAAAACTCAAACAGGAATATGATACAAATTTCTGAAAAGATATCCTAGTAAGTCAATAAAGTTCTATCAAAAACAAGTCCTGCTGTTCTACCCACTTATGCTAGGACTGAAATTGGTCCATAGTGATTAATTTGAACTAAGTAGAGTATGTACGGTATATGGTTCAGTTATTGACCCATAGCACTCTTGGGTTCCTCTGAGAATGCAATGTCTAGCGGTTCCAGTGCTGATGCGTGAAATGTTCTAACAAACCAGAAATCAATGCAGAGTGCACAGTAAACAGACACAGTCAATGAGCTATTCATTACCTTTTGTAAACCCGCAGTATAATTGGCGTGTGGTCAATTTATAAACTGTAATCAACTGCGGCTTTATTTAATCCCTTATATAAAACAAGACCAAAAAGCTTCATGTTTTATGTAGTCATACGAACATGAAACGGGATAGGTAAGCAATTAGATACCCGAATGCACCCTCCATCAAATAAAATACCACATTTGTCCGACCTCTAATAGAAGCTGTTTATTAAACACTCAGTACTATAGCCAGCAAAGGTATTTTTGTGTGTATAATACTTTTATTAGGTATTTTTTCTGATCGGTAATTAAAACCTAAATCCCAGATGCTTTTCTAAATAAATTGTCGCCTTCAGGACAGCAATTTCTGCTACCAAAAGAGGGCACAGAGGAGGTATGTATTTCATAATGAATGTTTATTCTTACTTACTTACTGATAGAAACCTTTTTTATCATAAAGCTAATTAAAGTTGGTAAAGGACAAAGTTAGTCTTTTCATTTTAAATCGAAAGCAAAAAACAAACCCCATAATCACACTAATGTCATACAAAATGTTTGGATAGCTTCTAAAAATAATCAGTCTCTAAAAGATGACTGCCTTCAGTAGTAAACAGCAACGTGGGTCTTATTTCAAACCCCTGAATATAAAGAACGAGGAGCAAAGTAGGGAGCATGACACTGGAAAGTTTAAAGGAAATCGATTTGCTTTCCCACTCACCCGTACTCCTTTCCCAGAAGTAGATGGATTATGAGCATCTGGACAACTTGCCCCTCCTTTTTGTTCAGTTTGGTTCCGTTCAATCTGCTGGGCTTCCAGCACGTCTAGCTAAGTTTTCAATTATGGGGACCTGCACAGCCCTTTTTTCCCCCTTCAGTGAATGCTTTGAGTTCAGCACGGTCAGCAGGCGTGGAGGATTTAAGTACCTCACACCTCATAGTTCATCTAAGGGAATGTTTATGCATTTTTTGTAGTGTATTCTGAGCCTCAGAGAAAGAAACCACACGCTGTTATCACATTGCAAAGCCTGAGATATCATACTTCATTTCATTGCTGGGTTAATTGCAGCCATGTGCTCTCATGGCTCAGCGCACAAACTGAATGAACTCCTCTCTGCCCGAAGCATTAGACAAGTGAACTTGATAATGTCTATGTGGGCACATCCAGAGAGCGGCAGCTTCTCTCAATGTAAGCTCAAGGCAAAGAGTGAAATAGAAGAAACTAAATGTTGTGAGAGGTAAGACAAAGAAGGCTGAGCAATTTACACACACCCAAACCCATCAAGATCATATGTGAAATAAAGGAAAAAGTAATAAATAGGAAAAAGTAATAAATATAGCTGATGCCTGTCTATCTCTGTCCAGGTTAAGTAGCTGAGTATTTCTGTTGCTTCTGTAAAGCTCTTTCTGAAAAAACGATGTTCTGAAACCTGTAGGATGTCAGAATCTAAGAGTGTGAGTTGAATGCATGTCAGACTTTGCTCCGACGCTATGTTGTTGACAAATTACAGCCTAGCAAGGGCAAACTCATCAGAAAAGAAACTGAGACGAGAGTTACCAAAGCCACAGGGCATTGACAGCTCTGGAGTGAAGTTCAGAAAACTCAGCTGCCTAGGCAGTGATTCTCAAACTTTCTGAACTACATGACTACAGGGAATGAATAATCAATACTTTATTTAAAAAAAAAAACCATTTAAATTACTTCATCCAGCTACTGCTCACATCACCTCAGACTAAATGTACGGTGTCAATGCTCCACTGATGAAGACTGTCAACTATGTTACAAAGCCAAAGATATAATTTAATCGTTGACTGTTAGATTTGGAAAATTTGTTACTTCCACTGATATATTTAGTTAATAAAAGGAGTAATCTACATCTTACATTCATCCCCTCTATGCTAACACATTTGCCTATCAGTCCTGGTAACTGTTACTAGCTTCCCAATTTTTTAGAAATAAAGGAATTTGCTGGATTTCCAGGTTAAACAGACTTCAAATTAACATGTTTCTCATAAATAAATACATAACACATTTTCTAGTACAGCTTTATTAGCACTTGGAGCAATTTTTAGTTCAGCAGTTCTTAAGCAGGAAATAAAAAGGGCACTAAATGGTGGAAGGTCTTCTCTCAAAAAGATTTAGGATTCAACTATAACATGAGTGTTGCTGAATGAGTCGAGGAATTACTATTTAATTCTTTTCCCTTGTGAATCTACTCATCTGAACTGTTATTTTCTTGAAAGAAACTGTAAGGCCTGAAATATAATTTCTTTCTTTGATAGTGTCTTCATCAAAATTCAAGAGAGGCACACTTTTTTAGAGATTTATTTTTTTGAGTGACTTGGGGAAAAAAATGAGACAGACCCCATAGAAAACTTTCCGTTCAAGGAATATAAAATGAATTGAATAGAACATGGAACTATCTGCAAACTAAATATTACTGTATTTTTATGTTTAATATTTTGGGTTTGCATGTGCCATATATATAGTACTATTCCTAATCTATTTTAATGCTAGACACAATTCTAAAAAGTGTGAAGCAGGAAAACCCCTGTACCAGACAAAAAGATTGAGAAAATGCCAAGAAAATACATATTTATTAGCAAATATTGCAAAATTCTCTATGAAGATAGGTTTCTGGGAGAATGGATTCTCACATTCTGTGAGAAAGTGATTTGTAAGTAGCTTATTGCAGTGGGCTTGAATTCCAGTTTAGTTTTGTAGATTTTGTAGTCCTTGAGTGCTGCTCAGCACGAATGTAATATTCTCAAAAACATCCTGGTTAAGTGAATGTTCTGTTGTGACACTAAATTGCTATTACTGGCTCACAGAAAGGAGTATCAAGTGATATTCCTTTCTCTCTTTTACACATTTTACTTTTCTTTCCTAACCACCTGTTGTAGCAGTAAAAATATCAGCTCTGATGTACCTTTCACCCTAGATTTATCATTATATATTATCCAAAATACTCCCTATACCAGATGCTGAAGTAAAACCAGGAGTGTATCCAACAGAGAAGCACAGGAATAGGCAGTAAGGTGGAGAACATGAGAGAGGCTGAAGACTTTGACACCACCCAAACTCTCAGAAACTATAATACCTATTTGAAGCCGCTCAAAGATTTTTATTTTTTGATGAAGGCAAGTAACCATGAGAATTTGAAAAATTATAGCTATTTTTTAATTAATATTGCTGGGTCATGCGTAACAAAGTAGTTTGATAGTCTATAACTAAGTGAAGGAAAGCAGACAAGACAAAATACAACAAAAAAAAATCCTACAAAGTATGTAAATCTTGAGAGGTGCCATGGTACCATACGCAAAGAAAAATCCTAGAAAAAAGACGGCTCTAAACTACTATAGATATGCTTAAGGAACAGTTGCATATATGGATTGATATGGCCATAGTTCTACTTGTGTATCCTCAGAAAAATCAGGTAGTTATTATTATTCTGACTATCCAGACACAACATTTTTAGAGAATACTATGTAGCACCTGTATAAACATCTGTCTTTTGTTGGCTATGTTAAGGATATGACTACACCACAACTTTATTTTTATGATTTTGTTTTCAAGAAAGCATAATTATAGTCTATGTTTCAATCTAACAGTTTGGTGAATATGGTATCAAAATTATTTAATCAATGCTGAAGAATATGAGTGATCAAATTTAGAACCCTATTTGACAGTATCAGCTTACAGGACAAGACACTTAGAAATGGAAGCATTGCTTGTTGAAGTAGAATGTTTAGAATCGGGCTATCTGACTGTCTCCTTAATGCTAATCCTATCACTATCAGAAACCTCTTGGACACCATGATGGAAAAAAAAGAAATATTAATTAAACCAATGCTACATGGATAAACCTTCTGCCAGAGCAAAAAAATAGTGTAAATTTACAGTTTAAAAGTTTGGACACAAAAGATAACAGTACTTTGTGAAGTTCCACCTCAGTGTTATGAAGCGATCACAAGATAATCACACAAAACAATACAGGATCTCTGTTCACTTATGTTCCACAATATGTAGACTTGCAATCCAGTAAATATGATGTTGCCATCACTTGTAACAGCCCACAGGCTTTGTATTAAGAGAACTGAAGCTTCAAGAATTTTAGACTTTGCCCACCTAGAGATTTGTTTTAGCTTGTTTATCTGTAACAGCAATTACCTACAACCCAGCACAATTGCATTGTAATGCCAATTCTAACATATCTTTATTCCAACAAACAGAGGGTAAGAAGCAGCAGTTATTCTGTACTGAATGAGTAACCTACGATGCTAGGAAAAAAAAATAATGCAGAATACCAGATTATGGGCACAGGATGATATACCAGAGCCCCCAAGGCTATAAGCAACTCTTTAGTGATCAGTTACACTCACCAGAGAAGAACACCCTTGGGAGCTGGGCGAAGCCAGTGTTAAGGGCAACAAAGATAACAAAAAGCAAGTATCCAGATTAGATAGGACATACCACATATAGTGACTCTGGATACAACCTGGAAGAACAAGCCAATGAAGAACAAACAAGTAAGCAGACTGTGTTAGCAAACCTGCTAAAATTACCCCAAGCACACCCAAGAATGAACAGGAAGAAAATACAAACTTTTAACATCCTCAGAAACAATCACAAATTGATAGGATGCTAATGACTCCCTATAATCAACTCTCTTCCCTCTCCCCACTTCCCTAAGCCACCAACCTCAAGATGCAGGAGAGCAGCAGAGGGCTGAGCACAACACAGAGAAAGGGGCAGATACTGGAAAACTGTTAGTTCTAATTGGCATTATCAGGAATAAGCTGTAAAAACTGAGTAATTTGTACTATAAGTGCTAGCATCATTGTAACTGGACTAACAATTCTCTGATTAGACTGCTAAGACTGTAATTATACTGAACCCTCTTGGTTTTACACGTATGGTTCACTTCTTTGACCCATGTAAACTGTGCAAATTGTTTTGCAACTACTGCTAGGATGTAATTGGGATGCAAAAAATTGGTAACTGTTGCAGGGAAAAACTGTTCAATTTACATAGCTCAAATCGGGATCAAAGCGGCTTTCTGATTTACTTATGAGAAATAATTAACTAGCAATCAGTGAATTTTATATTCATGACTAACAATATAACAGATAAACTCCAGTAATAGAGACTTACAAAAATGTTGATAAACACCTCTTAATTTCTGAACAGCCTTCTCTAACCAGTCCCACTGAGTTCGAAGGGCACCCACATCCACGGAGTTCGGGGAAGGCAGACACACGCCGGGTTATGAGCACAACCCTCTTCCCTGGGAGGGCAGGTTACCTATTCACACACACCTTGTGCTGCAGCTTTGTGTGAAGCTCTGCCCGAGATGTGAGTCCCTGCCTGTTCCGTCCCATACTGTTGCGATGGGAGACTTTCAGCAGCGTCAAAACAGGTTCAACTGCCACTGTGTCCACTGCAAGGTAACATCCCAGAGACCCTCCCACTCTCTACAGCTCCCTGAAAGGAGGGGGTAGCCGGGGGGGTCGGTCTCTTCTCCCAAGGAACAGGCGATAGGACAAGAGGAAATGGCCTTAAGTTGCACCAGGGGAGGTTTAGATGGGAGATTAGGAAAAAGTTCTTCCCAGAAAGGGTTATCAATCATTGGCACAGGCTGCCCAGGGAAGCAGTGGAGTCGCCATCCCTGGAGGTATTTCAAAGACGCGTAGATGTGGTGCTGAGGGACACGGGTTAGTGGTGGAGTTGGCAGTGTCAGGTTAACGGTTGGGCACGATGATCTTAAAGGTCCCTTCCAACCCAGGTGATTCTATGATAATATGCTTCTATGTCACAGGCATCCTTTGTACATTTTTCTTTTAAAGCTGACTCCTTTATTTCAAAAAAATCTCTAAATAGTTCCATGGTTACCATTTAAGCAAATTGAGGCCTGTTTTACTCTTTAACATCATCAGTTTCAGGCAAACACCCCCTCGGAGAGCGTTGGGTGCCCCCTGCACGCATACCCTTCAACGCTCACATCCTTGTCTTAAACATCTGTTGTTGCCAAGGGTGGGCTGCGCTGGCGGCCCTACAGTAACAGATTGGTGGGTAGCATAGGCAACTTTAGGCTGTTAAAATTTAGTGCCAAAAGAAGGTGAAAAGATCTCAAGTACATACAGAACAGGTCATGGGAAAAGCGGGGAATCAGACAGTATCAGAGGAGCTTAACAGCTCCTCGGTACAAGGACCGAGTAGAGGACCACTCAGACTGAAAAGTGTTAGACAGATCAGAGACTGACATGACAAAGGAGACCTGGGTAGAGACTGACCGATACTGTGGAGTGATGCGTTATATTACAAATGACTTTGGGAGTCTTAATTACTGTAAGTTACTTGACGCCCTGTTGAAGTTTAATTAATATATAATGCCTTTCAGTAGATTCTGAATACGAGCAGTTGTTTTCAGTATGAAATGACATTAGCAACATGAGAAACTATCTCCTTTTGCTCAGAATTTAGTTAACCTATTCGTCCTTGTGTAAAAGGTTCTTTATAACTCTAAGCTCGAGTTCTCGTTAATCATTATCTGAGACTACCATAAGTATATTAATTTTATTTCAGAGAACAACCACTGACTCTGAAAGGAAGAGTGGCCAGTATTACAATTACCACAGGAAAAGACTCAGTTACATGGAGTGTACTAAACCAAGAAAACTGAATCACAAACTGACGCTACGGTATTCAGATATCCATCAGACTCTGTTTGTATTCTTGTTAATGAAGTTGGCTGACGATGGCCGCCTTCACAAAGCTTATGACATTCCAAGATTTAAGTTATTCAGTGCTACTAGTTTGGAATCAGAGTATCTTCAGTACAGCTGGATAACTAATTCATTCCCTAAGTGTTCCTATTTGGGTTTGTGATACACGTTCCACACTTAAAGGTGCTTTGAACTCCCATGGAATTTCTTCAAAAAGCTTGGTGTGGATACAGAGTGGTTTTCCGAAGTATAAAAACAGAATCCTTATGTTGGTCCTAATTTTAGTTAGAAATTCTGGCTGAGGTACACTATAGTATATTGTTTTCACACACAAATACTTTCTGACAAATGTCTAGATCAGAGTTCTGCAAAAAGTTTCAGAAAAGTGAAATAACGCAAGCTGTAACTTCATGATGAAGGCATGTCAACAGATTTTTCAAAGGCAAATTAGTATTACAAAATTATGCCCTTTGATGGCAAAATGCAATTTCTGTGAAAACAGAACGTAACTTCCATTGTGGGATCACCATGTATCCATAAGCATGAGCCGAGATCTCCTGACGACCTGAATTCATACCAGACAGAAGAAATAATTACATACATCATTCAAGACCAAAGCTGTGGTTTGACAGAATTCATAGCTGCCAGCTAGGGTAGTACTACATCCATCCACCACACACAGCACATAAACAACGGGTGTAACCGTGCTTAGTTTGTGGAATTCAGAAAAGAAAGAAAGTGGATAAATTAGGGGCTTGAACAATGGAGAACTATGTAACTGAGACAATGCTTCTTCAGAAATTCCATGTTCTGGGTCC
Organism: Vanellus vanellus; assembly: GCF_965231255.1. Taxonomy (NCBI): domain Eukaryota; kingdom Metazoa; phylum Chordata; class Aves; order Charadriiformes; family Charadriidae; genus Vanellus; species Vanellus vanellus. Next base: position 81,522,170 of record NC_138909.1, read on the forward strand.
CTTCCAACCTAAACCATTCTATGATTCTGTGTTCAGTTTCATGACGATTCAGTAGTTTTCCTTTATTTTCTTAGAAAGAAAATAAATTAATAAATGAATTTTATTTGTATGTTTTCTTTGACACATTATCAAACAGCTTAACTGAGGTAGCGTATAATCTTAACTGATTCCCTGAATAATTAAAGTCTTAAAGGGAAGTTGTTACCTTTCTGTGCCACGTCCGAAAGCAAGAGCTCCCAAAACCTTTGTACTAGCACAGGCATATTAAAATGAGCTAGCAGTGCGAATCTGCATGCATATATATTCAAGGCAGCTATGTTCATCCTTCAGAAATGGATTACTGTCTAAAATTATTTAAAGTTAATGAAGCTGTATAAAGTCCACGTTATCTTCCCCATTGAACAGTATTAAAAATAGCAACAATTCCATAGCATTGGTTTTAAGTAGCAAGCATACACCTACTAATTCTGAAATGAAATCATGTTCTATACCACAACACTGTAAAACTTTAGAATTCATTTTATTGGTTCTCCAGCTAACTGTAACCACTTTTCATTTTCACATACATATATATATATATTTGTGTTTGTGGATGGATGGATGCGTACGTGTTGGTTTCAACAGTAAGAAAGTTGCTTTTACATAATGACTCGAGACAAAAGAAAGAAACTGAGAATTCTACATAAATAAATGATAAATTTATTCAAAACAGCCAGAAGCAGTTTGACAGACTAGATAATCTGTAACTATATTATTTTCATAGGAAATGCCAAATAGACATCTGGATACAAGATGTTCTTGAAGGCATTTGTTTATGAATAGATGACAATTTCAAGAAGACAGAGCATAATAGTTCCCAAAGCACCTAAGTGGCTTGCAAACCACTGGCCCTAGACTCAGATGTACTGCAACCTGGAGCCCATTATTTGTGCATGGCTGCATGCTATAGCAGAAACTGTGGCCACTTATGTACCACCTGGAAAAGTAAACTATATGCAACTTTTTCCCTTTAGCGAGGTGTCAAGCTGCTCGGAGTTTATGCCTGATTTTGATGCTGTCTGGTGTTGTTAAAGGTATGGTGGCTTTTGAGAAAAATAAAATCACAGAATCACAGAATGGTTAGAGTTGGAAGGGGCCTTAAAGATCATCCAGTTCCACCCCCCTGCCCTGGGCAGGGACACCTTCCCCCAGCCCAGGTTGCTCCCAGCCCCGTCCAACCCGGCCTTGAACACCTCTGGGATGGGGCAGCCACAGCTTCTCGGGGCAACCTGCGCCAGGGGCTCACCACCCTCACAGGAAAGAATTTCTTCCTAATATCCAATCTAAATCTCCCCTCTTTCAGTTTAAAACCTTTACTGCTCTTCCTATGGCTCCCCTCCCTGATCAAGAGTCCCTCCCCAGCCTTCCTGTAGCCCATTTAGAGACTGGAAGGGGCTATAAGGTCTCCCCGGAGCCTTCTCTTCTCCAGGCTGAACACCCCCAACTCTCTCAGCCTGTCCTCCCAGCAGAGGGGCTCCAGCCCTCTGACCATCTTGGTGGCCTCCTCTGGACCTGCTCCAACAGGTCTGTGTCGTTCTGATTTTGGGCCCCCGAGCTGGAGGCAGCACTGCAGGGGGGTCTCCCCCGAGCGGAGCAGAGGGGCAGAACCCCCCCTCGCCCTGCTGGCCACGCTGCTGGGGATGCAGCCCGGGATGGGGTTGGCCTTCTGGGCGGCCAGCGCACATTGCGGGCTCACGTTGAGCTTCTCACCCCCCAACACCCATAGCATACAGGTTTAATTAACACAAGTAAGGTTCTACACAGAAGGCACAACACAGGAGACACAGATGGTGAGAGAAACTGGGGGTGTGTGACTGACATATACCCTTTGAGTACACCTTAGGTGCACACACACTTTGGAAATAAGCATGTTCTGATTACAGTGTGAAGAAGAAAAACTGAGTTTTGCTCAGATACCTCAGACATTATTCAGAAAAAAATTCTATGCAGAAATGACAGAAGTTTATAGAAGTTTCATCCAAAGCTGAGCCTAGGTATCTGAGACAGACAGCCAGCTCATGCAGGGTAGAGAACGTTTAAGTCTATGCACTAATGACAAAGGGGTGCCTTTAAACTTGTAGAAGCCGAAACTGAAGTCACGGAATGGAACTCTCATCATCCTATGTCTTATCTTTTTTCCTATTCTTAATCATATCACACTCCTGTTCGTAGCTACTGTTGATACAATATGACAAATAGCAGTATAGTTTAGATTTTGCTGTGTAAATGTAATTTAACAGCTAGGCAACGAGAGAAAGGGAACAGAATGATTTTTTGTCAGAATGTGGCAATAAATAATGGCTTAGGATATACAAAAAAAATACTTGGTCAGATTTTGGAGTGCTCAGTAGTAGTAGTTGATTCTAAACTTGGAAATTACTGATTTAGTGCTAAATTCCTAAAAGGGCTATCTGTGTATCGCTGGCTGCACAGTTCCTACCTGATTCCAAATCCTTGGGTACTTGTATGTAATACCCCCACTTATACACTCCACCCATGGACATAACTCAGCTTTAATCAGCTGAGTTACACAAGTATGAAATTTGAAAAAATGTTGAGTAAATGATGTCCTGCTGGCTAAGCTGGCTCTGTTTAACTTCATCTCTGTCTAGGATCATACAATCCACACGTACCAGAAAGTCGCTTTTACATTCATCATGACATAGAGATTCCTGTGAATAGGCTGATTTTTTAAACGTAAATAGATGAGCAAAAAGCTGCCCTAACAGTGATTTTGGTAATAACGGCAATCAAAATGAGGCAGGACTCTCTGAAATTAAAATCTCAGTGAAGGAAAAACTTTTAAAAGTAAAATAAAACTAAAACAACAATTTTTCCCCGTTCTTACTTTAGAGCTGACACTATGTTCTTAATCTAAAGGTGAGATACAGTGCATAATTATCATATAGCTCATTGAGATCACAAAATTTACTGCTATATTCAAACTTTTTAAAAAAACAAAATGAGCAGAATTATGAATGATATTTTGATTACAGAGATAAATATGCTGAGAAACTGGTCTTATGCATATTAAATATTGTATTGAAATGCTTTCATTTTTAGTAATTAAATTCTTTATAAGAACTAGCCAAACTTCTGGGAAAATTACTTCTAAAGTAAAGAAGGTGATGTAGTTTGAATAGGTAAGTAATATTTCATAATTATGTAATCAGCAGATTATATCTTCAAGATTGGCTCTGCCGAGACACAACTGAGATCAAAAATACCACTCTGGTAAATACACCTAAGATGGCACACTCGGTTTCTTTTGGTAGATGACCAAAAGTACGCATTGCTTTTACTCATGATATCTAGTGTGTCATCTGTGTCATCATACATTATATATACATTCATTTTTATAATTATACTTAGTTTGTCATAGACATTCCTGAAAATTAACCCACTGTACAGTTGCAAAGACTGGAACAAGGGCAGTTTGATGCTTATGTTCTGCTGAATGTCAATGCTTTTGTCTGTCAGGCAAATCAGCAGATTAACCACTCTGACAAAGGCAGTTCACTTTTAACTGTGTTTTATCATTAATCCAGTTGGCACTCTCATAAATTAAATTAATTTGTACTGCGTTTACGAGCAGATTATCCCTTCCCAGACTAGTGTGCTCTCCCCACCTTCCGCTTTGTAGATGTCCATACCATTTCCTGAAAACTGCTAAACTGGTTTTGTGCCTGACAAATTTTATGGAGACCACAGCAGGCACACATTCCATGAAATATCCCAGTTGTCAACATCACCACAGACTGGCAGCTGAGAAATGATCAGTAAAAAATATAAGGAAAAATATACTTTAAGGAAGCAAGAATGAAGCAAGCTAGTTTCAGTTTGCATTTAGAGTGAGTACAGAAAATGAACATTTCCTATAGGAACTGCGATGATGAGTGGTAACTGAATATGTTTTAATCTGATTGTGTGCTTTAAGAAGTCACCATTCTAGATTGTAAAGCTCTGTCTTCAACTGCTTAGAACTTTGCTGGTTTCCAGCTTTTCCGACAGAAATTAGAAAAGGCTGGCATTATTCACAAAATTCAATTCATCCAAAGGAAAAAAGAAATGTTATTCGCCAATATTTGGAGGGGGAAAAAAGAAGAAAACTGTTCATCTGAGAAGCCCTAGTGCTTTGGAGTATGCTCGGTATGTTGCACCGATACCAAGGACATAGAATCATAGAATCATGGAATTCTTTTGGTTGGAAGAGACCAAACCATCGAGTCCAACCATTAACCCAATACTGCCAAGTCCCTCAGCACCATGGCTGCCCGTCTTTGGAACACCTCCAGGGATGGTGACTCCACCACTGCCCTGGGCAGCCTGTTCCAATGCTTGACAACCCTTTCGGTGAAGACATTTTTCCTAATCTCCGATCTAAGCCTCCCCTGGTGCAACCTGAAGCCGTTTTGTCTTGTCCTATCACCTGTGACCTGGGAGAAGAGACCGAGCCCCACCTGGCTCCAACCTGGTGGTTTACATAGGTGCTAGTGGCAGGTGAAGTTAGTCTGATGGCTACATTCTCACATTCTTCAATGACTTTGTCCATAATGAAGACAGTCAAACTCTCTACAGATCCCACTGCAGATGAAATACAGACTGCTTCTTAATGAAAGAGCTAAGTGTGCTACTTTCTACACGCATGGGGGATGGTCTAGCTTTTTCTGACATTTCTTCCTGTGACTTAAAATTACGCTGGACTCCGGGGTTTAAAAACAGAAACATCAAATTCTGTATGTTCTGGCAGCTAAGCGGGAGAAGCTTAGAGAAGGGATAAGGAAAGGCAAAAAATCTGCCGGGACATTGAGGGTGTGGATGACAAAGTTTTACTAAAATCACAGGACTTGAAGGACCTCTGAAAGGATCAGCAGAGTACAGAGGCTGAAGAGCAGAGGCAGAGGGAAAGAACAGGCACTGAGGAGGAAAGGAGCAGAATCGGAGGAGATGCACTGAAAGGATTTTTGGATTGTGAGTTTAGATTTTCTCAGTACTTTGAATATCAAGTATTATAAAAATATGAATAACTGAAAAAGTAACGTCCTGATCCTCTAAAGGTGAACTTCCAAAGTGAATGGACACTTGGTAATTTTCACTGCAATGCTTCTCAACTTCACACGTGATCTGGAAACGATATTACTGTTGCAAAATCATTAACAGAATCTGAATCATTCCAATTCTATGATAAAGGCATCTTAAAATGGTCCGTTCAAAAATTATTTTTTATTCAAGAAAGGATCTTGTAAAGTGTGCATTACGTCAAACCTGAAACCTTACATTCCCTTGAAGAGCTAAAAGATAAACGTTGAAAAAATGATGTGAACACACATGTTTACTTCTGCCCCTCACTAATATTTCACACCTCCGTAGCTGAGGCATTTTTTTCTGACAGATCATCCTTAACATTACTCAAGCTCGTCTGTTTTCTTCAGCACCGAAATGCTCAGTCACGGCCCCAGTTGCTGAGATGATCTCAGACTGCTATGGGTGGCAGCTCTCACTACTCTCCCCCCACTCTTCATCAAGTAGAGTATTTCCTAGGGCAATAGATGCTTCCTAGCAAGAAGCACAAAAAGAAGTTGAACTACAGTTGCTAAAACAGCTCCAGTTTTAGTATTCTTTTTTTTTTATGTAATAACCTATTTATGCCACAAAGACCAAAACATTATCTATAAATTATCCAACAGAGTTTTGTAATGGTTTGCATTATGTTACACAGCAAATGATAAATATTGCACTATAAATGCCTTTCATGATTAATGCACAATATGTCTTGATACTGCAGCTTTTCAAGAAACCATTAGCACAAAAGTTAACCTAAATGTGAAGCTGGCACATGTGGTAAGTAAGCCATTTAAAAATATATTTGTGACACACACATAAGAACACTTTAAGAGTTTTGGACACATTATGCTTATCACAACTATCTGTAATAATGCTCCTGTGTGAAAGCATGAATCCAAATCAGTTCTAAAGATTTCCTGCTTCCTGTAGACATGGGCTTCATATTTCAAAAACTTAAGATTTCAAAACCACACACACATTTTTACTGTTTGCCTAATGCAGTAGCATGAAAATTGATACTCTTAACTGCGATGTAAAAATTCTGCTTTGGTTTCTCCCATGTAACTTCTTGCAGGTATCTTGACTGAAGCTGAGTTACCACAAATGTCAGAGCCATGCATCAGGAATATGATTCTTTTCATTGTAACATCTATACTTTATAAATCCTAGCATTAATATACACCTGCAGAGCTATGCAGCTGTCAAGGAATTTATACAACACCATAAGCATTATAAAAATTAAGCACCATTAAGCTGTTGTCTGATCTATTAGTTCTCGCCTGACTTTTCTTTGTAGCACTACAAATGGTTGAGGAGAACAGAACAGACCTGGAATAACTACTCTCTGTGAGTCAGACAAAAAAATAGCTTGAGCTGGAAGAAAGCACACAATAAAAATAAAAAGATTAAAGATCCTGTGACATTTTATAGCATGTTTTAAAAGCTGTATCAAAAGTTGTATCAATGAAGTAAAGAAAATTAAGTTTAAATGCTCCAACGGTTCTCTACTGACTAAAAAATACATAATATCCTTGCTAAAGTTTACAAGCACATGAATATTTTTTTTATTATTTTTATTTTTGAATATCAGGATAGATAAATATTATTCTTTGTCTGCCTATGGTAGGTCATTATGTTTTGTAGCATCCTACTGGCATTTTATAGCCAGTATTTTCTAAAAGTCTGTTAAAAAATAAACAAATGTAACAAAATTCATTAAAGTGCTAAGTTCTGATTAAAGTGATTAAAGGGATACAGTGACAAAGTCACCTACATAGCAATGCAAAACCCAGCGATCACCATGTTTTTTATGCAATCTCCCATTCATACTTAAAATGGAATGCTTCATTTCTAAGCAAAGAAGGAAATTCAAGTCATATCCTTAGTTCAAAATTTAATCTACAGATAAGGTTCACGCTTAATAAAAGCTGAAGTCCAGTGATCCCCTTCCAACAGATACAATGCAACATAGGGGACAGGAAAAAATAATTTTTAATACCCTGCTCAAAACGAGAATTCTAAGGTAGTTTCCAAGACTGTTTATGACAGTTCCGAAAGACTGGCAAGATTAAACTGGAGCTGCTCCGATTATCCCAAGGCTCTTGAGCAAATTTCTGTGTTTTCCAGGACAATACAGAAACTCCACTGCCATAACTGTCAACTGTATTCAATTTTGAGAGGGTCCTCAAGTATTAGCATTGACCTACTGTCTTTGGAGAACTGGATTATCTGCATGTGATACCACAGCAATTAATGGTAGCCCAAATCGTGTGCCAGACACGAACAAAACTGAGGAAAACAAGTCATATATAATAAAGTCCGGGTCCCACCACACTCGTGAGCATTTCCAGATCTTTTAGAGAAACACTTCAACTCTTTCACAGCATTAGCTATCTAAACAAATGAATGACCAGTGAGATGTTATGAGTTTTATCAACAGCTGCCCATGACTGGGAACATGATTACCAGTGAGCTCTACAGTCATCTCATCATTGGCGCAGTTTGTACCAGTGAAGATTTAATATATACTATTTCTTCTTTTATTACTTCCTGTCTTCAGGGCACACACAGTGCACTTCATACTTGGGATTTTGATTTTTGAGAAACTGCAGTGCACCGCAGAGCAACTAGAATCAACAGAAGATATTAGCAAATAAAACCGTACAAAAAGTAATGCTAAAAAGCAAATTCTGTACAGTTCAAATTCATTAACTAAATTTGGAGGATGGTTTTGCATTTAATTTCCCTGTTTCTCTGTTCTTTATTTGTAAAATAGACTATCCCTTAGCCTCATGAGTAATGTGTTTATTAATGTTTATGTTTATTACAGTTATTAATGTTCATGAAGTACTCCAGCGCTTGCATGACAACTGCCACACTTACCCTATTAAGGAATTAACCATTTTGTATTCAGAGCAGTCTTTACATAATGTACAATAAATATGACATGTTGACACAGAGTAAGCAATGAAGGAAAGGAAAAACTGAATAATGAATACTTTTTCCTGAAGTAAACATTGTAATTTAATACATAAATGAAGCTGTGTACCTGTTTAAAAAAAATACAGAGATTGCATTTAAAAACCGTCCTAATGCACATGCCCAGAGGAGCTGAAATAAGTGTATTCCTAAGTTTAACTCTAGCAATTTCCCAGCCCAGATAAATTTATTTTAATAAAAGTGTTTATACAGAGGATTGTAATATTTCTGAAGGCATCTTTGACAAGAGGGCAACACATTCTAACTGTCAGAATAAACATTAGCAAACCATGGCAAGAACTGTTTCAGACTATGTTAACATTAACAAAGCTTTATGTCATGTTATCCAACTGCACAATATTGTCCATCTAAGGAACGAACGTCTTGAGAAATCTTTGAATTGTATAATCATGGCTGTCATTTCGTAATTCCAGTAACTTCTTACAATATTTGAAGAGTAGAAAGTATCTAACATATCACATAATGGCAAGCATTAATAAATACTGATTTTCTTCACAATGATCATTAAAATTAGCAGCATCAGTACCACTAAAAATGTCAACATTAATCATACAAAATGAATTCTCAAATACTTGTAGGGGGAGTGGTCTCTTGCAAAGCCTAAAGGAAAAGCTTTTCTAACTTTTGGAATGGAGACAGAGCTCTCTCTTTGTAGCTGTTATAGTCTCCGCAGATACATGGCCTAGAAATGGGGAATTCTTCAGGGGAAAGAGCAGAAAAAGAAATTTTCTTATGTCAGCTCATGAATTACAATGTTGCCCCTTTATTTCTTCTCATCTGTATTTTGTTGCTATCAATGGACTTCCCACATTCTTGTTTTATAAATTATAGCATTACTGTCCCAACTGTATTTGTGGAAGAAAGTAAGAATGGAGGAAACCTGACCTTGAGTAAGAAGAACATTTTGATTTTTCAAATTGGTAATAGTAGTTAAGGGCACAGATCCACTCAGGTTCTAAAATGAGAATGAAACACTGACTATTCTATCCTAAGGTCCACCTGTTGGATTTATTTCCTGAGACCCTTCATCCTGGGTGGGCTGATCCTGGGGGACCGAACTATTAAGGCCACAAGAGGGTGAATGCTCAGTCCAACCAATAAGGAGGCACTGATTGGCTTTTGTGTGCATGTAAATTACATTGCTAAAAAATAACATGTAATTGAAAAAAAACCCAAACAGATCCTTACCAAAAACAACACATATATCTATTAGTGAAAAAGGTATAAAATATCCATATCTATCTATATTTCCTTGTCTGACTTAGCAATTTTGCCACAAATGAAAAATATTTGGCATTTCTTCTTTGAAGGATTTTTAATACTTATGACTTGGAAAGGACTACCTGCATGTTACAAAATGCAAATTAGGATCGGGTTTTATGTCAAAATATTACTGTACGAGGACTCCACATAAATTAAATATATCCTTATTAGCACCACTAACAAATGACAAGAGGGTTAATCATATATGAGCTCACAGAGCAAAATTAAGCTTGCATTTAACTACATTCCAGTGAATAAGTAATAGAAAATATAAATCTGCCTTTTCCTTTAGTTATTGTTAAAATACACATTTTCTTGCTTTTCTCTTAGTCCCACTAAGATCTTAAATAGGGGTAGTTACACTGGTAAGGAGCTTTATTTCAAAGAAGCGCTATGAGTCACTTACGATTTGTTTAGCTAAGCACTCCAAAACCACTCTAACAGAACAGCACATAAGCCACAATTCTCTGACAAATCAGTCAGTGAACTCTGAATAAACTTCCTTAAATCATTAGCACTGAGCACAGTGCAAAAACATTATCAGCTAATACTGAGAACAAAGAATGTTTAAAAAGATACAGAATAATACAAATGGCATAACTGTAAAATAAAAAGACCTTAATCACTTAAACATGAAAATAATTTGACCTTTTCATACTACTGCCACCCACACCTCTTTACACTTTACAGATACAGCATTTAAAAATTCAATTATTTTATTCACTATTTCAGTTAACCGCATTGATTCTATCAATTCTTTTCCATAAACATACATATATATTCACATAGCTATGAATATGTTTCGCTTTTACATTACTCTATATTCCTTCAGTAGTTCTAATGTTTATTAAACATTTCAGAGATTATGAGAATCATGGCTGTGCTTTTATGCCATCATTTCAACCGTGCAGGGGATCATAAAGAGCTTTTTATTTAAGTCTTCCTTCTTTATTTTGTTCCAAGTGTGAGTTATTTTGACTTAACTAATGCTATTTTATGAGATTAAAAATGAAATCAAGTTCCATTTCAGTAGAAAAAATATTTTATACTTCACAACAGTCTAACTAACTGAAAAGATGCAGTATGCTAACATTTTGACAAAATATTTTTACTTGCAAGGAAATAAAACTATTAAATAAGAAAACCAGGATTATTGTTTAAAAGAAGGTCTTGAAGAAATTTCGGTTAATAAAACAGCTATATTTCTTGGTTTTATGACACATGCCATACAGATGTCTAAATTTAATAGCGATGTATCTAAATATCAGGCATGTTAACTAAGACACAGGAGTAAAGTTCCGGTACTCAAAAGCAGCTGAAGGGATTTGGGGGGATGTCAGGTAATAACAAACTCACATACGGAATTCTCACTCTAGTGTTTTTGTGATTCCTATTGGTAGCAACAAAATCTAGCAGTGTTTTTTTAATATATAATAATTTCCTGCAGTACTAACTGTGTGCTTAAAAATAAGCTCAAGTTTAAGTGTTTTAGTCACTGAAATCGAAGGCAAAGGAAAATTAAAAGCCCTTTTTCAGAAGGAACTAAAGCTAAAAACTAAAACTCTACTGTAAAACCATTTTAAAATGACAGTCACAGAAATGTATTAATTTCCCATGAATTGGCATCACTTCTCCCACCCCTGTGTGGATTTTTTGGTATTCCAGGGTATCTGAAATGACACTAGATGCCTAAATTCAAAGAGTTGAAAACACTGGATTTCTTTCTTTCATTGACATCGGTTAAAAAAGAAACTATGACTGAGTGACTGTTCACTCAATACCTGCTCAGATTTTGGCTAACCCAGCTCATGCTGAGGCCTGATGTATGCTGGAAGGAGCACCATTAGGTCAAAGTGAGAGCACCATGTAGGCAGGACATGTGGCCAGAAGGAGCTAAAAGGCCATTTTGCAGCCATGACCCCCTGCAAGCTGCTGTCTCCTGCAGCCATCATAGAATCATAGAGCAGTTTGGGTTGGAAGGGACCTTTAAAGGCCATCTTGTCCAATCCCCCTGCCATGGGCAGGGACATCTTCAACTAGATGAGGTTGCTCAGAGCCCCATCCAACCTGAACTGGAATGTTGAGCTGGAGGCAGCACTGCAGGTGGGGTCTCCCCAGAGCAGAGCAGAGGGGCAGAACCCCCCCCCTCTCCCTGCTGGCCACGCTGCTGAGGATGCAGCCCGGGATGGGGTTGGCTTTCTGGGCTGCGAGCGCACATTGCCAGCTCATGTCCAGCTTTTCATCCACCACTACCCCCAAGTCCTTCTCGGCAGGGCTGCTCTCCATCCTTTCATCCCCCAGCCTGTATTGATACTGGGAGTTGCCCTGACCCCGGGGCAGGACCCTGCGCTTGGCCTTGTTGATCCTCATGAGGTTCACAGGGGCCCACTTCTCCAGCCTGGCCAGGTCCCTCTGGATGGCATCCTGTCCTTCAGGAGTGTCAAACACACAACTCAGCCAGGTGTTGTCCACAATCTTGCTGAGGATGCACTCAATCCTACTGTCTGTGTCATTGATGAAGATACTGAGTAGACCCCTGATGGATACCACTTGCCACTGCAACCATCCAACCAATTCCTTGTCCATCGCACAGTCCATCTTTGCATATTGACTGTCTGGTAGTTTCCTCAGAATCTGCTAACTCACAGAAATGGTACAGAGCAAACTTCCAAGCTGGAATGTGTAAAACATCAGCTTACCCAAAAAGCTTCTGAAGTGGACCCAACAGCAGCTGGACTGCTGTGGCCTTCCTGCTTCCCAGTGTGTGATACAAGGAACACCTACATCATGACGGAGGAAGAAGGATGAGCACTCTCATCTTCAGCTGAGTAACTAATTTTGCTCATAGGTACACGAAGTAAGAGTTATGGGTTGAAAGCTATGAAACCTTATGAATTGAGTGGTATGTGAATTCACGTGAGACTAGTCTGGGCAAAGAGAATTGAGTCCTTGTTTGCTTGTTATATTTCTTAATGAGCTCATGAAATAAAGCTTAATTTGTACATTGTCCTGTAAATTTAAGAGATCTAAACAGACCGTGTCACTATGGCTGCAGAATTATGCCTTCCAAGTGGGATAAGCTAACAGCACGCATCTCACCAGTGGACAACAGCATGTACAGCTGTGGCTGTAAACCACTGCAGCACGGGAGAGCACAACCTACTGCAAGGGTGCATTAAAGGAAGGAAGCTTCTACACCCAGGGCCAGGTTCAGCAAGTGTATGAATTAAGGGCAGGTGCCCCCAAAACGTACAGGGAAACTGAGGCATGCATGTCCCCCTGGGGATACACGACCAGCTCATCTACCTTCTTTGCTCAGGGTGGGGTGATGCCTGTCTATACCCATGATGCAGCTTGCCAGACCCACGATGGCATGTGAAAGCCACAGCAACAGAAAGACGCTACAAATTTTCTATAAATAGCCCACAAGGGCTTATCCACTGCAGAGAACAACATGCTAGCTGCTAGGAGAACGTGACAGGATGGCTAGAAAATATGTCAACGACTATATACCCACTATGCATCCTCTACAACCAGGAGTACCTCTGTAGCCTCTGGCCAAAATGAATTCTAGTCTTTCTCCAACTCCAAAAGCCAGCTTCCCCGAACGTGAATTTCTCTGAGATGTATAAAACCTTCCTGTTGCAGGAAAGTTAAATTGGTATTTCAGTGTACCACTGGCACAGAGGTATTCAGCTTACAGGAAAAAAAAGTTCATAAACTGGTGAAGTGTTTCCCCCGCCCAGCAAACTTTATAGTAATGATACACACTGAAAATTTTGCTAGACAACATCCAAATAAACTCTCAGCTTCACAGAGCTGAGAAAAAAATCTCTCATTCATGTAACAGTGATAGCAGTATTGCTAAACATAATATTTGTGCTAAGGCTAGACCCTTAGAGCCATAATGATATAAAAATTACCTCTTCTTTAAAAATACTTGCTACCATGGTTCAAGTGTACCTCTTTTTCTCAATAGCAGAAGGCAAATTAAAATTTACATAAACTAAAGATACTCTGTCTCACACACACAGACACGTAAATACTTATATATACATAGAGTGTACACATATACGTTCATATATTACACAAAACTTCAAGATTAAAATAAATTTAGGGTGGACTCATGATTTCTGAATGCATCACATTGGTAATGCTGCATTTTTCTTGGTGTTATTTACAGCTCATTTCTACGATTTATTCAGGAGGTACAGTTATTTTAGGTACTATCTTTCTTTCAAAAGAGCTTGCTAACAGGAACTCTGCCAAGAGTGTCTGTAATCTCCTTTCGCCACGGTATTCTTTATTGCTGTTATAGCCTTTCAATATTTAAGAAACTACAGAAGATAAGCCTTGCTGTAGGAAATTTGCCTATAACATGACGGCCACAGAGGTATCTTTAGAGGAACAGTGATTACTGATGTAAGGTCTTTCTTTGAGCACCGAACAGCAGCGCTATAATAATCCTTGAAGAAAGAGATAAATTCAAATCAAAACAATGTTAGAAAAACAAAACTGAGGAGGTAGGGAAAAGATAAGAATACAAAATAATAATAATGCCATCAGATATAAGTTTTAGACCTCTATAATAAATATGATCATTAGAGACTAGAAAGAAACCGATTTTTTTGAAAGAACCCCAAACTGAAAACTCGTTTTAAATAACTTAAGGGAAAAAAAATTCTTGACAGCTGTTTAGACAATTATGGTAAAATAGTTCACGACATTTGGACGAGTATATTGACACTGTATCAGGAGTGCGAGATTAGTATACATCACTTTACTTTTTACAAGTGGGTTATCTTGACAACAGAGTGCATTTCTTGTGAGGAAAAATGCTGCCCTGGTAAATTTCCTTCACTGTATTCTAATAAAATATTTTCTGTAATCAATCAAAGGTTATGCTATGGCATCGGTGTCAGTTAGTGAATCTTCCGTGACAGTTATTATCTGCTTTTCTTCCTTCAAGGGGAAGAGACAATTTTTGAATTGGTGGGATAAATATAACAACTCAAAAATGAGTAAAACTCCCAGAATTCCCAGAACACATGAATGATCTAAACAGCGAACACAGCAAGGGGAAAGAACTGCAAAAGTTCTTCAAATTGGAACATATATATATTTGAAAATGCAGCTTGCTTACAAAATATGATCAAAATTAGTTCATCCTGGAGATTTCTATGCCCCTGTGCAATGTTCGGGAAGGATATGAATGCAAAGTAATGCCATATTTGTTTTGTTTCTATATGTTGTTTCCTCACCAGTGACAAAAATAGTTGCCGCCAGAGAAAGCCTTTAATCTATAATCCTCTCACACGCGGCAAATTACGATTCATCAAACCCAAACAATTCGGGCTGTAGTTCATCCCTGTTTCTGGACTTTCACACAGCACAGATTTTTTAATGGCTATGCTCAGATAAAACAGAAAATCCTGCATGTGCCAAAGTGTTTCAACCTTAGAATGTGATCAGAACAAAACCAGGTTTAACACAAGAATTTTGAGGCTTGCATAAAAATCTGAGAGCATTTGAAGGAAGGCTTTTTTCAGACAAGGTTTTAAGGAGGCACGGTAATTTAATTTTACAATGAACCGAAAATCTAAAGGAATGCAATGCCATTTTTTCATTTACTTAGGAGAAGTAATTGCTCTAAATGAAGCGACCTTAATGGAAGGAGAATACAATGAAGCTTGTTGCAAAGGCTCAAATGGAAAGCAACGTAGTCCTTCTGAGCAATCAAAGTGATAATACAATGAAAATAGGAATGAATTTTTGGAATAAGATTTGAACTATGTATCTCAAAAAAAAAATGCACTGGACTTAAAAGTGCTGTGAACATCAATCCGTGAAGTTAAAAGCTGCATAATGTCTTCTATTTAATTAAACAGTAAAAATCCCTAACATTTATCTTAATTATAACTTTATAGCTATCTAGTCCTGGTATTTTAAAGCTTTCCTGTAGAAGTATAGTATTAGTTTGTGTCATCATGATCTTGTTTTTGGCATATGCTCCAAGCTTTAGGATAACTGTCATTGCCATAGGTGCCTGATTTATATTCACCTAATCAGATATTAATTATGGTGGAACTTTAATTTGTAATAGTGAATATCTAAATCTGTAAAGAACAAACAAAAATCAAATGAATCAAGAATATAAATGAGAAATCCTGGCACAATAATCCAGGCAGGCAAATGTTCGCTACTTTCACATTGAATATGTTAATGAATATCAGTTTAGCATCCTGCTTTGATTTCCTAAATGTTAAGCAAATAGCACAACAGCACATTTGAAATTCTTGCTCCATTTCCCATAAAACTTGACAAAATGTCTTTGGTCAAGTAAGGTCAACTAATCTGGGAACTAAACTTAGAATCTTTTATATTTTTAAGTATCCGTTCTGGTCAATTTTTCTTCATGTTATCATCATTGTGTCAACAAAGTCAAGCTGTGGGGTTACCAGTCTCGTTTACAAATATGGAACAACTGTCAGCTTCGGCAATGCAAAATACACTGCACAAAGCTCGTTACTCCTGTAAGGTGTAACTTATTCGACCCATTTCACACTACACAAATTCAAAAATACTGCTGGTCAAAACTATTCTACTCAATATTTTTGAGTGATAACCAAAAAAAGTGAAGGACACAAGACTAACATTCTTTATGACAAATGTAAAACTTACACTTTGACAAAATATAGAAGTAAAAAAAAAAAAAAGTTATCATTAAGAAATGCATTTATCGATTAACATGCTTGCAAATGTCTACTGAATTATTACTATGACAAGGTCTTGCAGATTCTCCAAAGTATCAAAAAGTATTCAAAAGAATACTTTTTTCCCCTACCATATCTGGAGAAAATAGCTTTATATCTTCACTGGACAAGGAGAAAACGGGGAAAAGGGAGAGATAAATTTACATATTAATGTTATGGATTCCAGAATTCTATATGCGTAATTTCAAAGTTAGAAAGGGAATGCAAACAGTAAAAAAAAAAAAAACGGGACAACCCAAAGCAGAATAATATGAAAGAAAAAGTCATAATAATCAGTTTTCAAGAGAAAGTGTAGCTTCAATAATAAGGTAAAATTTCAAATTCTACTAAGTAATGTCTACATTTTTTCATAGTATCTTCAGATTAAAAAAGTAATTTTTAATGAACTTATAACAATGAAAATGTGTCTGGGAATTTTTTATATTAAAATACTTTTCTTTTAATCTCCAATATGCTATGAACCTTTTTTTTTTTTTTCTTTTTTGAGTAATACCAGATTTGCCTTAGATATATCCCAGTTTCTCCAGGGAAGTTTCTACTAGGGAGAGACAGACAGGCAGCAGAGCAGTTTCCTCTGCCAGGAAACACGATGATGGCAGTTTGGACAGAAGTCTGTTGGAATAATCACATTAAGTGTAAAGGAGTAAATATTAGAAAGAAGTTGTCAGAGTTGAAATAAAAAATTCTGTTCTTTTAAAAGGGTAACCACAACTTCCTTAATTATGACTGCAGACAAAAATGTCATTCAAAATACCCGGAGCATGTATCACTAGGTATGTGCTTAAAGAGAATACAAATGCATATAGCAACAAACTTGATGGCTTGATGAACATTTTCTTTTCTTAAATTTGTGTAATTAATTAACAAAAATCCTTAAGCTAAGAATAAAATTGGTCCTGAAAGGTTTCTGGACTGCTGAGAGGATGTGGAGTCAGGAAGCTGGGGTCAGATGCCTGGCTACAAGAAACAGGCTCTTTCGTCTCCTGTAAGATAGCTAGTTTTCTACTGTATGCGTTTTGTCCATGATCTGCCACAATAGATAAGTTGATGTTGTCTAACTAACAACAATTAAAAAAATTAAAAAATTAAAACTAGTAACAAACTAAGCAATTTATTCATATGCCAAAATTGGTACCGAAATAATTGTGTTCTTAGACCTTCCCAAGGAAAAATTTGCTACTCGATACGGAAAAAAATTGTGAAATCAAGACTGCCAAATCTGACTTTTGGTGCACATCTGTGGTCACTGTGATTCTAAACTCTGGCTTTGAAGGAGGAGTGTATTAAGAAGAAAATTAAAGGCTCAAAATTCCTTTAAAAGGTCTGAGATCAAAGTGGAATTTCTATATGAATGGAATCGCTCACCTGTTTTTCCAAGAAACTCACCAGAGAGAATAATCATAGACTTGGAATCACAGAGTGGTTCAGGTTGGAAGAGACCTCAAATATCATCTGGTTCCACCCCCCCTGCCATGGGCAGGGCCACCTCCCCCCAGCCCAGGTTGCTCCCAGCCCCATCCAGCCTGGCCTTGAACACCTCCGGGGATGGGGCAGCCACAGCTTCTCGGGGCAACCTGAAAAGTTGTGGATGAAAAGAGACAAGAAAATTTCCTTGAAAGTACAGAAGCAACTTGTCTTCCTTCAGCAGATGGCATCCTCTCAAAAAAATGGTGAAAACGGACTCTGAGCAAGTTACTTTGACATTAGCCTCACTTTTAAGATGCAATGGTGTACAAAAAACCCCACAGGAAAATAACCTAAGGTTTTTCTACACAGGAGAGGACATATACCTAGAGTAATATGGTATCAAAGCTTAGGGACCTTTAATTATAAAACACCTGGAATTTTGAGGACAAATCTAATTCAAGAAAGCCCAGAAGCTCTTACAAAAATTGCTGAGGTGTCTGTTAAATATGTAACAACTTTAACTGAACCTTGAAAAAGCTTCACATAAAATTGATGCTAACTGACACATCAAGGATGTTTTTCTGCTTCTGCTTTGAAAAATAAGATTGCAGAAAACCGTAAGAAAATAGCTTGAAGCTGGTAGCTGATAACTGGACAGGACTGTGTAACGGGTGAAACAAAACCTTTAAATACAAACAATGTTACAAGACTTCCATTTGAACTTAAAAAGTAAAAACCTGAATTACTGAATATTGCATTGATCTAACTTAAGTCATTAAGGAACTGGAGAAAGTAACTCAGAATGAGAAGAAAAAGAGTTTTCATGTGGAACAAAAAAAGGCCAAATGTGGTATTCAGGAAGCCACACTACAAGGTTTCAGACATCAGGGCAGACTTATTTCAGATTTTATAATTTGGAGATGCTTGGAGACTACAGTGGTGGAAGAACAAAAGATAACTGTTTTGATAATAAATGTTCTATATTTTCTCTAATTAATGAATTGACTTGTATGATACTTCCATCCATTTGAATTTTATTCTTGGATTATGTCATATACTCAGCAGTTCCATAAAATGAGTGTGTATGTGTTCTCAAAGTTTTCTCATTTTATATTGCTATATAGCAGATTGGAAGTATTGTGTACTTTTTTCCTGAAGTAGTTCTCAGAAGAAAGAGTTTATGTTTTTGCGCCTTTTTTTTTTTTAATTGTAGTCAGGATTCCCTACATGTCTGGTTAAGTTAAATTACGGAGGATTAAGTTAATTCTTGTATCCAAGTTACAACAGGAATGTCTGGATGGGTAGAGGACCAGGTGGTGACAACACTGGTTGGATGATCTGGCTTAAAGGGTGATTCATGAGTCATACTCTACCTGGAGGCCAGTAACAAGTTGCATATTGCAGGTGTTACTGCAGGACCCGTTCTGCTTAATATCTTTTTTAGGGGAGGAGGCAACGGAGTGCCTGCTCGAAAAGCTTGCAGATAACACCAAACTGGGAGAGCAACCAATATGCTTGAGGGCAAAGCTACCATCCAAAGGGTTCCCACCAGGCTAGAGAGAAGGGCCAGCTATAGCATGTGAATTACATCAAGGACAGAACTCTTCTGAATTCTCCTGAAGAATTCTGAGCCGTGCAATTTTTCCCATAGTCTGGCTTCATGTCCCTCTGCAGACATCTCTGATGGAGAAACATGCCCAGTTCCTTTTTTTAAATGGATTACATTTCATCTGATAGTCCATATATGTTGGCCTGAATGTTCAAACCATAAGGAATATCAACTCGATCAGTTCATTTCCCTGAAAGCAAGAATTCCTATTCCTTCCTCTTGTCCTCGCTTTCAACGCTTTATAATGAAGACTCCAACAGTAGGTAGTTTTCAGTATTGTATGAGTGAAATCCCTCAAAATGCATCGATATGTTGGAGTGATCTAAATCAAGCTAAAAAAATAGGAACAAAATAGAACTTGTTTGTCAAAAAATACTTCTTTGCTATATGCATTACAGGAATAATGTAGCCGAATAATGAGGAAATACAGGTAAATACTGTAGAAAATTATATACAAAGAAGGAGAGGTAAACATGTAGCGATAAAGAGGTATTTGAGTTGAATGATGCATTAGGTCTATTTTGCACATCTGATCAATCTTTTCCCTTCTGGCTGCACCTCTCTGGCAGGTTCCGTACCTTTGATTGCTCCCAATGACCTTTGCCAGTTTTGAATTGCTCAGGTTGCGAACATACTGGAACGAATTTGTTTTCCTTGTGTTTCTAACGCTACTATGCTTATATGCTAATTACAAATAAAATGCTTGACCCATAAAGGAATCGGCAGGAAACCTGAAATGAAGGCATTATCCAACATTTCATGCTCCTTAGTGATGCCATTTTAAATATTTTAGACAGCCTATAAATAATTAAAACCTCACCACAGCAAATTATGTCCTATTATGCAAATAAATAGCCTCCTCCCTGGTTTCATTAAAGATTCTAAATGACAAGCTGAGCAGTTTAAACATGGCAAGGTACTGCAGTGAGGCGAGAAATCTTCCAATATTTTTTTTTAATTGTTAGTGCCAAGTTTCATGTGGATTTTTACTCTAACACTTTAATTTGCATGAACAAATAAACCTTTAATAAACCTTTTGTAAGTGGTGAAAATGCACCACTTAATTAAATTTGATTTGTTGTGAAACTATTGTGCTTCATGAATATTTAAGTTATGGAAACTATAGCAGAAAAAAATGCAAGTCTTTCTTTTCATAGAAAGCTGTATTTATGCACTATCTTTTCTGTAAAATCTGTATTTGTTCACATACACTATAAACAATATGTCAAGTTTCTGTATTAAAAATTGTTAAACATCTGATCTTGTTTTCACAGTACAATTCAGATTTTCTTTCAATAGAAACAGAATTCAGCTGCATTATTTACTTATAGCAAGCAGACTTACATTATATAAAATATACATTATATAAAATCTACAAAGTTACCAAGACCCTTGAAATTATATAATTTTGTATAAAGAAATCACATGTACTGACCAAAGTACAAAGTTATTTACTTAAGTAAATTAAACACATTAAAATAAATTAATCAGAAATCTAGGATCAGAAAAGAATGAAAAGTTATTCCTTTATATACTTTTCCTCCAACTTCGCAATTCTAATTTTATTATCTACATGAAGTATTGTAGGAAAGATAAACTGCAAACATACTAAAATATACACTGTATTTCAAAATTAAAATGAAAAGACCTTGTAGCTTTAATCAACTCAAAACCTTTTAAAAATCTTCTTTGTCAATCTGTTGACGTGAATTAATCACCAAAAAAATGAAAAATGAAGGTGTGCGTGCTTTTTAACTAACTGCTACTTACTTACTTCCCAGTCAGCAGAACTTCCAATGCAAATAAAATAAGAATTTCAGAATGATTTTTTCAGTATAAATCTAAAATTCATTGAATTCAGCTTTTTTTTTTTTATGACAAAGGAACACAAATCTGTACCTCCAGTTTTTCAAATAAGGTTAAAAATATGCATCATCATATAATTTCCCTTCATCAAATAAACCTATGTTAAAACATTTCTGTAGTAGTGCTTATTTATAGGTACACTAACAAACTTTACTAAAGGTTCTCAAAACTACAGGTTTTGAATAACAGCAAAACCAAACACAAATTAATAAAACTGTGTTTAGAAAATACTCATTGCATTCACAGACCAGTGCCGCATCTTAATAGGTTAGCTTATTTACTTCTGTCCATATTTCTACCTGGTGTCTTTGCTACATAGAATCACAGAATCACAGAACGGTTTGGGTTGGAAGGGATGTTAAAGATCACCCAGTTCCACCCCCCTGCCCTGGGCAGGGACGCCTCCCCCCAGCCCAGGTTGCTCCCAGCCCCGTCCAACCTGGCCTTGAACACCTCCAGGGATGGGGCAGCCACAGCTTCTCACGGCAACCTGCGCCAGGGGCTCACCACCCTCAGAGTGATAAATTTCTTCCTAATATCTAATCTAAATCTCCCCTCTTCCATTTGGAAGCCATTACCCCTCATCCTAATACCACATGCCCTTGTAAAAAAAACCTCCCCAGCTCTCCTGTAGGCCCTTTAGGGACTGGAAGGGGCTCTAAGGTCTCCCCGGAGCCTTCTCTTCTCCAGGCTGAACACCCCCAACTCTCTCAGCCTGTCCTCCCAGCAGAGGGGCTCCAGCCCTTGGATCTTCTTGACTTTGGCTAGACACTCCTTCCCTTATTAACAGATTTTCAATAAAATCCTGTTTTTTATTGTTGTTCATCGCCTTCCAGATGCTCTCACTTTATCTTTCTCATCACCTGCAACCTAGAATGCTGTTTTTTGTTTCCACTTTCTAAGAACATCAGTTGCTTAAGGGAAAAACCCTTCCCTCTAGCCTCTTCTAAAAAGACCTTCTTTACAGTCCCAGTCATTCTGTTACAGGAGCTAATGGCAGAATTTCATTACATCAAATGATGCAACTCGATAATTTGTTCTGTCTTCCTAATACAGATACTGGGAGTAATTCAAGAACATAAATTTCTTTGTTGCTTTCACTGGGTATATTCAGGTATGTGTACTGAGCCAAATTACTGAGAAAAAAGTGTATTTTAGAAGTCTGACTACCTAAACCTGTTTAACCAACTATGTTTTATGTGGATCCCTGTTCCCATAGACAACTGAGATCAACCCCAAAGTAACATCAAGCAGGATAAATGAACTATGTGGTGTTTAGGCAAAAAATATAAAGAATACAATGCCAATAGATTCTGGAATAAAAAGAGCAGAAAATTAGATTAAGCTGAATCATGTACATAATCTTCAATTTGGAAACAAGCTTGCCTTTCTGAAGAATATCAGCAATGAGCTTATTGAAAAAGAAAATTCTGACATAAAAAAAGCAGAAGTCTGCTTGAAGGTTGGGTATTTTATTTTTTTGTTTGTTTGTTTTCAGAGATGAGATTTATGAAAAAAAAAAGTTTTGGTGAGAAAAAAGTAAGAACTTGTTTAGCTAGTGATTAGTGGAGAATGTGTGCGTAACGAATGGTGAGCAACTCACCAACGAGGGCGCATGCTAAAGAATGCATTCTTAAGGCACCAAATGCAAAAAAATACAAAATTATTTATGATAGACAGTCAGACTAGAAAAAAATGCTAGACGAGCCTGAGCGTACCGAATGCCTGAGGTGCAAACAGAAGTCTTCAGCAGCAGTATTCATCTTGTACAAAAAAAACAAACTGAAGGTGTGGAACTAACAACTTCATTTGAAAGACAGCGGGGGGAAAAGAGTGATGTACAAGTACTAAAGACAGAGTATCACATATCTGCATATAGAAAAGGCTCAAAGAAATGGAGAAATTGTGTCAAAAATATTTGTGCCATGCAAAGCAGTGGTAATATTGATAACTAAGCATTAGACCTCTATGAAATGCAATAAGGAAACTACTTTATGCAAATGTGTTACACAGGCAAATAGGAAATGATACAAATTATGGTGCAAATGACTATGCAATTGGAGACAACCCTCAAGGAGAAAAATTTAGAAGAGCAGTATTTTGGCTACAATATAGAATAACATTGACTGCATTTGCACCAAAAAATTAGAATAAGGAGGACATCTTTCCATGAAGGAGAGAAATACAGCATTAAAAGAAAGTATTAAATGTTAATGTTTATATTTCTATAAAGCACTCGTGCTACCAAACACAAAAGTCAAAGTAAACATTTTATGTAATTGAACTCTGCATCCATACAACATCATCTCAAAGAAGACAACTGGTTAGGAAAGATTTTCTGGAGCATCTGAAGGGAGAAACTTAGGATACTATCAAACCAGCTCTATCTACAAGTGGCGTTCCAGTATAATCTACATTATTCTTCTTCTCCAAAGTGGGGCAAAATGCATTTAAAAAAATTGCTAGGAAAAAATGTTTTTTTTTTACCACATGCTGTCTTGATATCCATTCGTAAAGCCATTCAAAGCAAGACAACACATGCCAGACTTTGAACATCTGGAATTTGTGAGCCACTTCTCTTAAGGGTTCTAGTCTAGTTTTAGCATAATTAGAGGACTTTGGAAAAGACTTGGTGCAATTCTATATATTTTTACTTCGCATTACAGCCTATACATGGTTTCTATGCACGTCAGATGTTTCAGACCTACATCAATGGTCTACACATGTGCTGCAATTCCAGTATGCCTGGGACCCTTCTAACTTCCTGTGCTATGCATTTCTCAGAAGTTCCAAAACAAATTTGATAACCTCAATGAGGTTTACTCAGCTTGAGGTTTAAATCTCTTACACCTAAGTCTGGCCTGGTGATGGGCAAAGTATAGGACCCTACAGGGTTCCAGTGAAGTGTCCCAACCTGCCAAGAGAGGACCATCTTAACATCAGCTATACCACACAGGGTAGAACCAGTGTTCACTTTGGCTGTATTTATGCACTTTCTGGGAAACCTCAGGTAACTACTCAGTTGCAGTGTCCCTGTGATGACAAATCCCATCTCTTAGAACAAAGACAAAGTTGAACCTCTGGCACGCGGAACTACTGTGTAGCCATTTTTACAGCAACGAATAAAAAGACCTTCATAAAATAATTATTCAGTCATTTTAACTGTACTTCTGTAACAATTTTGTAGAACAGGCTTAAATATCTTTGAAATGTTTCTTAACATTTTAAGAAAGTCAGCATCTACAGTTTACCTCAAGAAGGTATTTGTAAGGAGTTGCATACGTTAACTTTGAAACTTTCTGAAAAAAAATTATCTATCAATATTCTTCACTCTAAGAAATACTTGTCAAATCTAGTACTACCTTCTTTATTTGTGCTCAGATAGAAAGGTGGATAGTTTAAAGATTAAGCTATAAACCTATATAAGCTACTTTGGTTTTTAAAGAAAACCAAAAGGTTTTCCCTCCAGCAGTGTAAGTTGGTTTTAAAAGACATACATAACATACGTAACATAACAAACATGGTAATCAATAGAAAAATCACCCTCCATTTACTGCGATTCAAAATCTCATGTTCAAAAAAGACCTGAATTCATAACATTAATGTAATGATAAAGTAACAGGTATATAAATATGATAAAAATTGGAAAGATGGAGAGACGCCTCTCTACATAGAAGCACCATAAACGTTTAATTTTTAAAGATCCATCTAGGTGTAGGTGAAAATTTCAAGCTCAACTTCCAAATGCAAATGTATTTGAATTTTTACACAGAAACTATCACTTATAGTATAGCACTTGTTGCTTTTAGTTATTCCATTTACCCATCATTCACTCTCTAATCTCCTTTAAGCCCATGTTTCTCCATTCCATATACAATAAAAGGATTATGCACATCATACCTCTTAACATTCTCTGGAGGCTAACAGATTTAATTACTGTTCTTCCTTCCATGCAAGCTTTCAAGTCAGCAAATTTTGTGTAGCTCTGTAACATAATTTCTAATACAGAAGTCTTATGTATCTGCATTCAGGTGATACGAGGAAAGCACATGTTCTGCAATGCTGAATATAAAGCTATTTGCTATTTATATTTCTCATAAATTAAATTTTAAAAATGCATCACATCTAATAGTATTAAAAGTCTTTTCAGTCCATATTCTGGCTTAGTTTTAAAATAAAAGAAAATTTAATGAAAATCTGATTTTAAATTACAGTGTTACATACTAATAATAAGACACAAGAACAAAATCATAACATAGTGCATAGTGCATATACTGAGCAGTTGTCCTGAAAGCATAGTTTTCCTATGTGTATCCTGTGCTTTGTGGTGTCAAATCCTCTGTATTTTGAGACCTACTCCACAAAGAGGTTTTGCATAAAATCAATTCAACTCTTCAACAGAAAAATTGCACTAGATTTGCTGTTCCTGATGAGCTGCTTAACCGCAAAGGTAAAGGAGGATTTTCTCTTTAGTATAATTTCCCTTAACCTACTGGTTTATACCAACAGCCTTAACTGCACCTTAGTGAAAAGTTTTCGTTTACTTTACTTTTTTTTTTTGCCTGGAATTCTTTTAGTATAGTTTGATACTTCAGAATGGATATTAAGAGATAAACTATGAAAAGGTTAATGTAATTCCAGCTTTACCACAAATGTTTGAAAATCAAAGACCAAGCTTACACACAACTGGCAAAAAGGCAGATGAACAACAAAGGAAACAGCAAATTTCCGTTTCCTTTTATTACTGGGATTTTGTATCAAAAAATACTCCAGTCCAAGCAGACAAATCTAAAACTGTACTTTCATTCATCTCCTGAGGAACTGAAAGGAACACCTAAAGAATCAGATGTGTTGCACTACTTAAAAGAGATGTATTTCACTGTTGACTGTACAGTAGTCTACATTTTTTTTATTCTGCAAAATGAAATTGGGAATTAACAGTAATAAACAATGATGAAAAAGTGCAGTATTTTTCAGGTACTATTAGTTTTCTCCTTACAGTTTAGGAGCAGACAATACATGGGTAAAAGAAAACAAAAAAACCCAAACAAAATAAAAAAGACGAACGGGAAGCGTGCAAACAGAGAGGATGTAAGTACATTTGTGGCTTCCTAAAATTCGAGCACTGACAGAGAGAGGGAATTTAATTTTCAAGGTTGTCAAATCATATATCCATGCTCCAATATTCATACAAGACTTTACCCATCCCCTGCACTTACATATGGCGAATTATTCTATTCCGTTTTGTGTCCTTTAGATGCAAGATAAAGCGATATCATACTCTGTAACTACTCAGAATCATCATCCTGCAATGGTCAACTTCTAGATAAGAAGAGATCACTGTACATGGCTGAATTGCTTATCAACCTAAACTGAATGCATTCCCCCATAGGAGGAATAAAAATAAGATTTTGGTAGAAGAGACTTGTAGTTAACTCATCAGATATGCTTAGCAGCCTAAAAAAACAGTAAAGCTATAATTTTGAGCAGTGTTTTAATACAGCATAATAATAGTAAAAGTTACTTTATCAAGAAGAAATAGCTATTTATATTATATATTCAACTATGCCCATGAGAATAGCAGTTCTAAAGTTAATTGAATTCAAGCTTTCAGCCACAAGAAGTGTTTCCATGAAAATTACAAAAGGAAACCATTGAATTAGCATCTGGAATGAAAAATAAATGCACGAAGTAGAGGGAGATGCCTGAAGATCCACAGCTGGAAAGGTCAGCCTGCAGCTTTCCCCTTTGTTGATGCAAAAAATGCAAAAAACATGGGTATAATAAAAAGAGCTGCATGATGTCCTCTGTAACTTAAGTAACTAAGCAATAGATATGGGTGCATTCTTCATTAAAGAAAGTACGTTAAGGATATTAAATTGCCTGTACTTTTAGAAGGTCATTTTAGTTCAACAACGCAGAGTGTACAAACTAAGTTCAAACCCTGTGGCCAAAGACTTCCTCTAAAAAACTTACAAAAGGAAGCAAAACATGCATGCAATTTTATTATATATCTTGAACTTGTAATGTTTGTATTTGTAGCGAATGCAGATTTTATTTTTAAATTATTGTAGAGAAATATACAGTAAGAAACGTCATCATTAATACCCGATTTCTATAATACACCATAGCAGGTCTAGGAAATCTTTGCATTTCAACGTGAAATTTTGTCCTTTGCTAAGCAACTTAACTCCTCGTTAGTAGGTAAATTTTTTGTTAAACAATTATATCATACACCAAAACTTGAAAATGTGATAAATCAAACACCTCAGCCCCCCCAGGTAGCCAAAGCCTATGTACAAAGATTTGATTCATAGTGACATATGCGTAACATTAATTTAGCCTGGGTTTTGGGTTGGGTTGTTTGTTTGTTTGTTTGTTTCTTTTCATTTAGCTACCCAAATATGCATATTGAAGTTCTCTTGAAAAGCTGGACATGAGCCAACAATCTGCGCTGGCAGCCCAGAAAGCCACCCGCATCCTGGGCTGCATCCCCAGCAGCGTGGCCAGCAGGGCGAGGGGGGGGATTCTGCCCCTTTGCTCTGCTCTGGGGAGACCCCACCTGCAGTGCTGCCTCCAGCTCGGGGGACCCCAACAGCAGAAGGACATGGACTTGTCGGAGCATGTCCAGATGAGGCCACCAAGATGGTCAGAGGGCTGGAGCCCCTCTGCTGGGAGGACAGGCTGAGAGAGTTGGGGGTGTTCAGCCTGGAGAAGAGAAGGCTCCGGGGAGACCTTAGAGGCCCTTCCAGTACCTAAAAGGGCTATAGGAAAGATGAGGACTGACATTTTAGCAGGGCCTGTTGAGACAGGACAAGGGGTAATGGCTTTAAACTGAAAGAGGGGAGATTTACACTAGATATAAGGAAGAATTTTTTTACATTGAGGGTGGTGAGACACTGGCCCAGGTTGCCCAGAGAGGTGGTGGATGCCCCATCCCTGGAAACATTCCAGGTCGGGCTGGACGGGGCTCTGAGCAACCTGATCTAGTTGGAGATGTCCCTGCTCATGGCAGGGGCTTGGACTAGATGGCCTCTCAAGGTCCCTTCCAACCCAAACTATTCTATGATTCTATAATAAGGATGCTGAACTGGTTTAATCTGCAAATATTCCTCAAATTCTAAAGTTATCAGGTGATACATGTATTTACATTTTTCTATTCTGAAAAAAAAAAAACACTTTTCATGTGGAAAAATATTCAAAAGAATTATTATCTAATTTAGTTACAAAATCCTCAGCCAAGTCTGCTAGCAACAGACTGTGTTACCACAATGCAATTTGGATTAAGCCTTAAACAATCAAATCAATTTCTTCAGAGAGTTTGGGTATGTAAAAACTTGAGTGCAAAACGTTGCTTATATTTAAGAAAAAAAAAAGATGTGTCTATGATGGAAAACATCACAAGATGTTGAGACTAAAATAATTTTTGAGAATTTTAATATCCTACATATAAACATATTTGTTACATATTTGAATTCTGTTATGATTGTTTTATTTGCAATTAATATTGATTTTACCTTGATAATATGCAGTAAATAGAGGAAAATGAGTATATAAGATCATAGATGACCTCAATTGAATTACGGTCTGTACTTCAGTCAAAGGATTCTGCTGACACTATGATATGAACCATGCAAGTGCAATACAGCAGTTAATGAAGGTCAACTCAACTGGGAAAGTAAAATGCAAACTTTGCATTGAATTATCGGTCTCTGAGACGCAATGTCTATCATGAACTTAGGCACTAAGCACAGAAAGGCTAAAAGGAAATAGCACTGAAAGTCTATCAAAATCACAACTGAGTTTTCTTCTTTTCCTAATTTAAAAACTCCTCTGAATTATAAGATGATTATCTGTTGCACACTAAGCAATTTTAGCTTTATTTTCCGTTACCAAATTTCTTAGTATAATTACAAGCAGAATTCCATTCTAGTAATTACAAGTAGAATTCCATTTAAATTACGAAAGCAAATTATGAACTGATACAATACTGGAATTTTCAGTTTCGGTACACTTTTCTCTTATTCTATGTCAATATCAAATGAGTATGTAATTGTATAATGTTACTTAATTCAAAACATGAAGTGCAGTCCTGAAGTATTACAGGATGAATTAAAAAAAAAAAAAATCCCCATAATTAGTACCTATACAGCTTCTCAAAATCTAACTTAAGATTTTCACCAATGTATGAAGTACACATGTGCACAAAACAGTTTAGACAGAGCAGCAACAATGGTGGCTAGGTACCATCCTCTATTCTGGATGCAGCTCTTTGCCAGACACCACCCAGGGCTGTGACATTTTGTGGGTTTGTGCTGTGGATCTTCACTGTTGCTTCCAAAGCCTGATTTTCTTGTCTAGCTGTACAACCTTTCTAAACTCTTTGAGCACTACAGATGATTTGAATGGCCAGACTGTACCGGCGTGTATCCAACAGAACGGAAAGACCTCATCTATAGTGACAAATTTCAGCTTCGTAACATGCATACAGATTTCAGATTGTGCTGGGATGAAATGCAGCATGAACTAAAAAAATACATGGAACATGTATGACCAGAGGGAACAATATCCTTTGCTATGCAAAAGATTTCATTTTCCTCAATACTTTATCTCGTTTGCCAATTCTGATATTCCTATTAAGCTGGTAATTCCTTTAAATAACAATGTAAAGGAGCAAAAATGTTTCAAGTTTCTCTCAGAACTTTCTCCTAAGGGGTTGCTAGGGCAGGGAAGAAAAATCCTGGTACGTCCAATCGCAAAGGACTACAAAGACTTTCAGATTGCTAGAGCACCAAGTTGTAATCCTTTGTGTATATGAACTGGTAAGAATTATTACTGAGTGTAATTTCAAAAGCACTGATTCTCCATACATATTAATATGGTATACCTAAATACTTCACCAAGTATAAAATATCCGCTACTGCGTAACGTCTTCAAAATTTTCAGACTGTACTTATGAAACTTGTATTCGCAGTACATGAGAATTTTTCCTGTAATAAATATATTTAATATTTTTTGAACGAAGACAGCTTAGACTATGCTGGCTTCAAGTGCTGCACGACTGTAAAGCTGGTACAGGAAACGTTAGTTTTAAAATATCAACATTGCACAACCAGAAGTTCAGATGTTTGGTGTCCTTTTTCAGTGTGATCCCTCCACACTCCCTCAATTTATTTCAAAATAACAGAATCTCACTGCAATTATTTGGGGATCACGCAGCAAAACCACAACTTCAAGACGTGTTCCACTAAATAATTCTAACTTTTTAACAAAAATTTTATAAAGAAACTATACAGCAAAAGACTTTTGCATCGGCTTTTCTGTTAGACATTAGGGAACTTAATGAGACTTGAGTGACTAATGCCTTATTCAAGGCCCAGTTGTGTTGAAGCAAATAGAGTCTCGTAATACACTGAAAAACTTTATAGCACTTGTTATGCTTTACACATACTACAGTTAATGCTCTTGGAAATAAATTGCCTCATAGATTGATGAAAGTGACAGACTTTAGCACACCACTGTTTGCACCCAACTGAGGCCATTATCATTCATTACAGGGTGTGGTGCTTTTTTCTTTTCTTAGCTAAGTAGCAATAATTTTCTCTAAACAATTAAGGCTTCTGTGTATTTTTTTACTCTTTAAATTACTTTCAGCATTAAAGGTGTCACAGGATCATTTATCCTCTCTTGAGCAGTACTTACTTCAGTGACAGTTATCGCAGAAGTCACGAGGATGTCTTTTCC
Organism: Vanellus vanellus; assembly: GCF_965231255.1. NCBI lineage: Eukaryota > Metazoa > Chordata > Aves > Charadriiformes > Charadriidae > Vanellus > Vanellus vanellus. The sequence continues at coordinate 81,552,935 of NC_138909.1, forward strand.
TGATCCCCTTCAATCTGAAACTTCCTAGAAGGGAGTGGATAACTATTCTATTGTCTATATGCACAGTGCAGTGTTGGGCACCAAGACTCAAAAGACCTCTGAACTCCTTAGTCTAGGAAAAGCTATAACAGCCCAAGCAAAGTATTTGCAGCCTGGCAGTCTAGCAAATTTGTTGTTGCCGTTGTTTGTCACAGACTTCTGGTTTGTCCTCTATTCTTTTCCTCAATAATTTCTAACATTTATTTTGTTTTAGGAATTCAACAGTTAAACAAGGAACAAATCCCCCAAGAATTCCAAAAGAGAAACAATTTCTAAAACTTTCATGTTACAGAAACTCTAGCCTAGCTATTTTTCTTTTCAAGCTAAACAGGACATAAAATTTTGAACAATCACTCTACACATTCAAAATTACAAACAGAAATCTAACATAGTCACTGGAAAATAATCTGTCACTACAATATAATAGATTTACGGCACAAAACTGCTATGTATGCACTTTATGGCAGTGGAGCCGGAGCTCTCAACCAGGTAAAATTTTAGAAAGATAATTTTCCTAGATAACCAGAGCATCATTCTCTTCTCTTCCACTGCAATTTCAGAACAGAACAGAACAGAACAGAATAGAATAGAATAGAATAGAATAGAATAGAATAGAATAGAATAGAATGATTTCAGTTGGAAGGGACCTACAACAATCATCCAGTCCAACTGCCTGACCACCACTGTAGACCAAAAGTTAAAGCATGCTATTAAGGGTATTGTCCAAATGCCTCTTAAACACCACCAGGCTCAGGGCATCGGTCCCCTCTCTAGGAAGCCTGTTCCAGTGTTTGACCACCCTCTCGGTAAAGAAATGCTTCCTAATGTCCAGTCTAAACCTCCCCTGGTGCAGCTTTGAATCACTGATATACTTCCTATCATGGTACCCAGGGAGAAGAGCTCAGCACCTCCTTCTCCATGTCCCCTCCTCAGGAAGCTGTAGCGAGCCATGAGGTTGCCCCTCAGCCTCCTTCTCTCCAAACTAGACAAACCCAAAGTCCTCAGCCATTCCTCACAGGAGATTCCTTCCAGCCCTGTCACCAGCATTGTTGCCCTCATCTGGACAGATTCAGGGACCTTCACATCCTTCTTAAATTGTGGGGCCCAGAACAGCACACAGTACTCAAGGTGAGGCCACACCAACACTGAATACAGCAGGATAACAACCTCTTTTGACCAGCTGGTTATGCTGTGTTTGATGCCCCCCAGGATGTGGGCTGCCCTCTTGGCTGCCAGGGCACACTGCTCACTTACGTTGAGCCTGCTGCTGACCAGCACCCCCAGGTCCCCCTCTGCAGGGCTGTTCTCCAGCCACTCCTCTCCCAATTTTACTTGCCCCCAGCATTACTCCAGCCTAGGTACAGAATCTGGCATTTGGACTTGTTAAATTCTATCCCACTAATCATTGCCCAACGCTCAAATCTATCTTAGATCCCTCTGCAAGGCTGCTTATCCCTCGAGACAACAGCACCTCCCAGTTTGGTATCATCAGCAAACTTGCTAATGGTGCATTCACCTCTTGCACCCAGATCATTGATAAATACATTGAACAGGAATGGCCCTAGAGTTGAGCCCTGAGGCACACCGCTGGTGACTGGTCACCAGCCAGATAAAGCCCCATTCACTACTGCCCTTTGAGCTCTGCCCTCCAGCCAGTTCTTCACCCCGCACACCGCGAACCCGCTCATCCCACAGTTGGACAACTTGTCCAGAAGGATGCTGTGAGGGACACTGTCGAAAACCTTACTAAACTCTATAAGCTTGTAAAAGTATTTGTGGTATATTATGTTAGCACAGAGGAGTCAACACTTAAAATTATATATTGTGCACTTGAAAATACTTGTACCTAATTTGTAAAAATCCTTGCTTCTAGAATTTATTGATAACTACATTCAAGGGAGCAAGCCAAAGGAAGAATAATAAAGGCCATAGGTTTAAGGAGTGATATAATACTATTTCCTATTTTTTCTGTTTATCTTTGCAGTTCACATTATTTTAGCTAGCTGAGCTGCAAACCCTTCTTCCAAAGGTCATACGTAGGATGTGCTGATGCTGCATAAGGATAGAGGCCAACTCTCAGTGACCGAAAGCAGGAAGAAGATGAAATGATAACAAAGTGGCAACATCACACCAAAGCTCACTAATAATAGTGGAGAAAGGCAATATCCCTAGATTAAATATCCCACTCAGCATGAATAAGCATTTAATGTTCCTGTGACATATCCTAGTGCATATATATATATATAAAGAAATGATGCTTTATCATCAAGTCATTCCAAAGAAGGTCATCCTTATCGCAATCTGGGTTGAAATAGCATTCTTATAAAATTATAACTAATATGATAATTACTACTATGACAAGTAATATTTTGCATGAGTAGCTTTTCTCTTCCTTATATTTTCTATATTGTTTCTAACACCTTTTCAGACTGCACTGTCTAAAGTGTGTTCTTCCAGTTCTGGACTGTTTCCCACAATGTTTTTTTCATAATAAATAGTTTAATCCCTTGATGCTTAAAATATGAAAACTATACGTACATTTTTGGAATCTATTCTAAGAAAGTCCTATAAGCAGAGCTATCTTTGAGGAGAGAATAGAGTTTACCAGCTACACAGCAAATTGCACTGTCCATCTTCACACTACCACAATTGCAAAGAGTGAATGAATAACGGTAACAAGATACGATTTAATAAAACCCCCTGAAAATTAGAAATTCTGAAAAATTAGAAGTCCAGTTTCTTTGTGAATATTAAAAGAAGAAGTTTTAGCACTACAATATAAAACATTACATTAATAACTGAGTTACAGACATACTGCATGCTTACATATTAGTATGGACACAACTACATCTTGAGTCTCAATTCTTGTGTTCTGTACAGCTTTGGACCTCTAGGCTGATTTCAGGAGTTTCTGCAACCTAGCGATTGCAGAGTCCTTTGCATTCCAGGATTCCAGACCCTTCCAAAAACCTAATTTCTTGCCAGTGATGGTCACATGATAGCTCCACAAGGCATCATGAAACAATACAGTTGTGGATTTAATTTAGGTCAGCAGGCTTGACCCTTCCACACTGGAGGTAAGCATGCACCCAGATAGCACAGTCTCTAGGTTCTTCTTTGGCATGCTATGCAGCTCTCCCAAAGGCCATTTCATCACTTTGGATGCTATACTATATAACTTTAGGATCCAGTGCCTATGCCTACTTCAGAACACCTCCCCACCCAAAGAAAAAGTAGTATACAGCACTGAGTACTGGATCCTGAACAAAAATCACAAACTTAGAATCACTGCCTACAACCACCAAATATAGCTATCTTATTATAAATAATTTCCAAAGATGGATAAGTAGCCTTGCAGTTACCATATCCTATCTGATAAAATCGCATCAAAATATGCTCACACTTTAGTAGAGCCCCCAAACTGTACTCCTACTTGCATACTGCAGGTACATTTGTCTGTCCATGCTCATAACAGGCATCTGTTGGAGAATACAGATTATCAGAAAATTCTTGTCACAAGTGTTCTGATGCACATTCGACAAGCCCAAAAGTGCACAAAAAATGCCCTGAAAATAGTTGCAGTTCTTCCTCACATTATTTGTCTTCCTTCTCTAAAACAATGAAGTCCTGCATCACCAGCTCCTACCCAGGATCAATCTCTATATGAAGCTACTGATGTAGTGGAGACATAACTCAGCCTGACGTAGAAGATGTATACAGGTACAACCAATTCTACAAGCACTGCTCTTTGAAAAATTATGAAAAACAGCCAGTGAATTTATACTGTTAACTGTGGTTGTAGTATACAGAGATTGTATATTATCTGGCAATAGATATTCAATTAAAAAACAATAGATTTTGGTTTTCTTTAAAGGCCACTCTTCCCATCCAGTCCATGTATTTTTGCACAATGCATTTCCCCTTTCTTCTGTATATCAAAAGCTGCATTCATAACGATGATTTTTAAAAAGTGTACTCAAGACACATGAGAAGAAAGCTGCTTTAAAAAATGCTTTTTAAAAGAGTTGCTTTCTTTTTTATACTGTATTAAAGCTGAATGTATATTAGCTAGTTGTGCTCATGGCAGGTAACTTTCTTTTCATTATTATTTTATTGCTAGCTTAAGAAAACTGTGTTTTAGACTGGAATTCAATCATCTTCTCTCAGAACACCCACAAGAAAGAAAAAACCTTCAAACCTTTAATTACAGAAGTGGCAGGAAAATGGTGTCTGAATTTGTGGTCTTACTGAGGAATATCGATCAAAGGAATATTGATAAACATGGCTTTGGCCAAAAGGATCTGAGTAGGGAATTACAAACGGATTAACAAATAGAAGAAATATGACCACAGAAAAGTATGTCTGAATTACAAATATTTAGGAATTTTATTCAGTAGATTTGGAACTTTCTTTTTTTAATTCAGCTAGTAAAATATCCATCTTGTCCCCACATCCAGTACTCAACTTATACTTTCTTACTCATTTAGCTCACTTCTATGCCTATCTCCAAGCTGATTGTTTCAGGAGATCCCTTGAAGTAAAAAAAAAAAAAAAAAAAGTATTTCTTCTACATAGTTAGATTAATCAGCATGTTACTCTGTATTGCCTGGAAGTGTGTGTTCAGTAATTGGATAATTTGTCTTCCCTTTCACAATTAAAGTGAATAGAATTAGTACCCTTTCCATGGAGACGTCTTCTGGCACAGATAGGGGAAGGCTTGATTCACACTATGAGAGCAACTACCCATTTTTAGTACGGTACAAGATACAGCAGAAATGTCATTTCAACCCTCCTGTTGGGTCAATCAATTGATCCCATTTAATACACTCATGTCAGCAACACACGCATGGCCATCACTAACATTGTAGCACTAGTAGTTTCTTGCTTAGACATGCACATAGCAAAATGGAAAGTACAATTAAACCTCATGCTTTAGGTGTTTTAAACCATTCTGGCTCTGCAAGGCAACTCTGAGGCTGGCTTGGCTTCCCGCTCAGGGATTCTCCTTGTGGAGGGAATGCCCTGTGGAGCCCAGCGCTGAACAGTGATTGTTGTTCCATACTGCTGAATAACAACATCAATAATATAGAAAACCCACTTTTCTGTTATTCTTAAAGCCCTGGTTATTCCTAGGTGAGCAGCAGTCCTACAGATTCATGATAGCCAGAAAAGCAGATGATAGAGCTCTTTGGAATTGTGTCACTCAGTTAATAATAATTTACTGTCAGAAAAATGAACAGTTTGCCCCCAACCTCAAAACAATACCTTACCCTACTTCCCCAAAAGCCTACATTAATAATTTTTCAAAAAAAGTCACCAAAACCCAACCGTTTTTGCTGGTTTAACTTTTCGATACAATATGTGCCCATGTGATATATCTGCATTTCCCAAATTCATAATGCAAACGAGACTCAGTGAATAACTTCTAATGAAATTCAGTAAGTTTGTTTCAATGACATGTAAGGTTATAATATTCACTTTGTTGCCACAGGTGCAACATCCACTCTGATACTTGAACAGCTCAGATACAAAAAAAGCTTTATCAATGATTTTTCACTCTCTTCTCCCTCACTTATCTAGCTTCCACCTCTTTGACGTCTGCAAGAAATTTCAATATGAACTGTCACTATGCATTATCTTCATAGTTTGTATTTGGTTTTGTGTTGAAAATATGACACAGCAAACAAATTTGGAATTCTGTCTCACTTGGTCCAGTAGCAACAGTGCATCCATGAAATCTCCCTGCAGGGAACTTTTTAAAAAACTCATTAAAAGTGACCAGATTAAATGAGACATCTGTTTAAGAACTGTAATGAGATGCTTTGAGAGATACTTGATCTCTTAGTCGATGTTCAATACTCTTGAAGAAATGTCTTTAATGTGTATGAGGAGTTCAATCTGTTCTAGTCTTGCTTAAAATGTAGTATCTTAAAACTGCATTCCAAAATTCTTGATAGTACTATACCTAGGTCTTCACTGTTAAGTGGTTTTTTTTTCCCTATGGGCACTTAATTAGGAAAAAAAAAAAAAAGTCTTTTATTGTTTTATTCTTCCCAATGGAAAAAACAAATATGAAAGTGGAGCTGTCTGTATTAAACAGCAAATCTAGTGTGCAAATTTTACTAAGTATATTCGTCAAGAACTGGAAAACTCTTAAAGACAAACTATAAAGAAACCTTGCTTAGAACATACTCCTAGCTAAAAATGTGTCCTTAAGAAAAAAAAACACTGAGGTGTGTTTTTTTCTAAACATAAAAAAAATGATGAAATGTAATTCAATAGTGAAGAGAGTCTCAGTGTGGCTTTGGGGCAGTGAAATCTTATCTTCCTCTTTTGGCTCTTGTGAAAAAGGCACAGAAAATGAAGAGGACAATATGGTGCCTATCACTAGGCTCTTCTCCTGGTCACCCACCATAGCATTCACAACACTCACATCAGCTCCCTTAATCTTGTATACTAGTCTGTTTTTATACTGTAGCATTTACCTTTAAGACACCTTAGCAACCTAGTACAGTCTAACTCCATGAATACAAAAAAATGTTTAATTATTTAATTATTATACCAAGAAAGAAAATTCTTAAGAGTATTAACCATTTATAATTTATCTTATCAACTTGGCCACAATGTTTTGACTGATTTGATATATTCCAATATACAATATATTTGATCTATCATTGTCTTCCACAAAACTGAATGTAGGAATCTGAATGTTTAGGAATGTAGGAATGAATGTTTAGGATCTGACAAATTAGAAAGAATCCATTGGATCTATAGCCTTTCAGTGTCATATTTCACTTCCCGAATCCTTTCTTATTTTAAATATATGCGTTCGGAGATACAGAATACTTTTCCCTTATGCCATGATATTTATTTCTTCTAAAAAAGCCTACAAAAATTATTGACTTTTAGTGGAAGAATCAAAGTTTGCATACTGATTCCAACAAAAAAAGATTTTTTTTAGCAAAAGTAGTAACTACATGACAGTTATTTGTTATGTAAATTACACTAACCAACTGAAAAAATCTCAAAGCCTGTCAGTGCCTTGTAGTGTGAGCTGTACAATTACTTAAAACTCTTATAAAGGTGGTAAATTCTTTGTAGTTCTGTTAAGACCATGCACATGAGTCGGAAAAAAATATGATACCATGTAAGCTTACAGTCCTGATTCGAATATATTTTCAACTTAGTGTTACTCAAGTATCCTTCCTAGTCAGGGCTCCCACAACACAGTGTTTAGCAAACTGTGGCCTGGTTTTGTCCCATCTAGACTGGTCTAGAATACCTAATAATTTTCCATCCTCAAGCTTTAATGACAGCAAGACACTTTCATCTTCATCACAGGGTTAAAGTAATGCAGGAATCACCTTTATGAATAGCTCAGGACTGTCCAATTACTTTTTAAAACAGTAATTCTGGTAATATAATGCAAAACTCAAATATATTAATGAATAAAAGGGTTTGTTCCTCTGATTTTGTGCCAAAATATATTTCATGTCGCATTTTAACAAGTGCAAAGATTATTGTCAGTCTAGAGAGAATTAACACGAAAAGGAAGTGAAAAATTGTAACCATCAAGCATGGAATTTAATTATTACACTTTAAGAGAAACAGCAAATATCTGAAACTGGACTAAAATACTTTGTATTCTATACAGAATATTCATTTAAACCTTACAAAATAAGCAACACAAATATCTCTGCTTTCTTCAAAACAATTTCCCAAAGACTATAAGGAAAATGTGTTATGTATTATGATGACATATGGTCAATTTTACACAAGTAAGACAGGTTATGCTTTACATCAGTGCCTCAAGGAATGGAGACTACTAATACTGCTATTACCAAGCAATTTAAATCATAGTATAATTATACAGACAGATGGATTGCAAAACCCTTCTAGTTTCAGCATTTAAATTGGAGAGAACGATAACCCGAGACATTTTAGTTATAAAATGCCTAAAACCTAATAGATGAAGCCAAGAACATCTGCAAACTACGCTTACTGGAGACAGCTTAAGAAAATCAAAATACAGTATTTTATTCATGGTAGAGGAGGGCCACGAGGACGATCCGAGGGCTGAAGCATCTCCCCTACGAGGAGAGGCTGAGAGAGTTGGGGCTGTTCAGCCTGGAGAAGAGAAGGCTCCGGGGAGATCTTATTGCGGCCTTCCAGTCCCTAAAGGGGGCCTACAGGAGAGCTGGGGAAGGACTCTTTACTGGGGCATGTAGTGATAGGATGAGGGGGAATGGCTTTAAACTGGAAGAGGGCAGGTTCAGATTGAACATTAGGAAGAATTTTTTTTTTCCCTGTGAGGGTGGTGCGGCACTGGCCCAGGTTGCCCAGAGAGGCTGTTGAGGCCCCATCCCTGGAGGTGTTCAAGGCCAGGCTGGAGGTGGCCTTGGGCAACCTGGTCTGGTGGGAGGTGTCCCTGCCTATGGCAGGGGGGTTGGAACTCGATGATCTTCAAGGTCCTTTCCAACCCAAACTGTTCTATGATTCTATGATTAACATAACTTTCAGAAAATCAGGACAACAAAATATAAGTATAAAGACATCACTTCAGCTTTGCAGCTTCTTATTTATTACTACACATGTGCAAATTTTATTTTCAAACATTGCGAGCTAATAAAACTATTTTCCCTAGAACTTTATGCTTACTTTCTATAATGTATAACACAGTCCTCCAGAGTGTCTGGAGACTGCATTCTTGAAAATAATAATGGAGCAGTTGGTTAGAGAACCCATACCCAACCCTTTCATTGTTCCTGAGTACTGTACAGAAATTTCATTAAAATGTGACCGTCGAAGAGTTGTTCTAGAACACCAACCGGAATATACTTAAGATTCAGTAACACTGGTAAGAAACAATTGCATAACCAGCATTCACCGTATTAATTCTTTCTATTTTTGTTTTTGTGATGTTTCATTTATTATCTAGTTTTCTATTATACTTGTTTTGGTAAATATCTTCATTTTAAAATATATTTATTAATAAGTCCAGCAAAAACGTTGGGGTTTTTTTGACTTGATAATTCTTAGGAAGTTTTGAGAGTGTGATTGCTCTGACTATCTCCCTGGCTTTTGCTAGAGATCACTTTTTAATCTTTTCTGAATTTCAACTAATTTAAAAGAAAGAAATTGCAAACAGACAAGTTCCTTGAGCTTTTATGCAGTTCTGTGTTTGGTCTTTTTATGTTTAATTTTACTGAAATACACTTTTTTTTTCCTAGTTCAATCAAAACTACAGCCACAGTTCCATTAATTTAAGTATACTTAACTTTGAATAGTCAATAGTTATAAAAAATTACTTAGACAAAACACTGTAAGTATATTCAAATATACTGAGAAAATAGGGGACATAAACCCCTCCATGGAGTTTACAGAACTATACTGAACACACAAGAATCATAGAATCTCATTTCCCAGCCTAAGCTATAGGAGGGTGCCGGTCAGATCGTTTCACTGAACAGGTCAGTACGTACCCATTTCTAACACTCTGTACAGCACCTCAGTTATTATTTCAGCAGCTTTATATCCTCAAACACCCTCCACGCGGCTTTTGTTGAGTTAATACATATTCTCAGCAGCACACTATAAAACACAGTATCAATAAACTACAGTGCAATTGGATATGGGCAATATGTTCTTGAGAAGACTGAGCAGTGTGGGTCACTTTTCCACCGCTTTGCCCCGAGGGCCATGAGTCACTGTCTGTGCTGAAACTCTGAAGCTACGTACATACAGCTAGAGGCCAAGTTCTCTCCGCAGCAAACCTCCCAATATTGGTCCACAGCTGAGAGCGCTGCAGTTTTTGCTTTAATGTCAGGGAAGGAGCAAGGAATTGAAAGAAAATGGTAAGTCTCTCTGCCAACACGGGATCAGCATTACGCGCCAGAAGTATTCCAACATTCACTATTGATGTATCCGTAACTGCACTCAAATCATCTGTCTAAATCCCTAAGAAGTAAATAGTGGTTTTGTACTATTCTTCAAGGAGAAGCATACTATGCCTGTGTGTGTAAATGCAAACATGGACATGAATTTAGATATAGCCAGTGAACTAATTGCCTTTGGACTGTCACAACATGCAGAAAAGTTGATTTGTGCTGTTGATCTACAGACAAATGACTGTCTAGAACTGCAGCGGAAATGAACCCCAGCGTTGTCTCCATGGAAACATACTTGCATGAATAAAATCAACAGGAAAATCTGTGTTGAATGTGTTTCAAAAACTACTCATAACCCTTATGGGAAAGAAAAAGAAAGCGAATCACATCAGTTTAAAATAAAAAATAATCTTGTGATGTGATGTGATATGATACAACAAGATATACGAGTTACTATGCCTGCAAAAGAACATGACTGTATTATTGGATCTCGATAATAATTCAATACTGGGAAAAAACGAAGCATTCGCCTCGTATTCAGGTACCTTAAAACTTTTTCTTCAACTCAGTGGGAATATTCTCTCACACCAATAAAGCCACCAAGTTATGCCTCCATCTTGTAATTAGTAAACCCACAATGACAAGAAAGTTATAGGTTCAGAAAGTCACAGGCTTCTTACGCAAAAACTGGTAGTGTATGTGCTCATTTACATCTCTATTTCTAAATAAACATAGGTAGGCATCTACATAAACAGGTGATAACATTTTTAAGCCAGGGCACATTTGCATATTGAGAATCAACAAAAGTATGACAGACAAGGCACACAATTTAGAAATCACTGAATCACAGTACTACAGTTTTCAGACTTAAAAGAAAACACAATGAATTTGCTATTTTCCTAATGCTGCTGTTTGACATTGCCTTGGAATGCTTGACAATTGAAGCAATATACAATTAATATAAATATGAATAGAATTGGAACATATACAAGAAATTAACATGAGGAAACATTTATTTATTTTTAGAAAAAACAGATTTTTTTCCTTTCTTTCTTACACAGTCTTAGCTAAGACAACTTGGATTTATTGTATGTTACAGGCAGAACTAATAACAATACCTACAGTTCAATTTCATCAGTATTTTCCAAATTAAATGAGCAAGTTTTTCCACACTGTCTGTAACTAAAACCAGGAAAGCTACTGCTTCTTCTGTACTGTGCAGTTGCCAGTGTTCACTCTGACAAGGACAAAAGGCCACATCCAAGTTTTATCTTCTTTGTAATTGTAAGTAGATTGAGGAATCCGTCTGACGATAACAGACGAAACACTGACAGACAGAATGAAGATGTATAAAGAATAAAACCAGGGACATTCAGGACAACAGGAGGAGAGTGTGACTGAAACTGGGCAAAGACCAGCTTGGAAAAACCAAGTGAAAACAGGTAAGTTAAGGAAAGCTTACTTTAGGAAGCTTACTTAAGGAAAGCTGCCTGCAACCGAAAAAGTATAAAGGAAAATGTCAGTACAAACTCTTTGAGAAAGAGACAGCCCCATGTACAGTTTGCATTATGAATTCCTGTGTTCCAAGCACCCTTTCCATGCACACAAATACTCTCCTTCAGCTTATGTGCAAGATCAGAGGTCCTCCATATCTCCTTGTTACCCCAGAATCTGCCAGTTATTGCTCATGACTCGTACCTTCCTATCCACCAGCTCCATGAATCACAGAATCACAGAATGGTTTGGGTTGGAAGGGACCTTAAGGATCATCGAGTTCCAACCCCCTGCCCTGGGCAGGGCCACCTCCCCCCAGCCCAGGTTGCTCCCAGCCCCGTCCAACCTGGCCTTGGACACCTCCGGGGATGGGGCAGCCACAGCTTCTCGGGGCAGCCTGCGCCAGGGGCTCACCGCCCTCAGAGTGAAAGGATCATACTCCGAGCCTTCAGTTTCTCATGCTCATAAATAAATTGCCTCACAGGTATCTAACACATTTAACATGCATCCACACTGGCATTTTAATTTTCATCAGGAGTGCATTTTTGAAGCTCATTTTCTGATCATGGACACTTATTACACTCTGGTTTCCTTTACAGAAAAGTCTTGGTGCATGTAAATCCTTTAGGATGAAATTAAACCAGAACGTGTTCTTGAGATGAGCACTAAATGCATTCCAAGCACTACCAGGTATTCAGCCCAAATTGCTCTGAAGTCAAACTGAACTGTAGGTGGTGTGGGTGTCAGATCCCGATGTCTGGCCAATCTGTCTACGTAGCCATTAACTTTTTGAAACCTAAAGGAGTATAACAGCTTTAAGACTTCTGTTTCACTGTGACATGTGGTTGAAGAGATTCAAAAATTACTAGATGGGATAGGAAAAGTGTTTGTTAAAACCCTGCTTCCTTAAAAGCCCGGCTAAAAATTCTGGGGTTACATATTTTTGAAGGGTTATAAAAACACATAAGTTCAGCCTTTTTGATATAACCCAAAGCTCAAGAGCTCAGGCTACACCTTTCCCTCCTGTTGATAGCTGCTGTTCCGCTCAGCTGTAAATTGAAGATGGTCGTCAAGACCAGGTAATCAAGTGCAACAGGTTATGATGCCAGTTATTTCATTGTCATATGGTATCTATTTAGCCTACAGACTGATCAATCACCTTGGCTTGGATGGAATTTTGACCTTGACATACATCTGAAAGGACTGCAGCAAGATTAGAATTTTAAGTAGTCTCTGAAACATCTAAACACTTAAGCCACAGTGACAAAGAGATAATGAAAAGCCTGAATAATAGAACCATAAACAACACCTCATTCATAAACTAAAATTAAATGAATTGTTATGAGAAAATTAAATTGCCTGGATAGCTTTAAAATAGATTTGGAAATGAATTATTAGCCAAACTTCTTTTAAATTCAACTGTATTTCCTATATATTTTAGCAAGTATGTAAAACCAAGAGAGTCTTAGTAAGTATTTCAACAGTATACGAGTGATCTAGAAGTGATGTGACTAATTATACTTAGAAAATTAATAATTGTCTTTAATTATTTGAGCATAAACTCCACCATTTTAATATCATGAGCAAAACCAACTAAAACATGTAAAAAAGCCCAGAAAGCATTTGTAACAAAATTGAGAACAATTCAATGCTAAACTCAGATACAGATTTCCCATGTTCTTTGTGACCAGAAAATTCTTTATGAAATTTGGCAGTATATTATGGAATACATAGCGTCGTACAATGCAAAGGAAAGACCAGGAGACTCAACTTACATAAATGACTGAAGGGAGGGTACAAAGAGGACAGAGCCAGGCCCTTTTCAGCGGCGCTCAGTGACAAGATGAGAGGTAATGGGCACAGACTAAAACACAGGAGGTTCCGTCTGAACATGAAGAAGGTAGTGATGGAGCACTGGTACAGGCTGCCCAGAGAGGTTATGGCGTCTCCATCCTTGGGGACAGTCAAAAGCCATCTGGACACTGGCGCTAGGGGGCTCTGCTTGAGCAGGAGGGTTGGACCAGAAGACCTCCACATGTCCCTGCCAACCTCAACCATCCTGTGACTCTGTGACTCAGCAGGGAAGTTGGGTGTTGGGCTAAATGACTTTTAAAGGTCCTTTCCAAGCCAAACTATTATATGCTTCTGTGACTGTAACTATTTCTAATTGAGAAAGATGATACCTAAATATATCATACTTCTATGGGACTAAAGCAAGTATTTGGCTAGAACTTGGTACTTAGAAAAAAACACAGAATGAGATAAGGAGGTATGTTGGTTTAATTACTTTACTCAGTGCAACTAAAAATACCCTAGACTACTACTAAAACATTGTGAGATATACCAAACCTCAGAAAATTAAGACCAAATATAAATACCCACTGATATTTCAAATAGATTGGTTCACAATAATACTTAAGGATGATGGATACATATTTTAAAAGTTTCTGGCAACAGGTTATTATCCAGCTGGTTTTGAATTACCTGATTATTATTATTATTTGCCATTTATCCTTGGAGTTAGAGGATTTGTCTATTCTTTGAAATTGCTTTTAAATCAGAACATCATTAATCATCACAAAATACAGTGTAGTTCTGGTAAAAAAAAAGGCAAAGGGAATTCTTGACTGAATAGGAATAACTACAGGCAAAAATCTAAACAATCAAGCAAATTTCAGGTCTACTTTGTATATAAATAATTTTTTTTTAATATAATCTGTATTTGTAACAGTACACGATTCTAAAGCTGTACAGGTACACAACATATATGCTATAATCTGTGAGCTGTCTCAGGATCTTTCTATCTCCTTTTATGTTTTGTATTTTTTTGTGGCATTTATGATTATCTCCTAGATGTTTCTGGATTACTAGTAAGACATTTGAATGTACTAGAAAAGTCTTTTTTTTTGTGGAACCGGTAAATATACAATAATAGTAATAACAACATTTATATTTCTATATAAACAGTTGTTTAATATCCTGCAATGTTCACCATGCAGCATTGTTACCCTACCAAAGTACAGAATGCAGATATTTAGCGTATCCATAGTATTTTCTGCTCCAAACTGCAGTTATTAAAATTTTGCACAGTATTATCTCTGAACAATTTTCATGGCACTACAGCAAAAGTGCATTGTGAACCCTTCTATTTTATACTTATTTCAGGTAACTAAACAGCATGTGTACATATTTATACTCTATATGTATTATGGAGACATCTCAGATACCTTTAAACTTGAATAGAGTGAGCAGTATAGTTTCTGGCCAAAAGAAAAAATCAGGGTAATTTACTCTCCTGACACTACAATTCATGCCCAACTAAACAAACTCTTAAAATACTGCAGTGGTGGATATTTTTGCTGGCCGCTCTGTATTTCTTGAATTTCATCCAAATATCTTCCAGATATAGCTCACTGGGCTAACTAAGGGTGCATTAGAAACACATTCTCTGACTGACAAAGCAGGGATTGAATTGCAGTCTGAATCCCAAGAGGGGTAGCGTTGCCGAAACAGTTGAAGAGTAACTGCTACGTGCTGAACCATGAAATACAAAATGCTACCCTGCCTCTAAATATCAGGGGCAGTGGACATTCTTCCCGAGAACGAGCAGGAAAGCTCAACAGCTACACAATCGTTGGGGACCGTTACTGTTCAGACCTGGTAACTCTTGGTCATCCTATAACCAACGCTGCAGACTGCCATGTCCGGAGGCAAATACTGGCAGCAGCAGGTTTATAACCAGAACTTGAACACTGTCAGCAAACTTCTCTCTACCAACAGAAGATGTGCAGAAATTTTTATGGCCTATGGACCCTGAATATAGACACTAGAACATATGAAGGAACTCATTAGCAAAAAAAAAAAAAAAAAAAAAAAAAAAGAATTAACATACAGAAATCTTTTTCCTCTTTTTTTTTTTTTTTTAATGGGAATTGAATCAATATTATTAAAGAAGTTTAAGTATAAAAGAAAGGTATTCCCTACAAGAGCTATAAGTCATAAAGAGTGGCTCGAAAGCTGCCTGGCAGAAAAGGACCTGGGGGTGTTGGTGGACAACCGGCTGAGCATGAGCCAGCAGTGTGCCCAGGCAGCCAAGAAGGCCAACACCATCCTGGCCTGCATCAGGAATAGTGTGGTGAGCCGGACTAGGGAAGTAATCATCCCCCTGTACTCGGCACTGGTGAGGCCTCACCTCGAGTACTGTGTTCAGTTTTGGGCCCCTCACTACAAGAAGGACATTGAGGTGTTGGAGCGTGTCCAGAGAAGGGCTACAAAGCTGGTGAAGGGTCTGGAGGACAAACCTTATGAGGAACGACTGAGGGATCTGGGGTTGTTTAGCCTGGAGAAGAGGAGGCTGAGGGGAGACCTTATCACCCTCTACAACTACCTGAAAGGAGGTTTTAGAGAGATGGGAGCTGACCTCTTCTCCCTGGCGACAAGTGATAGGACAAGAGGAAATGGGTTCAAGTTATGTCAGGGCAGGTTTAGATTAGATGTTAGGAAGCATTTTTTCACTGAAAGGGTTATTAAACATTGGAATAAGCTGCCCAGAGAGGTGGTGGATTCACCATCCCTGGAGGTGTTTAAGAAAAGGGTAGATGAGGTGCTTAGGGACATGGTTTAGGAGTGGTGGTGTTTTTATCAGGGTAGGTTAATGGTTGGACTTGATGATCTTAAAGGTCCCTTCCAACCTCACTGATTCTATGATTCTATGATTCTATGATTCTAAGACAGACAGATGTAGGGCTTTTTGGAATACTAATAAAAGAAAATGTTGGAAAGCTTACATAATTGGAAATACAAGTAAAAAATTTAATATATCTAACTGTATTAGAATATATAGATCTACATATCTATATATCAGTATTTAAGGTGTAGTATAGATGACACTATAAGGAAAACAAGTTGCAAATTTTACCTGCTTAAAAATCAAAGGATTCAAATTCTATACATAGTTCTTTCAGTCACCTACACAATAACTGTTCTGTGCAAGCAGGCCACATCAAGCAGAAGATAATTTTTCAATTACTATGAAAACTTACTAGCATAAAAGAAACTTTCATAATTATTCTATCAGTCTACCATTAAATTATTACATTCAGTTAAAGAAAAAAATACATTTTATTTGATAGTCAAGAAATGTTGAGTCAGTCCTGCAACAAAACTGTTGATTTCTACAGTGACATATTTTCACTGAAAACTACAAATCATGATGAAATACGACAAAATAAAAAGATACAAGAAAAAAATAAAATGAAAAATGACAATGTGCTAAAGTACACCAAATACATACATGCTAGCTACACAGCCCAGAACTTCTTACAGTTTTGAATTCCCTTTCCTCTTGGAAACAGATTTCATTCCTTTAAATCCAAGCATGTTACTGTGATTGGAAGGGTGTTTTTTTCAAGATACCAGTAGGAGCATTATATTTGTATGTTTTTATTTTATTTTTTTTTACATCTTTCCATACTTGCAGTACTGATGGTTACTGAAAGACAAAAAATGAAATTTATATTTAACATCAATGTGCATGACTGTTGTGTGAGCAGGACGCAGAAATAACCCTAGAAGTGAGCATGGAGACGCACCAGACATTTTCTCTAGCTGATACGATCTTTGTACCTCTATTTCCAAGAGGAAAGGGAATTCAAAACTGTAAGAAGTTCTGGGCTGTGTACCTAGCATGTAAGGGCTGATGGCCAACAACAGGAATTTTACTTCTCACTCCTCAAGCCTCCACGTTACAACAATTATTATTCCAGTTAGATTCCGACTGGAGCAACATCTGGTTCTATCTTAGCCAGATGTGCTACTTATTCAATAGCATAATGATGCGGCATTAGGTTACATTAACTTATATTTATTTATATTTTATTTTTAATTACAAAATCATAGCGGTGGAAGAAACAAAGCTGCACTATCCCAGTGAAACACACAAGTAAAACTGTATTTACACTAAAACTTACAGTTGTAAGAAAAAGAAGCAGCACGTATACATATATATAACTTCTTTAGAGACAAGATGAGAGTTAGACCCCTGTGACCAAGCAAGAGAGGTAAAGTGAAGATGGATGTAGGCCCACCGCCATATGAAAGATCTTTCACCAGCTAACCTCCTAATTAGTTACATACAGTCAGGTCAACTATGGTTCTGCTATTTAAGAAGCAGTGTCTAGCCTTTAAAATTGTATTTCTAATCCTGCCTGTGAAAAACGGACAGGCACATCCAATTATACAAATTGCATATGCACACACAAATCATATGAAATGATAACGTGCTTTCCATGATTAAAATGGCATAGACAGAATAGCAGGACCAGTTTTAAGGTGTTAAGATTCTGCTCTTTTGCCTCTCATGTAATTAACCCCAAATAGTATAAATAAACATAGTGATAAACATCTCGCATTCTATTTCTTTTCTCAGAACAATCAGATTGTAAAGAAGCATAACCAATGTTTACTTAAGATATTAGATAAATACATAAGAAGTTCAAAACAAGATTCAATTTTTTCATCTTAAAGATCAAAAGAATGATGTATTTTCATCTAACATAGTATCGAAGACTGGGTCATCTCCCATGAAAATCACACAATCTCTTAGAAAAAAGGTGCTGCAGTATATTTCTTTGATTATTCCAATATCAAACATGCTCCCCAAGAAACTCCTTCAGAAACAGAGTAACAGCACTGCAGCTAACCTGTCAGCATTTAATATGAAGTGACGAGGAAGTGACAGATAATGAAGAACAGCCTGAAGATGCAATTGTTTGTCACTAAGCCTGCATTTCCTCCTCAGGCACGCTTTGAGGAGACCACAAGACTCCATTGTGCTGGAAGAAGTTCCCCAAAGGGTCAGTTACCCAATCCTATACGCACGCACCAAGACATGTGACGTGTTTCAACTAGAACACGGAGCCTGAGCAATCAGGCGTGAAGAGCTCCTTTAGAAGGTGGGCAGGGGTTAATCACAGAATCACAGAATTATCAGAGTTGGAAGGGACCTCTAGAGATCATCCAGCCCCACTCCCCTGCCAAAGCAGGATTGCCCAGAGCACATCACTCAGGACTGCATCCAGGCGGGTCTTGAAACTCTCCAGAGAAGGGCACTCCACCCCCTCCCTGGGCAGCCTGTGCCAGTGCTCTGTCACCTGAACCGTAAAGAAGTGTTTCCATGTATTTGAACGGAACTTCCTGTGTTCTAACTTGTGCCCATTACCCCTGGTCCTGCCACTGGGAACCATTGAAAAGAGCCTGGCTCCATCCTCCTTCAGCCCACCCTTTAGATACTTGTACGCCATAATAAGGTCTCCCCTCAGCCTTCTCTTCTCCAGGCTAAAGAGTCCCAGCGCTCTCAGCCTTTCCTCATAAGGGAGGTGCTCCAAGCCCTTCATCATCTTAGTTGCTCTTCGCTGGACTCGCTCCAGCCGTTCCCTGTCCCTCTTCAACTGGGGAGCCCAAAACTGGACACAGTATTCCAGTTGTGGCCTCACCAGTGCAGAGTAGAGGGGGAGAATGACCTCCCTCGACCTACTGGCCACACTCTTCCCTATGCAGCCCAGGATTCCATTGGCCTTTTTGGCGACAAGGGCACATTGCTGGGCCATGGATAATTTACTGTCTACCACAACCCCCAGATCCTTCTCCTCAGAGCTACTTCCCAGCAGGTCCACCCCTAACCTGTACTGGTGCCTAGCATTCTTCCTCCCCAGGTGCAGGACCTTGCACTTGGTTTTGTTGAACCTCATTAGGTTCTTCTCTGCCCAGCTCTCCAGCCTGTCCAGGTCACGCTGGATGGCAGCACGGCCCTCTGGGGTGTCAGCCACCCCACCCAGTTTGGTATCATCAGCAAACTTGCTGAGGATACACTCTGTCCCCTCATCCAGGTCATTAATGAATATATTAAACAAAACTGGACCGAGCAGTCTGTTGAATTTCTCAGGGAGGGTAATGCACTTTATTTCATTGTTTGCACTTTATTTTGTTGCACTTTATTTGCTGCATTGGGAGCGATCCTGGATAGGCCCCGGAACTCGACTCATACATACCACGCCATAAAATAAAATACCAGTTGCAGGGAAGTCTATAAATACTACCGCTGTTAACAACTTTTCCTGCAGGTGGCAGGTAATGCTACATCATACAGGTCCACAATTACGGTGATCCTAATTTTGAAATTAGAAATACGTGGATTATTTGTAATGAAACGGCAGTAGTTAAGACTGATTTTAACTACTCACTGTTCCAACTACTGCTGGTTCTACCAAACTAACTTGCATCATCAGTGCAATGACTAATATCCTAAACATAAATATTTTAATGCATGCTGCTTGAAAAATATGAAAATTCAAAATTTTCAATATAGATACTTGCCAGGGAAGTGCTTGAAAAGGACAGACTTCTTGGTCTATACCAAGCATTTAATTTTTTTTCCTGCTTAATTCTTGAGGTAATTCTAATTCTCTCCAAAAAGTAAAGTCCATGGTTTAATCCTGACAGGTTAGAAAGAACAACATATTGCCACCCACTGGGTCACCAAGGGTAGTGTTACAGAAGAATAAAGAAAAAGTTTGTTTTACAAAATTGTGTTCATACTGCTAATCTGATTCATTTAGTCCCGCTCTCCCAACCCGACATCTTATTTCTAGTAACAAAATATTTATTTGCACAATTTAAAGAAAGATGTTCCAAATTTTTTATTTAAATTCTTCTATCAAAGAAAATTCAATTTTAGGAAGAAAATAGAAAAGAAATAGTTGAAGAGCTCAAAAATGAAAACTAACTTCAACTTTCAGCTTATTAAGAAGTAAAAATGTACATCTGGTCAACACAATTTGATTTTACTCTTATGATCTGCAAGCAAACAAGAAACAGTAGGTCAACAACTACCGTTATCATGCTTTTGGGCTTGTATACTAAAATATCCTGCCTGGTGATTAATTTTTAAAACCTTGATTCCACACACACTGTGGGGTTTTTTTTGATGGATCTGAATCCTTATGATCTCATGAACATGAATTATACAATTATTGTATTATATGAACACATTTTGGAATGGAGTTAATTTATAAATACATCAAAAAGGAATCACTGTAAACAGCTGATCATCACCTTTTTTGCTCTGAAATTTTTTAAGCCCTACAAACCACAGAGACTGGATTTTAAGATTTGTTCTGCTAACACTCTGAATAGAGTAGTTCTGAGTGCGGATGAGGTTGTGTTTGACTTATTTTGTCAAAACACAAGGAAGAAAAAAGTGTGAACTCTTTCCAATGCATTAAAAGAGTAGAAATACATTATGTGTAAATTAAATTTATATACAGTCCTTCCAATCTCCTACTTTCAAAAGCTGCACCTATATGTTGCCAGATTAATAATGAATGCTGACAACTGAATAAATAACAACACTTATTATAAAAAACAATTGAATCTCAAAGGGAAAGAAATGACTGAAAATTTCGTATTTTTGAGTAAGTGGCGTTTGAATACAATTGGTAAACCACCAAAATAACTGCTGCCAGTACCATCTTACCACCTGCTTATCCCTTATAAACATCCTAACGCTACTACCTTTCAGTTTACTGACATTTATGAATCATTGATTAGGACAAAAATTCCTATCCTGTTCCTAAGAGGTCTAATAGGACCTAAAATACTTGTTATTCTTGATTCGGCTAATATAATATGTGTAATAATATATATCATATGTGTCTAATAATACATATCATAGAAAGTAAATTTCACTACAGCAGCATTTATTCCCTAATAAAATGCAAATGCTTGATCCATCTATATTAAATTCAACCATTTTTCTAGTCAGAAAGTGCCACTTAGTTGCAAAAATCTAAAAATTAATGGTTATATTCTTGCCTGAAAAGACTGTGAAAATGAACCGTAGAAAATAGGTCTGGAGGGAATCTTAGTAATTAATCTGGTCCATTCTCCTGCCCAGACAATCATCAGGCAGAAAAGAACGCTACGTACTACATCCCAGTAGGGCAGCATTAGCAGAAGAATTTTGCAGTGCCAACTGCAGTGAATTTTTTATACTTAAAAAAATTTGATAACTGTTCACAAATTCTGCATTTGTTGGAATTTGAAATATGTTACAATTTGAAATATGTAGAATTTAGAGGCATTTTAACTATCTAGTGCTTGAGAAATTTGAATCTTTCAAAACTATTGAAAATACTACAAATTCAAAATGCCGGAGAAGGAGAGGAGAAAAGGAGTAGTGCTGAAGAACTAAGAAAGTGCTGTCTGTAAATAGTTAATTTTGGCAAGGACTTCACCAAGACCAGTTTTTCAAGCTTAATGATCAAGGGAAAGCAATAAGGGTGACATAGATCTGACTCTTAAAACACACCATTGTAAATTAACAGAATTAATAAAAACTTTATGGGTGTCCTAAGGCAAGTGTAGCGAGACATTGTAGTAATATCTCTCATAATGAGTCAATATGTGATATATGTTGTATATCTCTTATTTGACTATTGTTCAAGAGAACAGTCCTAAGAATTCTAAGAAACTGTATTATATATACTTTATTACGTAAACAGGTACATATAAATCAGTGTGATTTACACTTTGAAGTGAACAGGTCCTAATGAAATCAGAATTAGAATATAAGTAGATGCGATAAAAATTGCAGGAAAGTATAAACTAAGCAAAATGAATACAAGAAAAAATCTGATCCCACCAATCATGGCATTATTAGCTGGAGATGTAATACTATTTTTGCATTCATCACCTGTTTACCTCCTAAAGAAAAACCATAACTGAAATAGCGTCTGTATGTATGTGAGTTCATGTAGCAGTAACTTAACTCACTACTTCAATATTTTCTTGCAAGATCATGTTATTTCCTACTCACAAAACAAAAGTCTCAACATGGAGAATTTCATCTTATATCTATATGGACACACATACATGCATATATACAGTATGAAATCCATATTTATATTAGCGTTTAACCTAGAGCATGTTAAAAACCACAACCTTCTCAACCTTAACTCCTGCAAAATTCCATTGCCCTAACAGCTTTTGTATGGTTGTTTACTCTATAAACTTCAAGTTATTCCTTATTATGACCTTGCCTCTTTTACACAAAATATGTTTCCAACTCAGCTAAAAAAATCAGTTCACTCTTAAAATTTGTTATAAAAATTTTAGTCATATTAACTGCCTTTTCCCTCATCTCTCGCAGATTTTTAATGGTGTAAAGTGTTTCGTAGAATCCAGGTGATGGATATCATTTGAGCTGTCATACACTTATTATACTGAATTCTTCATTAGAATCTTTATATGGTGGACTGTCAATAGCAACAATTTCTGACGGATACCTCTACCAACCATTTAATCCAAGATTTCTTTCACCATAAGGTAGTAATCTCTATTTTCTACTAGTTTTCCTATAAACAAATATATAGAGAAAGAAAACAAAATTTAAGAAAGCAAGCTCTACAAATGAACTCGTGAAATTGAAAAAGTAATAATGCATTATAACCCCTCTGTAATGAAACCAGAGAAGAGACTAAGGAACCTTTGTCATAGCTAGAAGTATTCAGCTCAGAGTTTCTAGGCAGCAGGTACGAGCAGCCTGTTCAAACACTTATGCATTATCAGCTCAGCAATAAAATATGACAGAACAGTGATCTGATAAAGATAGAGAATTGCATTCACAAAGAGAAATTTTATCTCGGATTATTGTCATCCTTTGAAGACCGTCACCACACTGCTAAGTTATTTTTCAAGAACTTAAAAGAATAAGGCAGAGTTCAGGAGATTAAAAGGAAATTAGGTTCTTTCTGTCTCTTTTTTTTTTTTTTTTTTTGTTACTTATGATGCTGATTGAGTTTTTCATTCTGTTTTGTTTTGCTTTTCACCGCAGAGGGAAAAGAATCTATCAATTCTTCTGTCCCCAGAAGGATACAATCCAGAAAGAGTCAGAAATGAATCTTCAATTTTAAGGCAATGGCAAGCCCAGGAAAATTATGTCAGAGATTCTTTATGCCTAGGTTTTTGTCTTCACTTTCAAAAACAATAGATACTGAAATTAGAGATACATATTAAATGGACACTAACTAATACTAGAATTAATATTTAATTAGTGTTTATGCTCCATTAAAAAAATAAGTTTTATACATACAGTAGGAAAATAAAGGATTTAGGAACACTTCAACTACTCTCTCCTTTGCAGAAAAAAGTGCAGCCTCACAGTTACTCTTACAGAAAATGTAGAATCGAATCTTCTCAGATATAAGAGAGAAGTGGAGCCTGTTTTTTTCAGTCAATTACTATAGAAATAAATCGACTAAAATAAAAACGGCTATCAGGGAGATCAGGCGAAATATCCACTCCAGAATCTTGTGAATCTAAAACTACTTTTCTTAGAAGATTTTGTGCAAACTCTGTCATGTTGCAACAAGTAGAAAATGGATTATTTTATTAATTTCATAATTAAAAAGCTTGTGTTTTTCATTGCCCAGAGAGGCTGTTGAGGCCCCATCCCTGGAGGTGTTCAAGGCCAGGCTGGAGGTGGCCTTGGGCAACCTGGGCTGGTGGGAGGTGTCCCTGCCCATGGCAGGGGGGATGGAACTCGATGATCTTCAAGGTCCTTTCCAACCTAAACCATTCTATGATTTTAATCTAAGCTTTTTTTTTCTGTTCTTGTCTACCTTTCAAATTAATTTAAAGCCACTAAAAGACTAGGTATTTATTCAACCTAGCTTTGTCTGGCGCAGTAGATAAGAGGGGAAAAACGTGAGGTATTCTAGGCTCCTATGCAAGCACTTACACTGCAAGGGGACTATTACAGTTTTATCACTCAAATATAATGATAAAACGCAACTGTGAAGAGAAAAACTTTATTAAAGTTTTGGCAGTGAAAGTTCACCAGAAAATAAATGTGGGTAATGAAACTCAGTTGCCAATGACGTGTACATACCAATCTATAAAAATGGATGTAGATACAGATACATATATATTGAAGGACAAAATATATATATTTTTAATTATATTGGAAGACATTTTTAGAAAAAATAATATTTATGTTAGTCATTTATGTTAGTTATTTATGTTATGTTTTGTTACTACAGCTACCAAATGATGCATCCCATCTGGAATTACTAGACCTTAAATACATACTCTCTAGTACAGTATTCCTACACCAGTGTTTTCATCTTTTCACTTTCTAATTTCCATCTCTTTCTGGTGGAAATCCCCTCAGTAAAATAGATAATTGCTTCTGCTTAGCAATGTCAAACAGTTTGCCTCAGGTTAGGGCAGTCTCTAAAATTAAGATAGGAAAAAAAGTTCTCTCTCATTATCTTTCTCCCTTGCAAGCAGCCTTTCATCTCATCCTCTTCAATGGTGTTCAAAAAGTTATATTTTCCCCATTGTTTATCCTTTTCTACTATTTTCTTGCATTTAGTTACAATTTTACTTCTTGTCTTCCTTACAATCCTTCACCTTCAGCCTCACTTTTGAATGTCAAAATTTTACAATGGCTGAAGAGGAAACCCAGAAAATGTTGCAAGTCAATTGCTCAGTCCACGGCATTTTCAATACCAGTCATAAATCTTTTTGTCTTTCTATTTTCTCTTCACAAAAAGCCACTATGGTAAAAATTCTTCTGTATCTCAAAACAGAAAAACACAGGACTGTTTTGAGACTACTAAATATACACTGTATTCCTGAAATCTCAAAAAGTCTTAAGATAAAACTATCAATCATTTTCGTATCCATATTTTCCATAGTCTTGCCTTAACTTTCATCTCTTGGCAATGAGGTATTAAAACCGTCTCCTGCTTATTAAAAAGATAAAGCACAGACTGACAAATAAGAGAGAATGACAACTTACAGCGGCTCCTGCTGCTGGGCTATCAAATTTTGTAAGCATCAGTGAAGCAACCAATCCTTATGAGTCTCTTTTCATTGTTACTGTAAAATCATGCCTGCGTGTTGGAAGAACTGAAAAATAGTTTTCAGCTTTTCTGTTCAAGGAGAACTCCCTTCTAGACTGATGTGTAATTTTTAGCCCCCCTCCAGCTGGACAGCACTGCATGACTGGGATCTTTTGATGAATACGTATGATTTATTTTTATTTTCAGTGTGGTCTAAAACCTGGATTTTAAAAACCAAACACTGAAAGTATGTATGAGCAGTTCCACACATAGATCCATATTTGTGGACTGTAGTAATATTTAATACAAACAATTAAATAAACAAAAGTTACACAATACAACTGTTTAACAGGTTGCTGAAATACATGCTTCCCCTCCCCTCATCCTTTTTCCCAGATGAGCACTATTATTCTTTATTTTGACACCACTTGTGAAGATGGAGGTTTTGGTTCAGTCAGAATGCCCTTATACAGGCAAAATTCTAAACTTTTTCTGTAAAAGCTGAAGAGAGGCCAAGCCTTTTTTTCATTTTTAAGTTTGACAAATCCACAAGCTTTTAGTCTGCAGCAGTTCGGTTAACCCAAAATATTATTTGTGTAAAAATGTTGCCATCAGAATAAAACACAATTTAGAACTGTTTTAACTATTTGATTACTTGAAACAGGCATTAATGAAACACCATACATCATAGTTTTATGTTTTAACTTTGTGCTCTCCTGGCACATTTTCACAGCAGAACTCATCTCAATACAACTGTCATTCAATATCATTTAAACATATTATCCAGCTCTTAAAAAAAATAAATAGCTAACATACTTGGATGAGCATCATAGCACTTCTTTATTACATTCTGCAAAGGGATTTCTTTAAGTAAAAGAGAAACAATATCCAAGAGATTTCATTTTTTTTGCAATTAATAAAGTCATAAACTCAGATAAATATAACTGACAATGGCATTAGACTTGAAATTCTAATTCTAACTATTTGTAGACTAGCAGTCAGATTTAACTGATATATAAAGAAATATTGCTGATGGTATCTATGTTAAGCTTAGTTAATAATTACTCAAGTACTCTTGTACAACTAAAAAGTAAATGGATTTTAAAACGCAATGACAGTGCGGTAAAACTCTCAACCTACCATATACATGTATTTTCATTTTAATTTTCTTTAGTATGGTTTTTTCCTTGGTGGTTTGACTCATAATATTTGAAAAAAAATGCATCGTTCTTCAGTAGTTTGCATAGATGTCATTATATTCAGTTTATTATTTACACTAAACAGAGGTAATGAGGCAATGAAACATTTATGTTTCAGTATGCTTTCTGATTAGCCAAAAAAGTTCGATGAGTCATTTCAAAGCAATTTTTTCAAAGTACTGGAAGCAATTACATTATATTGTAAATTATTAGCCTGTAGTTGTTTTCCTAAAAATAAAAATGTATTAAATATTTATTTATATAGTGTATATTTAGTCTCTATTTATAGGCATGCACATACTGTATATACTTAGTGTGTATTTGGGCACGATATTAATACAGTTTATAAAGTGTGTAATTATATATAAGCATGAAGTGTATACTTAGTACTGGTGAATAACTTACAACCATCGATTTATCAAATAAATGTAGTCACTAAAACACCACTAAAAGACTAATTTCTAGTGTTTTTCACAGCATCATACAGGAACGTATGGGATCATATAGGACCATACAGGTTCATCTGAGGGACAGACAGAATTTAATTTTGTATGTAGTCATCTCTGACCCCAGTCCCTGTGTTTGGCATCACAGAAACTCTAAATGGTTGAATGAAAAAAGGCTGGTTTGATTCTTCTATTTTGTGGTATAAGAATGTTGAAAACAGACATAATTTTAGGAGGTTTCTATAGAACACCTGTTGCTGGTTTGGTTTTGGTTTGGTTTTTTTTTTTTTTGAAAGTTTGTAGCACATGTGCCAATTTTGTTGATCAGTCATGGAAAGGTAGATGTTCCATGTTTTCACTTTCTTCAAAACATTTCAGAGGTCTGATCAACCAGATAGGCAAGACAGTTTTTAAAAAACCTTGTGGCATCTAACATAAGACGGATCTAACACAGGACAGCTGAGAACAGAAGAGGAAGCGAAGGAAAGGGAGCACACATTGAGCCAGTACCTGCATAGGAAACCCTTCTATCTAACATAACTGAGAACCGCTTGGTTGCAACTCTATCATGTTGCAAAGAGAAGGTGATAAAATTCAGCAATAGTTTTAAGCCATGTCATCATTTAAGGAGACCAGGTTAACAGGATCAAAATACATTTCCTGGGCTTATGAACACCTCCTTACTTCCAAACAAAGTCTCGCTACAAGAGAAATCTGTTACAGCCACGGACCACTGCTTAATTTCTCTCATAAAATCCGTCTCTGCTCTCCTTTCTCCGCTGAGATGATATTCTCATTCTACATTCTTGAACCTCAGCTGTTTTACATGAACATAGATCCTACGTGAGGAAAATCATCGAGATTTGAATTGCCGCAGTGAAAACTAATAGCAAAAAAGTACATAGGCATGAACTTTAGCTATTCTTTTAAGAATTCAGGGGACACAGGGCGAGTATTCCCTGACTCAAGGAAAAGCAATAAAGAAACAAATTAGCAAGCACAGTAGCCGGGGGAACAATAAATACATCCAGTAAGTCAGACACAGTGCATATGTGGCTGATAATTTAACACCATGAAAGGGGATTACAAATCTGCAGCGGTGCAGTGAAACACTACGTTTGGAAGAGATTTAGTGCAAGCAACACAAGGTAGCTTTAACAGTTGACAAAAGATAACAAAGAAAAAGCACAAATAGTGTCACAGGTTTCATAATACAAAAAGACATAAGGCCATGCGGAATCTAAACGTGTAGACGTTGCATCACTCTTAGCGTTGGCTTAATCTCTGCCCTTTCAACCAGTAGTCTGGCTGGCAGGTAGAAAAAAAAATATTAAGGACAGGCTACCTCAAAAAAAAAGAAAAAGCTTAACGGTAAGCTTTGACAATTTGAAAAATCAATTCATGTGCCTAGATTCATACTTTAAAGAAATATAAATCCCTAACCTAATCTATTACGAAGTAGGATAAGAAATATATCAAGTGTTTTTGATAGTCTCCTGAACTACTTTAATCCTGATCTCTGTTGAAGACTTGGATTATTATTGAAATGTGAATCTCACATAGGTTAATATTTTATAGTTCTAGGGGTAGCATCTCAGGCTAGGACAGAGACAAATGGCCTAGAAATAAAATCGTAAGATGTCCTAAAAAGTATTCACTATTGCTAACCTGGTTTCATTAACTACTTCTGCCCTTTTTCCATAAAAATTACAGATGTGAAAGACCACAGTTTTCTATTCTATCATGGTAAAAAAGAAAAAAAAAAAAAGAAGGAAATCACAATTAAAACTAATTTGGTAAATCAAGTAATAGCAGCAAACACACACAGTACTGACATTTATCACAGATAATAATGATTTGACAAATATTTACCAAGTAACATTTAAAAAAATGTTTGTTGATGAAAGGGCACATATGTATAGCTTCCAACAAGTGTCCCCACAATATTGAGTGAATTTTCTTAAATGCTTCAAATTATAATTTTCTGAATTCCAAAGTGTTCTCTTACCTACCTAATCTTTGTCAAGGAAAACAAACAAAGAAGAAAACCAACCTCCCAGACTTTAACATATTGGCAATAAAGCTTTGTAAGAACAAAGTTATTTAAATGGCATTATCTGCTATTTGTCTTATTCTATATTGCCATTTTTTCCCCACTGAGTGCTAATAAGTACTTGCTGTTGAAGAGGTTTACATTTAACATCTGTCACTTGTATCCAGAAGTAGCACCTACAGGGAACTGTCAAATAGATTGTTATTCTCCTCTGTAGCACCAGCAAATCTGTCTCACATCATTTACATACAGATAGTTATAGGCATTCATCATTTCATTATGCTGACTGCCTCACTATTCTAATGTATAATGTCTCTTTAATGAGCCTCAAAAAATACAATATTCCTTGATTTATGACTGCTTAACTGAAAAATTATAGATTGACAAAAACTCTTCATAAAGCATTTTTTGTGTTCCCACTACCTTGCACTTTAAATTTAACAAGGACTCTTGAGTTAATCTCATGATTTGTTTCTTTGACAAAAGAAATTATCAAATTTTAACACACCAGACTTCACAGTCACTGCTGTTTTAATAAGTATACTTTACCTTTGATGAGAGAGCAGTACCGAATTTCACAAATTAAAATCGATCAGTTTTTGTCAAAGAAATAAATGTATTGGACAATCTGTTTCAATATTATTATATATCAATTACTGTATACTTCCCAACTTATCATGTGGAATACCGCTGTACCAGTCATGCACAAGTGACTCATAAATGAGCCAATTTACATGTTCAAGTAAATTGAACTATACTTGATTGTACAAACTTCAATTATTTCATACACAAATGGTTACCACTGAAAAACAGCTCTGCCATTAAAAACACGTTGAAGTATTACAAACATACCTAAAAAACCAAACAGAAAGCTGAGAACAAGAGGCAAACGCTTCATTCACTTGACTGCACTCAGGCATTATACAGAGTTCAGTTCCTCCAGCTACATCTCCATGTGTTTATAAATAATACCAGCATCATACCTGGGGGCATCAGGTTTTGACTCTTCAAGCTGGAAAGGTCTGCAAACAGTGCTCATCATAGCCATTGGAAACAAGAATTTCCAGGAAGCATGAGAAAGCACATGATACTTTGTTTCTGACAAATTTACAGCTTGTAGTTGAATACTTTTAGATTGTAAGAAAGCATTAAGCTCTGTCTGAAATTTCTGCCATAACAGAGCTAACTATAACTTTTTACTCCCCTGTCCCATATAGTTTGAGCTTACATGACAGTCAGTCAGGACACGACTCCCTCTCCTCCGATCAGCCACTCATTTCCATGTAAGTTTTAGAAACACAGTATTGAGACCTTTCCCCCACTTTTTTTTTCTTTTTCCAAAATGCCACCCCTTCCAGAAGATTCAAATGTAACAAGTGCAGATATAAACAAATGAGCAGTAACAGCACCTTGCACTGCCTGATCTCAGAAGCATCGCTTCCCATTTCCAAATCATAAAGCCAGGCTAAAACGACTATCCGTTCAATGCCATAGAAATGTACAGAGATTTATACAACAGATGGCAAGCTACAATCCCTAGATCCCTGCAAAAAGTCAACTTTAGGCAAAAAATCATTTAAAACAACTTACGGTACTACTGCTTATTTAAGAGCCTTTTCAGAGAATGCAGATATATTATGATATGACAAAAAATAAAGTACCAAAATTACACTGATATGTTTGACCCCGACAGTGCTAAATGCTCAATACAATAAAAATTCTCATTTCATAATTTTGGACCCATATTTTAGTTCCTTTGCACTGAATATTCCAGTTAACATCAATGTCTGAATTTCAATGATTTCAAGGAGTCAAACTTCTAAAGAATATAGGTATATGACCTGCTAATCAGCACACTCTATGTTTATCATCTAGGACCATATATAATGACAGCCTATCAAAGAAACCAGTACAATACTCCCATGTGGGCTTGGGTTTTTTTCACTTAATAAATCAAAAAACCTCCCTGGTGTTATTTTGTCTATAAAATTTATAACTGAATCCAGAAAACTAGTATGCCAACCCAAATACCCGTTACAAATAACTGAAGACCTAAATTTATACAGCTGGATACTTTGTGAATTCAAAATATCCATTCATTCCCGTAACAATAAGGACATTTGTATCTCAGCTTCTAGTAGTGTGATAGAATCCAATTTAAAAAATATTCAATATTTACTAATCACAACAGATTCTTAGACTGTCATTCTGACCATCTCAGACTTATCTTTTGGTGTCCCTTGATATTCACTGTGAGGCACATAACTGGGAGTAACCACGGACAATAAGCGTATGGTATGTCTCAGTGCTGATGCTGTAAAGCTGTGTTATCAAATAATAATAATTTAAAAGCTGGAAAAGATTATGATTGCTTGTGACATAGAGTGAAGATGATAAGAACAAAGTAAATACAGCTACTTCTATAGCCCCTTCATGTTGCAACCCGATTTCTTGCTTTTCTTGCCCTATAACTTCATCGTTACATCTCCCATACTGTACAGAACTACTACTTCTGAAAACTGGCTAATAGCGTCTGTGTCTCCTGATTTGCCTTTCTCAATCTGCATTTCAGAAAACACAATGGGGGAACAAACATCTGTCAGAAGATGCTTTAAGCTCTCGCATTTTTTTTTTTCTCGCATGGTGTGCACGCAAATATATGGCAGTGTTTCTCTGGCAGAATACTAAATTAGCGATTATCCTTGTAGAGTACTGAATTACCCAGGAACCCAACAAACTTTTATACAATATTTATCAGATTGATTAAGCCTACTTACAGGAAGGTGATGCCGTAACTGGATTCAATACTTCAATCAGCGTAGTCTGCACATCGGAAGAAAATCCAGAGTATGTTCTGTTCCTGTGACTAATTTTCTGTCTTTCTGTAGATACACCTAGGAAATAACAAGTAGAGAGTAAGTACAAATAAATATAGAAAATAATATAAACTAAATGATTAGTAATATAAAAAATAAGAATGCGTTGAGCAATAATTTACTGCAAAGTCCAGACCATTATTCATCAATATGCAATTATCACATTATAGGAGACAAAACTTTAAATTTTGTCTTTGTTTAATCCTGTAGTACCCAAGCGATTCCAGAATTCTTCAATCTCAAGGCTGGTAAATAGAATCAAACAGCTGTTATCGTTACACCTAAAACAGCCAACTGGTAGCCCAAGAGAAGAAACATAATGACCACATAAGGAACTGGTCCAGCCTTCCAAAGCAGCACAACCAAGTTTTCCATTCAGCATGTAGAACAACTTTAGTATATAGAACACATGAAATAAATAGTCATGTTTATTTTAACAGTAGAGTTAATTCATAATTTTTGTTTGGCTTTTCAGTAGAAAAAGAAGCAGCAGCTTCTATTCCTTCTCCTGGTTCCTATTCACATACTTGGCAGAATTCTACAGAAAGTTACTTAAAAAGTGATAGGAATAAGGCATAGAGAGGGCCTGTTTACATGTCTTGCCATTTCTTATAGGAAGCAGGGTTCAGCTGTATCTTGCTTCACATCTAAACCAGTACTGACGAATGCCAGTTCAATCTCTCTTTAAATAGCTGAAGTCAAAGCTAGACTACCCTCAAAATAAAAAAAATTTACTCCAGGTAGTTAACCATTCTTACTTTTCAAAAACCGTTTTCTTATCTCTTGCATCTAGGCTTTGCTGCAAATTAAAGCCCACTACTTCTTGTCATATCTAAACCGGAGACAGCAAACAGTTTATGCTGATCTCCTTTCGCAACAATTTTGTATGTACCCATCCTCATTCTTCTCCTTCCCTAGGTTAAACACAACTGGTTCTAAGTCTTCTTCCAATGCCTTTAATAATTTCAAGAACTACCAATAACTAGGTACAATGTCCTTTTTGAAAACTTCAACAACTTGAGCCTACAAGTTGTTTCACTGGATGCTTACACATTATGCTCCTGAAGAGGTCTACTGGATCTTGCTTTAGCAGTCTCAGATATTCTATCCTTTGTGTCTTTGCTACAGTCTAGCAACCCAGTAAGGGGGTAGGTACAAATTAGTATGCTACGCCTCAAATTCATAAAGGGTGACGGAGGCATGAAATGCTTTCAGATTTGCCAAAGGACGTCTGCCAGGCATTTTAACACTTCTGGAGCCCTGCAACTGCTGATATGAAGGGAAGGCAAGCACTTGTGGAAGAAAGCAAGACGTCTGGAAGCAGCTATACACGTAACAGTACAGCCTGGTGAACAGACTCTCCCCATAATCTTTCCTGAAGTTTTACAGAGGATTTGCCACCTTGTATTTGTGCAGCTAATTACTGCTACTTAGTGCGTGTTCTTACCGAACTGTATGTCTATTGTTTCTGGTATTTATTGTGATTATTTTGAACTTGAGTCCTGTCTTCTAATATACAGCAAGAGTAGCGTCTACTCTATTACCGAAACTACCAACAAAGTTACGGAATAATCTTAGGCTCAGTAAGACAGACTCTTATGGAATTACCCTCCTCCTCCTCACCCCCAGTTACTAGGGAAAAGAGTGACTGTGAATAAATAAAAAAACTTTTTTTCCCCAAAACACTTGTATACTAACTTTAGACCAGTCTTACCTAGACCACAGCTCCCTAGCTTGCTTAAAAGAATGCCATGTGATATTATCAAAACTGCAGTTTACTAAATTCAAGTTATATCATATCTCTTCTACCCCTTAAGGCTTGCTGTAACATTTTTTAAAGAGATAGGGTAGGTCTTGCTCATTCCTTACAAATCTACGCCAGCTGTTCATTCTCACCATCTCTTAGAGATGCTTTTAAAGAACAGTTCGATAATTTAAGATCCCTCACAGAAATTCAGTGAATAGAACTATCTACAATTCTTTGGATATTTCTTCAGGTCTTACTGTCAGCTCCTTTCTGAGCTTTTGAAATTTCACCACCTTTAGTTCTCAAATATGTTGTTACTACACAGCAGGCAAAGATTTGGGTTTTCCCGAATTATTCCAGGTTTATAAATCCTACAGACAATAGTTGATGCACAAAATCAAGACCTGAATAAAGACAGTTCTTTGTTTCTAGTTGAGCTAGCCTTGCAGTTAGATAACCTGTACTGATTTTTCTAAGAGAAGGCATGGCTTTCTGCTTAATTAATTTAAAACCTAAAGTCGTTTCCATCTAATGTATTGCTCAACCTAGATTCCAATATTGGCCTCTGAATTTTCTACCCCTTTTTATACACTCTTTACCTCACACAAAGGCAAGCAGAACATAAGATAGGTAATTAACTGTTTATGTTTCATTTTTAAGGTTTTATGCAATTGTACACGGACTTGTCCCACCATTTCCTCTGCATTTTCAGTGAAGATTTTAGTAACAGAATCTTTAGTTGTATAGCGTGCAGTAATTTTCATGCACAGAATGGGTTTTCCTATTCTCTCAATATGTTTAAAAAATAAAATGCTCTCTGTTATGTCTTTAAATACAAATTATTTTCAAAATGGATGTTCTTGTTTTGGGACATCTCCATTACATTACCGGGTCAAGATCTTTAAATAGAGAGGTGTATTCATCAGATTACTGGAAGTATTTTACTTAAAAGAAAGAACACAGAAGACGAAACCAGATGAATCTAAGACCACTCAGAGCAAGTGTCTCGTTTCCCCAGGTTCAGCTGTGCCAGCTCACAGGGGAATAACCGAGGCAGGTCTCAGTTAATCACACGTGTGCTAAGACCTCCCTGATGCAGCCTGTCCCTCACTGGATCCTCCGAACAAACTGAGCTTAATAGAGAGCGTCACGTTGTTCAGTGTTCCTTTACCCTGCCACAGAAACTGTGGACATGGGCATTGACCTGGCTACCTCTTGTAATTAAAGAACTACATGTTCATAGCATCAAATTATTTTATATGCCTTTGTTGCCTGTATTTTTTCAGCTTCTCTGCTACTCTAGCTCAGTTTTGCCCTTCTTTTTCCTTCTCAACACTTGGTCCCCTCTGGTCTATCAGCTTAATTTGCTTTCTTTAATATTAGGATTGAAATTGGAGACTACAACTGTCCACAAACCTTAGTATGTACCATATACTTCCACACTGGGATTATGAGCAAAATTATAGTTCACTGCATAAGAGAAGTCTGACACAAGATGACACGTCTAAAACAAATGCACTGAAGTCCATCTTCTCCCCCTCCCTCCCTCCCTCCAACCCGCATGCGACTTTCTGCTTAAAACAAGGCCTTGGGATAGTTCTCTCTTTGGCATATAAAAACAATGAGAAATATCAGCTATCCCCTGGTGAGAAGACTACGTTAACATCTGTAACTCATTTTAAGTACTAGATTAACTTTTTTTCATAAGACTTTCTTTGGCTTCTCTACTCTTTTAATACCCCACCCTTAACATGTAAAATGATCCGAAGAAAAGCAGTTCAGCCCTATAATTCTACTACTTCCATGATAACAGCATCCCAGATAAGGAATATCTATCAAAACAGTGTCAGAAAATTATCTGCTCGTTCCAGTCTCCTTTTTCACTTTATTTTTCTTATCTTCCAGCAGCACATGCCTGGGCTCCTACCCAAGATCCCTCACAAAGCTCACAGATAAATAAAATAAACTAAATAATAAAAACTAGAAAGCTATCCACCATCCCCCTCCCTCCCAAAAAACAGCAGGAAAACCCCACAACAACTAAAAAAAACCCACCCTTTTTCCCTTTCCAAGGCTGGGGTTCTGGGTTTTTTTAAACTCTCCTTTATTTCTCTTTCCATGGCAAAATGGTAACCTGCCTAGAAACCGTTACCATTTCCTAAAACCCTTCCAGTGAGAAAGCTGAAGACTAACTTCTCACACCGGCGGAGTTTTGCCCCACGGCCTCCCTCAGCCTGCCCACTCTTCCCACTGACAGTGGCGGCTGGCTCCACACAGGCCCTCATAAACTTCTCCCTCCTTATGCACAATTTACGCCTAACCACAGGCTGCCTCTCTTAAGCTACACAGTTTAAGGCTGAAAAAAAGTCTCTGGCTCCGCAGAGGCTGTTGCCACCGCCCTGTGGGACAGGGGGCCTAGTGACAAGCAAGGGGCAGAAAGCTGAGGTACTCTATGCCTTTTTACCCCGGTAAGGTTTCTCCTCAAGCCTCCCAGGTCCCTGAGGCCCCTAAGAGAGTCTGTGGGCATGAAGCAGCACACACAGGAGAAGAAGGAGGCCCAGGTGGGAGGCATCCGCAGAGGTGTTCATATGAAGGACGTGGACCTGTTGGAACAAACCCAGACAAGGCAATAAAGATGATCAGAGGGCTGGAGCACCTCCACTGTGAGGACAGGCCAAGAGAGTTGGGGTTGTTCAGCCTGGAGAAGACAAAGCTCTGGGGAGACCTTGGAGCCCCTTCCAGTACCAAAAGCGGCTCCAGGAGAGCTGGGGAGGGACTCTTGATCAGGGAGTGGAGCAGTAGGACGAGGGGGAATGGTTTTAAACTGAAAGAGGGGAGATTCAGATGACATATTAGGAAGAAATTTTTCACTCTGAGGGTGGTGAGGCACTGGCACAGGTTACCCAGAGAAGCTGTGGCTGCCCCATCCCTGGAGGTATTCCAGGTCAGGTTGGACAGGGCTTGGAGCAACCTGGGCTGGGGGGAGGTGTCCCTGCCCAGGGCAGGGGGTTGGAACTGGGTGATCTTTAAGCTTCTTTCCAACCCAAACCATTCTAGGATTCATGGAGCTGGCGGATGTCACTGCAAGGTTGCTGCCTATCCTTTTGGAAATGTCTGTAATGACTTGAAGGCAGCTGTTGTCACACTCCTCTTCGAGACAAGCAGAAAGCAGGATCCAGGAAACTACAGGCTGGTCAGCCTTAACTCTGTCCTGGAAAATTTGTGGACCAGATCTTCTTAGAAGCCTTTTCTTGCCCGAGCAGATCACGCCTGACTAATCTCATTGCTCTCTGCAGTGAGGTGACTGGCAGCTGTGGACATGAGGAAGGCAGTGGATGTTGTGCATCTTCATTTTAGCCAGGCCTTTTGGCACAGTATCCCATAGCCTTCTTATCAGCAAAGTGGTAAGAAACAGGCCGGACAAGCGGATTTAAGGTGGATGGAAAATCAGCTGGACTGCCATGGCTCAGAGAGTTGTGATCAGTGGTGCAAAGTCCATCTGGAAGCGAGTAGTTTAATGTCTTCATTAATGTCATCTCTGGATGACAGAGAGCACTCTCAGCAAGCCTGGGGATGACACTGAATTGGTGGACGCAGACAATACGCTGACGGCAGGGCTGCTAGTTAGAGGAACCTGAACAGGCCAGAGAAATAGGCTGACCAGAAAGAAGCTCATGGAGTGCAAACAAGAGCAAGCGCAAGACCTTGCGGGATGGAAACACCCCATACTGCAAGGGGGGGCAGGTTAGGGGCCAAGTCTCTGGTAAGCAGCTCTGCAAAGAAGGCCCTGGGGGTCCTCATGGATGAGTTGAACATGAGCCAGCAGTTGTGCCTGTGCAGCATATATTTATTACCAAGAGTGCTGGCAGTATATCAGGAAAAATGAACCTTCCCCTCTGCTTGGCACTTCTAAGACCACATCTGGTGTACTATGCCCAGGTTTGGGCTGCCTAACACATGAAGGATATCAACATACTGAGCGACGCCAGCAGAAAGCCAACAAGATGGTCAGGGGACTGGAAAACATGGTGTACGAGGCTGAGAGAACTGGACCTGTCGAGCTTGGAGAAGACAAAGCTAAGGGGAAACCTTATTGCTAAGCTCAAATACCTCATCGGAAGTTACAAAGAAGACAATGCCAGACTCCTATTAGAGGTGCACAGGGATAGGACAAGAGGTAAGCAGCACAAATGGACACATGAGAAAGTTCAATTAGATACTCGGGAAGCGGGTGCAGAATTAGCATGATGGTGGTTAAAGCCAGCAACAGGTTGCCCAGAGAGGTGGTGGAATCTATCCTGGGGATGTTCAAGACTCAGCTTGACACACCCATGGCCATCCTGATGTCATTATACCCATTTTGAGTAGGATGTTGGACTAGGTGGCCTCTGGATGTCCTTTCTGACCCAAACAATTATTCTGTGATAAAATCAAAAATTATAGTATTTATTGAGAGAGTTTTTGAAAATTTGAAAAATTCTAAAAAATAAATTATATAACTCTATACCTTTTGCGTATGGCTATTTACCATATATTTCAAATATATGCAAAGCTAAATTCCTTTTCAAATAGGTATTGCTATCTGAAACAGACACACACAGGGTATGGATGAATGGTGTTTTGCAAAAAGCAGATGCAAAGTATAGGAAAATGTCCTTTAAAGTTTGAGAATTGTTATCTATTGTCTAGCACAATGCTAAAAAAAATTTGCTTAGATTTCTTAGAAATGTCTACTTTGATGGTTTCTCACTATCTTTTCAAATATTTTCCCTGCAGATAATTAAGGCAACCTTCAGACGCATTTCGTTTGATTATGGATATATCATTTCCAGCGTAACACATTTTCAGAGTTTTGTGTAAATGAGATTATCATATTTATTGTTGCTATAATTTTTTTCCTTTTAAAATATGGAAGACGTGATTTAATTTTCTACAAGTATAAATACAGCTCTCTTGTGCAGTGTATGTTACAGAAAACATGGCCTCCATAGAAAAACTATGTCCAATTACTATCTTAAAAATACGAAGCTCATTTCCAGTAACATCTCTGAGAAGATGACTGTGAAGAAGCATGAACCTGCAAAAAATGGTCTTGAAGACGAAAAGCAGTGTGTAAGCTTGCTGTTTGAAAATATCAAACTACTTCATTTATGAAGAATCTAATCATGTCTTTACCAGTGCATAACTAAATGTCACAGTTTCTGAAAATGTGGTTTTGATAGCAAGAAGGTTTTAAAACTTGACTCTGAAATTGCCAAAAGGAAGAAATAAATTGCACCAGATTTGATACTTATATTATTAATAAGTTATATGTAGTCTGTGGAAGCCCACATACGTCACACTTGGATACTATTAAAATATTATATAGATAATTCTTTAAACAATATGTATGTTGTAAATTGTTAGGAAGCAATAAAGAGTTCATGATGCAATTCATGCTGGCTAGGAAGGGAGAGTTAGAGCAATAGCAATTTAATCAATATCTTATTATAAGCACGGTATGAAAAAAGAACATGGGAAAAAGGCTTTCTACCCAAGACCCTGAGAAGTTTAAATGATACTTGTAAAAACACTTAGCGCTTACTAAAGCTGAAAATGTTTGTCCAAATTAATTCTTCTTTTATGAAAAAAGGAGGAAAGTTTCTAGCCATTTCTTTCCTTTGCAAACTGTACTTTTTTTAATAAAATCCAGATATGACTGAATGAACACAGAATAGGCCATCTACTGTGGACAACATATTTCAAGCACAGTGCTCTCAGCTGGCTTTCAGCTACTGAACCTACAGCATGTACTAAAATGAAATGAAATGAAATGAAACTTTTAAAAAAGTTCTTGATTGTTGGAAGTTACAAAGACAAACACAGAAAACAGCAACTTAAAATACACTTGAATCTAATAGCACTTTCAAATTATTAAACAAGACTTTGCTTTAATGTAATTTTAAAATCTGGTCTGATTACTACCATGTATAGTCTTTAATATTCAAGAAATGTTAAGGAGCTCTGGCAGAAGGAGAAAATATGCCTTAATATATAGGAAAAAAGAAGTATTGCAAATGATGATAACAAAGGATTTTTTTATTTTTTTTTACGTAAAAATGTCTATAAAAAACGGCTAAATGTTTAGTTTTCATGTTTTAATGTTCATTATATCGCGTCAAACAAATGTGATTCTACACTTTCAATATACTTATACCTGAACTGTGCAACCACTTCAACACAGTAATACTGTGTTTCACTAGCTTTTCCTCTGAAAATTTTTGGGTGAATTAATTAGAGCAAACATACTAAATACAAACATTCTGATCTCACTAGAGCTACAATTATTTTATCTTTATTATCCTCAACCTTTACATGTGAGCAACAGCACATCATGATTTAGTGCACCAAGAGTGACAGGCCACTATTTATGACTTGACAGGATGTCACTGTAGTAGGTATGCTGACTATTTAATGTCTCTAGAAAGTCTCTTCTGGCCATCACTAACTCATAAAATTAACTTTCATTGTCTTCTTGCATGAGTACTGATGACAAAATATAATCTTACTACAAAAGAAAAAATGTCTAAGGGTAGTTTCTTAGTCAAACATTTTTCTTCAGAGATTTAATTTATAAAGTTTCATCTTACATGAGTTATAGTCAGTGCTTCAAAGCACATAGTAACCTTTCAGTATTTCAATGGTACTCTTTTGGTGTACTGTACAAACCCTCAGAAGTGACATATCATCAAACTGTCAAGAATCTACTTGATGCATGTCAAAGCCTCGCTATTCAGAACTAGTGAACCCAGACACCTGAGCAGTAAAAAAACCTAGTGAATTTTCACTCTGTACCTTCACTATAATGTATCCATGTGCGACTACCTCAGCAAAGTAGTAATAGCTCTTGGCAAACAGCATTCATCTGGGCTGAAAAGCTGTCAGCAGCAATATGGTAGATGTCAATTAGAATAAAGTATGAGATGCAAACACATTTGCCAATTACATGCATTAGACCTCATAATGACTGATGTCACAAATGTAGTTTGGTGATAAATTATCTTAAGGACAGTAATTATATTTTTCCATCAGTTGAATGTACCCATTTTGAAGTTACAAAATGAGATCCACAAAAAAAGTCTCCCTTTAGACAATAGAAACCACAGGAATGTCAGGGGGCGGGGTTGCTTGCTGCTTGTTTTTTTTCCAGATAGACCCAACTTGGACTTCAAAGAAAAATAAATATTATTAATTTTTTTTTATTATATACTATTTGCAAGGAAAATAAATGTGTGTCACATCTTTATAAAACAAGCATACTGATGATTTTAAAACACATTTTTCAAGTGTGTTGAAGAGATTATGGCAACTTAGATTGGAGAATAAATAAGTAATCTAAAACAGGAATTACCAAAAGAATTACATGACTCCAAACAAGGAAAAAAAGGGACTGATTCACTTAAAATGGGGAGGATAGCATCCAAGATAGTGCAAGAAAAAATGAGAACGGTGATAGAAACACCGACAGCTGCATACAAAGCTACCTGGCAGTATATCCAGCATTGGCAATTTTTAGATCAACATTGAGATCAAGATGGGGAGTTGGACACGATGATGCTGATGGGTCCCTTCCAACTTGAGATATGCTATGATTCTATGCTTTAATATTTTCCTAAATGTTCATGTTTAAATGCTAATATCAACACATTAGGTCAGACAGAACTCAGAAAGATTCCACAGCCTATGTTATCGAGATGATCAGAACTATACTTTTTGACCTAAATGTGTGTATAGATATATTTTTTAAAAAAAAAGGACCATGTAATAACATTATAGAAAGCTGTGAAAAGGTTTCTGTCATTAATATAAGAAGCATGAAGCTTGAAGTACAGACAAAACATATGCTTCTCGCCCTTCAGCCAACAGAATTGATACTGTACATGACACTGGCCAAAAGAAAGCAAAACTGTAAGAGTTCAAAAGAACTAATCCCTTCCTATCATACTGTTTATGAATAAACAAGGTAAGCAACTGATTTTCATGCTCACATCTTCTACCCTTCCATTAATCTGAATAAACCCCAAAATATAATAAATTACTGGCTTCTGTTAGCAGTGAAGGACACTCTTGGAGAATGCATGGAAGCATGTAGGCAGAAGAGGCAAAATAAGCAATTAGGTAGAGCACAGACAGTAAGCATGAAGGGTAATTTGAGTCACTTACTTATCTTCACAGATCTTCCTCATATATTTTCTTTGGGGGTGCCTATGATAAGGCATTCCCTACTATATAGCTGCAGCAAATTTGCCACATCCTCCTTGTCACAGTTTTGGTATCTTGAGGATCGGGATTGCTTAGGCTGAATCAAGATGTATGTTTAGTATCTTCACTGATAACATAGACAGTAAGATCAAGTGCACCCTCAGCAAGTTTCCAGATGACACCAAGCTGAGTGGTGTGGCTGACACACCTGAGGGACAGGATGCCATCCAGAGGGACCTGGCCAGGCTGGAGAAGTGGGCCCCTGTGAACCTCATGAGGTTCAACAAGGCCAAGCACAGGGTCCTGCACCAGGGCCTGGGCAACTCCCAGCATCAACACAGGCTGGGGGATGAAGGGACTGAGAGCAGCCCTGCCGAGAGGGACTTCAGGGTGGGTGAAAACCTGGACATGAGTCAGCAATGTGCGCTCACAGCCCAGAAAGCCAACTGCATCCCCAGCGGCATGGCCAGCAGGTCGAGGGAGGTGATTCTGCCCCTCTACTCCACTCTGGTGAGACCCCACCTGCAGTACTGCCTCCAGCTCTGGGGCTCCAATGTAAGAAGGACATGGACCACTTGGAGTTGGTCCAGAGAAGGCCATGAAGGTGATCTGAGGGCTGGAGCACCTCTCCTATGAGGACAGGCTGAGAGAGTTGGGGTTTTTCACCGTAAAGAAGAGAAGGCTCCAGGAAGACCTTACAGTGCCCTTTCAGTACTTAAAGGGGGCCTACAGAAAAGATGGGGACAGACTTTTTAGCAGGGCCTGTTGCGATAGAACAAGGGGTAATGGTTTTAAACTGAAACAGGGAACATTTACACGAAATATAAGGCAGAAATTCTTTACAATGCTGGTGCTGAAACACTGGCCCAGGTTGCCCAGTGAGGTGGTAGATGTCCCATCCCTGGAAACATTCCACGTCAGATTGGACAGAGCTCTGAGCAACCCGGTCTAGTTGAAGATGTCCCCTCTCATGGCAGGGGAGGGTTGGACCTTTAAAGGTCCCTTCCAACCCAAACTATTCTATGATTCTAAGAGTTCCTTTCCATAACCGTATTTCTCTTTCACACATACACATCC
Organism: Vanellus vanellus; assembly: GCF_965231255.1. NCBI lineage: Eukaryota > Metazoa > Chordata > Aves > Charadriiformes > Charadriidae > Vanellus > Vanellus vanellus. The sequence continues at coordinate 81,595,898 of NC_138909.1, forward strand.
AGATGTGCATATGCAGGATATAGAGGACAACAGTGGCAACGTCTAGCAGTCATACAGAGCAGCAGAGGCATCACAGGGTAGCAGAGATTGCTACTGTCGGAAATACAGTGGGACACTGCTGACAGAACTATAGGTAACGCTGCTGAGGGTAGAGGCAGGTATAAAGTCTGAGCCAACAGCACCAGAAGTTAGGTAGGAGCAGTCCACAGGTAGCCAAATGTCATTTGAAGATATGTCAAGGATATTCTGTTAGAACCTTTTTAAAGAAGGCTTTTTCTCTCCAGGCTAAACTGAGAATTAGCCAAGCAGTGAACGCACCGAGAGTATTCATTCATCAGGCTGCTCAGAAACAGCCTCCCAGAATTGAGTGCAAACTGGGAAGCAGGTTGGTTATCATCAAGTGTGCTAAGACCACAGGAAGAAGCTGGAATTGTAACTTGAGTTCTATACCTGTTTGCTGTCAGTGCTCCATCAGAGAAGCCATACAGTAGGATTTTCTCCTGGGCCTCTCAACTCGTAGCTCAGCTATACTTCACAGATAGCTCATCCTGGTCGACTGCATATCCCTGGTTAAAACTTACTAATAATATTCAGACAGATGTTGGCTTTATAAAAGGACAACATTGATTTTGCCGTAATTGATTATGAGAGGTCTGGTTAGCCTCAATTCAACATACATAAAAAACATGTTTTTAGAGAAAGAGCTGTTGTAAGCGACGCAATAGCATTTTAGTAAAGGTGCTGTTATGGCATGCACAGATAGCTCGTAAATAAAGCCTTTTTAAGGATTATGTACTAAAGTAATGTAGTTCTTTACAAACAATTTGTCAAATACGGCAGGAATGTGATCTCTGCAATGGGATATAAACACACACACGCACATATATAGATGTACACACCAAACACAGGGGTTTGAATCTGACCATGATACCTTCTGCCGCAATAAGTGAAATCCAACAGGTACAAAAAATCAACTCCCAGCAAAACAAATGGAGTTAATTATTTCACTGGTGAATTGTATCCATACAGAACAGAAATAACTGTCTTTACAAAAACAACAACAACAAAAGACATTTAAGTTTAGGACACTTAAAATAGGGACTTCAAGTTTGGACAGTGTGGCCTAGACCTCATTGTACCTTTCTATCTGCTGCTTATTTACTAGCATATTCTTATCAAACTATTTTAACAGTGGAGAAAGTCCTGCAGCAGAGCAAATACAATTTTACAACTCAATAACTAATGAGTTAACAAAAAGGTAGTTAAAAAAGTAACCCGAAAGCATTAGAATGAGATTCAGAAAATCAGAGGTAAAAAAGGTTTGTTTATTCTGTTTTAATAGGTACTAGATCTGAGTTAGTTGAGGAAGCAGATATAGAGACAAACAAGAATAAATTGGAGGTCAGTGTTCAGAAAAAAATAACCAAAATAAACACACTGAGCAAACTTTGAGAATTCACCTATTTGAAAAAAATTCAAATGAAAGAGCAAAGATTGCATAGCAAAGTTGTTGTACATACAGGAAAAAGCTTACGTCGATTTTGTAATACTGTAAGGAAATAACCTTTCGTAAATAACAAAGTTTCCAGAGTTTCTGTCTTTATTCCCATTTCCCTGGGCTATTTTACCACACACAAGACTGCCCCACTTGCCTCCTCTACCTCCAGCATCACTTCACTGGTATTTAATTATCAGCTGATGTTCAAACTTAAATCAAGCTTTTCTACATTTGTGAAAGATATCCAGATACCACTGTGTTTAGGTAAATACAAGGATGTTATCTCTTTTGTTACTTGAGCCTTTATCAATTGAACAGTCTGCAGTTTCTTTAGTTCTTTTATACCTGTTTAGAACTGGGTGACCAGGAATGCACGTGTTATTTCACACTTGGAATACGTAGTTGATCATATTTTCCATTTTTCCATAAGTCAGAACTTTTTATTTGTGTAACTACAACTACCTTAAATATTAAATTACCACTGTCAGAACTAAGACTGTAAGATACCTTCCTATGAGTCAATACCTTTAAAGCCTCTTCTTATACATCTGAAATTATACTTGTTTTCCCCCCAATTGTATTATTGCCTTTGATTTTTTCTTTTTAATTTCAACTGCCTTTTTATCACACATTCACTTGGATTCATCAGATCCTTCTGAAATTCATTTTTCAGTTTTTCTGTATCAACACAAGCTTAATACCAAGTAAATGACAACTACAAAACTGATTACTAATTCTAATGAAGGTAATGTGCAATATATGAATTACATGCTAATTCATCATAACTATTGTGTTCCTAAGTTTTCCTAAACTTTGCTGTAATTTCATTCCTACACTAATGTCAAAGTTGTGAATTAAGAAAAAAAAATACATTGTTTCTTTGAGGAAAGTAGTCTCACGAAGGCTGGGAAATGCCTATTCTCAACTTCTTTTTGGCAGCAATGGCTAGTTTCTGAATCCAGCTCATGAAAACATTCTATTCTTTTTAACAAGGAGAACAGGAGAAAAGAACAACCTCCTCCTCGTGCTATGGAAAGACTGTAGAAGTCTTAACATGTCCCTCTGCCCATTATGTTGATCTCAGCCTGGGAAGAGAACAGTGATTGCCTGTTCAGTTTCCAGTTCCTACCAAAATTATATTCATATTTTTTTAATAGGGGCAGGAGGACAGTTCTCACCTTTCCATCTTTGAGAGTCACTGTAAGGAAGTTGATGATGGCTGTTCCCTTGATGGGGATTTTCCTGAACATTGTGTGACTTAAAATGTAATCAAGTCAAGGTTGCTGTAAATGCCAGCTGACATTTCACAGAGCTTAATTAAAATATGTGTGATTTTATGGACCACTATATTAGAACAAGGTAGAACGGTTCAATACTACTGCAGCTGTTAGAGAGCAAAACCCAGCCACATTTTCTTTAAACTTATATGTGGTAGTAAGATTGAAGGGGAAGACAGGAAGTAATTGAGTTAGCAGCCTTCCACCATTCGACTAACATATAAATAGGTGTGTCCATAGCCACCTGAATATAAAACCCTTTGTCCCAGCCTTATTTAAAATGCAGCATTGATTCATCCAATCACACTTTATCATTCACAACACGAACTTTACGTGAACTGTCTCCCACCGATTTGTCTATTCTGCTTCAAAGAATCCATCAATAATAATCTAACAGTTTTTCTTCTAATTATTGTTATATTTCTCCATTGATATTGCTTCTTTCTACTGGTACATGAAAGAAGGTTTTTATTAAAACACAAAAGACAGTTTTGGCCAAGTGCCAAAAGAGACACACTGCTGAGTTTGTATTGATATAACCTCCTTGAGCTCCCTTGCATAAACTGCAACTAGAGAATGAAACAGAGAGAGAATATATCTTTTGTTCCCCAGTGATAAATAAATAACATTACTTCAAATGCACATACTACCAAGTTTTAGCTATCTTAAAAATTATCAACAAAGATAACTTTGGAGAACCAGAGCAGTGTTTTGGTGGTTTTTAGATGACCGTTCATTCTAAATATTTATCTCAATGTCAATAGCTCAGTGTACACAAAGATTTGGCAATAAAGCTTTGGCAAAACATGACTGAAACACACCAAACTCAAATATGTCATTGTGACAAATAAGAAAGATAACATTGTATCAGTGAGAATGGGAAGGAGACAGCTATTATTTTCTCCCAAAATCTAGAATTCAGTTGCTGGGAGAAAACTCCCCCAAAAAACCAAACAAAAACACCCCCACAGATTCATTGTGCTCAGAGTTGAAACTGTGCTGTAGTAAGAGGAAAAGATCAGATGATGAAAATCTAAAAGATTCTGATTAGGAGATATTATGGTGAGAAGAGGAAAACTCAAGAAAAGCTGGTTAATGGAACGTGGCTGTCACGAGCACATTTGAATGCCCACATTAGCACCACAATCGGAAGAAAAATACTCATGTTTAAGTTTAATCATGTTTTAATACTCAAAGTAATCTGTTTAAGCTACTAAAACCTGTTGAAGTTAAATTGCATTATACAGCCAACCTGATGTATCTGTACAACACTCCATCCTATGAGTTCTTGTATCTCATAGGGCATTACTAACTCACAGATATTTGACTATTATTCTGTTTTGTGCTTTACACGTTTTCAGACTCCAGAGTCATATATACCACAGTATGCGGGTGAGGAAATCCATTTCAGCCACTCTTATAACTCCTTTATCATTCTTTTTCAAAATGCCATTAAGTTATAGTCTGCTGATGGCTATAAAAATGAGAAATCTGAAAATGACTGTATGTGTTATGTCTTGAAGCTATACTAAAATTCATTAAAATTATCCAATAAAGTATGGAGTTAATCATTAGTTTCAGGTGTGATATATTAGTGCAATGCTCTGTCATCACAAGAATCTTTGTTCTTTTTATAATCTATCCCTATGAAGTTTTTACATCAGCTGCAAAATTTGTTGTCTCAGTGACAGGTAGAGTCTTCTTTAAGGACATGCTTCCCTAATCAGGATTCGGCAGGGAACATACGTACACTGGGCTATGTATAGCCACAAGGGAAGTTTGAGCAAGGACAATCAATCAAAAATTAAAAATAAATATTTTTGGCAATTAGTGTCTAGACGATGAGAAAAATCCTTATCTTTACTCAAGGTATTACACTCCTGCCTAAAGTGTTATCATTTGTTGAGTCATAAGCTCACGCTTTTTGTATTAATATCTTGAGTTTACATTAATCTGAGAAAGAATACATGTAAACACTCGAAAGAAAATAGAAATCACAATAAAACTGAATTCAGCTGCAAGTAACGCTCTGAAATAACTGAGTTCCACATGTATTTTTTCTTTTTTTTATGTTTTCTCTGCCTAAGAAGTGGATGTATCCAAGTTCAATTAATTCTACATCAGAGAATCAATTGGCTTGTGTACAGGAAGTCTGCAAGAACACTAATTGTGGAAATACTTCAGCAGAAACTGTTTTCTAAGTATTCCCTTTTTGAAGGCCAGCTAACTCTGAATACTTTGGGGGAAAAAAAAAAAAAAAAAGCAAACCACAAAGAAAGACTTAGTACCAGAAAACTGAACCTTCATTGCTGGAGGAAAAAGAAATAGACCGACAGACCCGAATGTAACACTCTGTATTTAGTAACATGGATCCCAGGTGTCCCAGCATTAACAGCTTAAAGCATGTCGTATATTGCTCCACAGAAGTCAGACAGGTGTGATTATTTCCAAATTATGAAATAGCTACGTGTGTTTTAGGTAGGTAATCTACATGAAAAAGCAATACTGAATATTTTGTACCATATTATTTTACCAACAGTGATCTCAAGATGGGTTCATTATCCAGAGAAAGAATAGCAATGCTTTTTAAATAGGGATGTTATTTATTACAAAATTTTAAAACCTAAATGGATTTTATCATAGGACATGAAAAACAAGCATGTACTTGGCAATACCCATACAGTACTTTTTATAAAAAAAAAAAAAAAAAGAAAACAAACCAAAAACTTCTTCACCTCATCCTTTTCTACTGGAATATTACTTTCCTTTTAGATTATTTAAAATGCTTGTAGTATGATGTAGTGTGACACATTGTAGTGTGATGTGTTGCAGTGTGACATAGGGCTTCACAGCACACCCAGGCCAGAGAATTTGGGGGATTTCCCCCAAACAGATCACGCCAGTTCAGTATGATTTTGTGATAAAACCACAGACGCTGAGGCAAAGTCTGTTGAAAATTAAGAGAGGAAAAGTTTGGGGTCCCAAAACACGGCAAAGGCACCTCAATGAAATGAGCAGGAAACTGACTAAATTAGGTGACTAGAAATTAACCGTTCTGTTAACTTCCCTGTATTTGACTACGATTAAGCACGCAACGAGCACGTTATACAGCCCGAAGACCGCGGGGCGCACTAACCTTGTGACGCGCCTGACACGTCCCACACCAACTGCGTGGGACCGGCACTGCCCCTGAGGTCGAGGCTGAAGCGCGCGCTGGGAGGGCGGGGCGGCGCCTTCTCCCCCACCAACTTCCAGAAGGTTCGAGAAGCCCAACTGCCTCTACCTGCGCTAACCGCGGGGCTGCCCCCCTCCCCCGGGCAGAGGGCAGGAGCGAGCCGGATGCCCACCTCACACCACAGGTCCCTCGGACCCACCGCCACCTCAGACCCACCGCCGGAAGCTTCGAGAAGAACTGGCGCGCGCGGCCAGCAGTGCCCGCCCACGCGGGGGGAGGCGGTAAGCGGCGGGCCCTGTAACGGGGCGGAGGGACGACGCGATTCTGCCCCCGCCCCGAAACCGGAATGCGGGATGTTCGCGGGATCCGAGGGGGGGGGACGGGGATGGGACGGGACTGATTTTCCTTTTTTTTCTTTCGTTCTTTCTCTCTTCCTCCTCTTTGTTCTTCTTCCCTTTATCTCTCTCCCCGCCTCCCCCTCTCTCCCTCTCCCCCTCTCTCCCTCTCCCCCTCTCTCCCTCTCCCCCTCTCTCCCTCTCCCCCTCTCTCCCTCTCCCCCTCTCTCCCTCTCCCCCTCTCTCCCTCTCCCCCTCTCTCCCTCTCCCCCTCTCTCCCTCTCCCCCTCTCTCCCTCTCCCCCTCTCTCCCCTCTGCCCTCTCCCCTCTGCCCTCTCCCCTCTCCCCTCTCTCTCTTCTCTCTTTTCAGTCTTTGTCCCCCTTTCTGCTCTCCCCCTTTCCCCCTCCCCCATCTTTGTTCTCTTTTTCTCTGTTTCTTCTCTTCCTCTCTTGCTTTCCCTCTCTTTCTCCCCCCCCCCCCCCCCCCCTTTTCTTCTTCCCCTTTTCCTCTCTGAATCTTTCCCTTCTGATGCCCACGGTTATATGTTGTAAAATGTGGCGAGTTAGCTCGGGAAGGTAGAGGCGGCAGAGTTGGCATACCGCATTAAGGTTACGGCGGGCGATGTTCCCTTCCCGCCGTTGCCCGGCAGCGGATGGACGGGCAGAGCGAGCAGTGCTGGCTGGGGGTCCCCCCACTGGACATGGCCGTAGCAGTGCCCGCACTCAATGAACAGTCCCGTCCATCCTTCAGGGGCCTTTTGACTTAATTGACTCCAAAGGGATCTGAGGTTTTACACAACCTCTCACACTACCCAGAGTCGCCTGTCGGTCGGGTCAGGAGAGAATGATGTGAAAAATTACATACAGAATGTTACGTTGCAACTATGGATCACGGATACAGCCCTCTCTGGAATCTGCTACGTAATATTTATCATCTCCACTGAAATACTGCAGAGTTAGAAAGAGTCCAGAAATAAGAAATTACAAGTTTAATTATTTAATCTGTAGAACTGGCAGGTAGTTTAGAGGCAAAGAATATTCAACAACAGAATTTGACATTACTGTGGATAATAAAAATATCCAGTCTTAAAAAGAGACAACCACGAAGTTCTGATTACTGGTTTTGGCATCAAAACTACATTAGAGGCAACCTTACACTTTCTAGCCAAGATACCCAGAACATAACTAAATAATGCGTACTTGGTGTAACTCTCACTTAACACAAAACATAACCAATCACCAATCCAGGCAGGTCGTTAAGCATCAAACCCATAATCAGTTCTTCCTTGTTGTCTTACTCTTTGATAGTATAAAATAATTGATGGGGAAAAGCCATAAATCTGTGAATTGCAGATTAAGTAAATAATGTCTTTTAAAAAAAAAGTAATGTCTAACTAGTCTACTAATCTACATTAATAGAAAAGGTGGAAGAGGGACAGATCTATGGATGTATAGACCACTACTAAAATGCATACTTCTGCTTGTGGAGTTGAAATAGCTTTGTCTGTGCTCGTGGTTTCTTGAGTAAATACACTGGAGTGTCCTCTCACTACAATGAGGTTTTCAAATGCAAGAAGTACGGTTGTTTTTTCTCTGTCACTATTCAGCCATGTAAGTGTACTTAAGAACCTGGCACTTAGTCACTCGGAACAGAGTTGGGGAGGGAAGGGCCCAGCCTCTGATACTGGCATTATCTGCTCTCTTCATTCATTCTCTCAAGCATCTCTGACATCTTTCCTGTGATTTGGGTACCAAAAGGACTCATTGCCAACATATATATGCATTTTATACATGCAGGTGTACACACACATGTTAAAAAATTGTATTTATACTTGAAAAAGATGAAGACTTTATATTAAAAAAAAAAAAGCCTTCCCTTAATAAATGCTCGCTTCCTACCTCCATCTGCTAATAGAGTAATGAAATGAAGGCCCCAGAAAACAAGATTTTGGGTGGTTGAGTACTACTTTAGAATGCTTCTCACAAAGCATTCAAGCTCATTGATACTTCATGCTGTCAAATTACAACTTCCCTCTGCTGAGTATACGCTTCCTAAAGGCAAAATAGTAATGTTTCCCCAAAAAATCTTCTTTCTGTGCAGGTTTCTCTGTCAAATCCCTTTACAGCTGCTTTTGTTTTTCTGAAATGTACAACTGCAACAGATGACTAGCATGCACGTATCTTTCAATCTCATATGTCACAGAATATAACTTCTCCAAGAAGCAAGGGTCATTGTGGATAAATTTTTGTGCGGTATACTTATTAAAATACTGGCAGCTTTACTTTTTGCAGACTGGTTTTGGTCTAAATGCTCTATGGTTTCAACAGTCGTTTCTTCCCAGTGAAGGCTCATGTATTTTAATTGGGAGTTAAATCATAGAATCGTTTTGGTTGGAAGAGACCTTAAAGATCATCGAGTCCAACTGTCAAGCTAGCACTGCCAAGTTACCACTAAACCATGTCCCCTCAGCACCACATCTACACGTCTTACAAACACCCGCAGGGATGGTGACTCAACCACTTCCCTGGGCAGCCTGTTCCAGTGCTTGACAACCCTTTTGGTGAAGAATTTTTCCCTAATATAACACCCTTTGTTGTCACGTATTCTAGATTTGAATCCCTTAGTCCTTAGAACTATATATAGGTAGTGCAGGGCATACAACACAAATCTCTGCCCATGACTAGTAACCATAGTCACACTCCTTTGTGACAACGCTGTCAATAGTACCTATGTGAAAATAAGAAAAAGCCGACTTGCAAGAGCTATAGAGAAGTGATTACAATTGTATCTTACTTTAACCAATGTAAACACTGATTGCCTTACTACCTTCTAAAAATAATTCCCCACTGTATTATCTCCAATTAAAAAGAAAGCAGTGAGACAGAAATAAAGATTCCACGAAGCTGAATGAAGAACAAAGTGCTATAAAGTCCCACAGAGTGAGATAATTTACTTTTTCATTCCTTAGTACTATGAAGACGAGCACTGAAGGAAATATATAATAGATCTGTTTAAAAATTAAGTATTTTTTGTACCAAGGCAAACAGCATTACTCCAAACTATTTTCTTGAACAGCACAGTGCCCTGAGTTCTTCTCTGTATTCAAATTAGTTTCTGCAGGACAGAAATCTTCAAAACATTGGTCCAAGAAAACCACTACTTCAGCACCCTATGTCTAAATGAAAATAGAATAGAATATTGGGAGAAGCTGTGGAAAACAGATTTGTAGACCAACTCCTTTATATGAAAAGATAAGTCTTAAGTCATCTTGTCGATGTAGACCATGAGCATTAAAAGCTGTACAGTAAATTAGTCCATGTAAAGAAAATGGTATAGTAATAGCATGATGCAAATTTCAGACTGAAATTACTTAGTTGATTTAAAACCAAATTAAGCCTTCAATGAAATTATATTTTTACTTCATTGTATTTCCAAAATCAGTCATTCTTAATAAATTCTCATTTAACGTTTACTTAAGAAACATTTGAAGACATTTAATAACAAGGTGGTCCATGTTTCTTGTATCTTACTTTTTTATCTGTATACAATAATTTCTTATTCAGGACCATTTTAATTATCAGCTACATCTATGAGCTGACTAGAACTGCATGAACAACTAAAATATATGCTAATGGCTTTTTTTTTAGTAATGTGCAACTAAGAGGCCAGACTAATAAGCCAGTAATGTGCTTTGTATATTTTTTTTAAGATACTAGTTCAGAGAGAGTACACACATTCATGTGTTGTGTTTTGTTCTGGTTTTTATTAGAGAACTTCATTTACATTAAATATAAAACATTAACATCATGACAAAGTATTTAAAAAAATCTAACATGTCTACTACAAATCTTTCATGTCAAATTCTAAAACTTAAAAAATTCTTAGTTACAATCATAAGGCTAAAGAGATACAATTGCCTGACATATATTTTTCATTTGCTTCTGAATTGCTGAATGGTACCTCTGTCAATTTTATTTCTACGCTGAAAAACAAAAGACCCACACATATTAAAAACTACAACTTTTGGTAAAAAAGCTTAACTTTCTATAGCAATCGTAACCTTTAAAATTGTAACATTAGGAACATTTACTGTGATTTTTCAAAAGCGTTTTATTGACTACTTAGTCCACATTTTTGCTGTATTCTGTTTTGTTCCATCATATGTATTTCTCCTTGACTAAACTACAAAAACTAGAAATTTAAATATTCAAACCTAAATATTACTTTGTGTTAATTTTTATGTTTATAAATCTAAATATTAAATTAACAGGTCATGTTTACCCGTTTCCTATATACCTGCTGAAGATAGAACAAATTATAAGATACCTACATTTAATGTTTACTCATCAAATATTAGTTAATTGTATACAGTTGCAGTAGATAACGCACCTGACACAAAATGACTTCAATCTCTAGGGAAAACATTAAATCTCTAATTGATGTTTGAAAGAAGAGAACTGGCTGTATTTAATATATATTTCATCTATTCTGAAGTCATTTCCTGGGCTTCTACCTTTGAACCTGCAATAAATCTCTCTGCCCTCTTTCAGCACCTAAAATAGCCCACGTACTTTTGGTCAGACCGACGTTGAGCTGAGAACAGCACCATAAATATCCTGGGAAGAGATCTGATTTGCATTAAGAGAGAAAATGAGTTACTACAAGATTTCATATTTCTAGTATTAGCAAATCTTTTTGAAAGAGGCAAATTTTTTTTAGAGTTGGCAGGAGATCTTGCAAAATGAAAAAGGAGATCATAAATTGGATGTTCTTTACATCAAAGTGCTTTTGCTTTGACATCATAATCAAGTAGTTTCTACAGTATGTGCCACTGTTGGCAGGTTAAGTAGGAAAGAACATTTTGCACACCAGATGTCTAACTTTTCTGATGGAACTGTAATGTATGGCTTTGGGGAAAAAGGTACTACCCCGTTCTGAGGAATTTTTATATTCTTCAGAGTAAAGAAACAACTCAAGAGTCTTTTCAGGATTTTTTTTTTTTTCTGAAATCCTTACAGATAGGCAGATGGAAATCAGTTTTAGAGAATGGAATAACCCAGGGTAATCTACAAGATTCACATGCCTTACGATGGTCTTATAGCCTTAATTCCTCTCCAGCTTCTTCCCCCCCCCCCCCCGCCCTGGTTTGAGAAGGATGTGTTTGTGTTATCACTGGTTATGATAATCTAAAGTCTGCTAATTTCTAGAGTGATTTTATCTTTCTTATTATTGCTTTTTATATAACCAATAGTGATTAAGCCAAGAACAACGGAACTGCTTTTAATGTCACCCAGAAAACAATTCATTATATTAACTTTCTGTGTTTAGAAAGAAGTGGTCCCTAAATAAAAAAACTGTCCAAGTTAAGCTATAAGATCAAGTCCGTTTTCTATTCTCAGTGTGGAATATTTTGTTGCATGGACATAGCCTTAGTGCTAGTACAGCTCTCTCCACGTTATTATTGAGACAGCATTCCTACAAAAATGCAGTTTGGCTGCTTTTAATAAATTACTTTGGCAAATTCAGTAAATGGCTTTCCTTTATTAAATAATCAGGGATATAGGAAGACAAGCAGTTATGCTCAAGGATGTAGGAAATACATTCCAGAATGAATTTGTAATTTTTATTAGTTATTGTGGATAGAACAATTATTATTTGAGGGGCTGGTCACTAACATGACATAGTGAAATCGATACGAATATGTTTCTGTATCGTAGGATGTAATATCAATAGATGATGCAAAGCTACTGGTCATTTATCAATCATGACACTTAATTACTACTTTAAGTATTTAACCAGGTTTCCAATATCAGAAAAAATCATGTAAAGCTTTGTGTTGTGCAGGCAAGTTCTTTTCACAAGTGTCCAAACTGAAGTGTGCTGTCCATATGAGAACTTGTTTCAAAATGAGCAAATCAGCATCTATCAACTCCCTTCTGATGAATGGCTCAGAATGAAGGAGAAAATACAGCACAATTCTGTTTCTATGGAGTTTGCCATGAATTTGAAAGGTAATAGGATTCCAGCACAAACAGGGAAGCATCATCTTCCGTAGCTTCTCTCTTTGCTGAGTGCGATTGCAATGTAAAGCAATTAATTTCTAGCACTCTCGTCGCTATATTGTGACCACAATGATATGTAGTACATACAGTTAATGTATAACTGGAAGGATACTTTAAACATGCATACATAATAAAAAGGTTTCAGGATTAAAGCTATAAAGGGAATTTGATCAATTTGTGAACAGTGTCAGAGGACACAGCTGCTCATTACAATGAAGCTTTAGATTAGATGACTTACAACTGCTTTTCAATAGTATATCTTGAAAATTAAGGTAAGAACTTCCATGATTCTAAAACACTATTTTCAGATGAAGTTAACATGGCAGGAGCAAACAGACTCTCATTGTGTTTTTCAGCACATTTATCCTCACTTCATACTGTGATTCATCACAGTCTGGGTGCAGTGATTTGAAAGTCCTATAATGCACTAATGCATTACTGATAGCTATTTTCATTTATTAAAAGCAGTACCAGAATTCTTAGAGCATTTCAAAGCCTTGTTCCTCTATAGCAACTTTGGCAGAGACCCTCACATAGCTGAAACACTTTATATATAAAAAAAAAAAAAAAAAAAAAAAGGCATTCACATGAAATGGACTCTTTCTGTTCTCAAGTTACAGTATATAGAAAGTATTGTCTGTTCTTGCTAATTAGCAGGAACAGGCCTCCTCCTCCCTTAGATAAATATACAATGGAGAGAAAAGAAAGTACCCTGTTACACAGCGCCCTCATAAGGGAACATAACTATACTAGACATCCATCCTTTATCCAGCAGTGTAAGAGAGAACGATTGCATTGAAGGAAAAAAAGATATTAAGGATAAAAGGATTAAGGATGCTAGCTTTCCATGGCTACATAAAAAAGTTGTATGGCAATGCCTAAGTTCCAGAAAGCACATTGCAATTTATTCATTCATTTAAGAACCTGAAAAATACTGGTGAACTTGAACTAAAGATCTGGATATTGCAAATCCCAGGGTGGTTTTTTTTGACACTAACATCAACACTAGCATTAGTCTTTTAGCCTTAAAAAAAAAAAAAAAAAAGTGTTACAGTGCGTAATCCTAAAGCTTTGTAATAAAAACAGGAGGCCAAATTAAATTTGAATAGAAACAAACTATTTTCATATCCATTAATCAGGTACGGAATTGTAGATAAGATATTCATCAAATAGATAATTGTATGTCATGTTCCTAAACTGCAAAGATTCAGGGTAAAAATCACAGCCCCGTGATCACTAGACAAGTCCATAGTGATGGGGCACATCTAACATCAAGTCAGCAAGGTGAGGTCAGGACCAGCAAAGTAAAGGCTGAGGCACAGTCCTACCTACACAGTCCTGCCTACACCAGAACTCGGGCAAGGATGACGGGCAAGGGGCCAAGCATAAACCCAGCTAATAAACCATGCTAATAAGCAAAGGTGGGCAACCCCCAACAAAGCTGCTCACAGCTGTCTCACACCACAGCTGTTTCACACTGCCTAACCCAAGCCAGCTGTGCCAGCTCCTGGGCAGCTCTAACCATGTCCAAGCTGGCCCCAGTCTGGCCACTGGACCTCAGGGCACATGGGCAGGAGGGTGTAGACCCTGGGGGAGAACTCGGGGACTTGACGACTGCTCCAACATCAAATGGTAAGTGGCTTTGGAATTCCTTCATGTGGAATTCCTTCATTTTTCTCACCTTTTCTCAAGGTGAGAAAAATAGCCTTTTCAGAAGCGTCCACCTCTTTCTACGGAAGAACTTAGGTTCAATATGTAAGCTTTAGATGACTGAAGGCAGCTGAGATGAATCTTAACCATGCATCAGTACATTTTTGACGTTACTTTTTAGAAGAAAAGTGTTTTGTATTACCCAGGTACTACAGTATTTCTAATGCTTCTTATTTTTTAATATTTTCTGTAGCCTAGATCACTGAGAAATCGTAGAATAGTCTAGGTTGGAAGGGACCTTTAAAGGCCATCTAGTCCAACCCCCTGCCATGAGTGGGGACATCTTCAACTAGACCAGGTTGCTCAGAGCCCCATCCAACCTGACCTGGAATGTTTCCAGGGATGGGGCATCTACCAAGGCTCTGGACAAGCTGGGACAGTGCTTCACCACCCTCACAGTAAAGAATTTCTTCCTCATTTCTATACTAAATCTCCCCTCTTTTAGTTTAAAGCCATTACCCCTTGTCATAGCACAACAGTCTGTCCCCATCTTTCCTGTAGCCCCTTTAAGTACTGGAAGGCTGCAATAAGGTCCAAGCTGAACAACCCCAACTCTGAGCCTGTCCTCACAGCAGAGGGGCTCCAGCCCTTGGAGCATCTTTATGGCCCTCCTCTGGACCCACTCCAACAGGTCCATGTCCTTCTTGTGCTGAGGACCCCAGAGCTGGAGGCAGCACTGCAGGTGGGTGTCCCCGGAGCAGAGCAGAGGGCAGAATCCCCCCCCTCGCCCTGCAGGCCACGCTGCTGGGGATGCAGCCCGGGATGGGGTTGGCTTTCTGGGCTGTAAGCTCACATTGCCGGCTCATGTTGAGCTTCTCATCCACCAGTACCCCCAAGTCCTTCTCCTCAAGGCTGCTCTCCACCCCTTCATCCCCCAGCCTGTATTGATACCGGGAGTTGCCCCAACCACAGTGCAGGACCCAGCGCTTGGCCTTGTTGATCCTCATGAGGTTCACAGGGGCCCACTTCTCCAGCCTGTCCAGGTCCCTCTGGATGGCATCCTGTCCCTAGCAGAGAAAGTCTCAGTGTCTTAGCTCAGGTTCTTAAGGACTCCCATTACTCGTAAATCTGAAGAAATGGTCACCATTAGCATGCTGTAGTGGCAAAAGTTAAAACAAAATGATGCAACAAAATAGAAGGAAGAGTGATCACATTCCCTTTATGAGTCTGTAGTTTCTTTAGGTTCTTAAAATATTTAAATAATTCATCTTTTTAAAACAACTTCAAAATGGTAGTATTGCTGGTAAATAACTTCAGTTATGTTTAGACTCAACTGCACTAAAAATGGTATAATAAATCGAGGATTTATTTACACTTAAATGTATATTCTAAATCAAAATGAGAACACTTAAATTCCAAAATTCAGAAGCATTGCTAAATTGAGCAAGATATAAGCCACTAAAAATTCTGCCTAAACCCCAACTGTATTGTCAACCTTGAAGTCCGTTGTGTTTTTTTCCTTAATTTTAGGCATAGTCCTGGTTTCTGAAACTGATTATCGATTTTGGTATTTCAAGCTGAAATAACACAGACCAAATTTTCCAGGAAGCAGACTGTACAAGTTCTGCACTGCAAATCAGTTTAGAATGCCATAATTTTTTATTAGTAGCATTTTTTTTTTTAGACTCTTGGTGATGATACTTAGAAATATGGCAAACCCCTTACTTGAGTTCTTTCAACTGTACTGTTATATTCAGTGTCCAACAAATCAGGAAATATCTTTTGAAATCTGTTCTGTTTGTTCAGACAATCCCCCGGAATAGGATGGCTTACTTAGGAATACAACATAGAGTTTAAAGCAACTTAATGCTACTTCTTTAATAAAATTCTACACTTTCTTTTCAGTTGTAGGACACAGCTTTATGCAGATTTTATTAATTTAAAAAATAAGTTTTTAATTCTTTTAAGAAGTTGAATAAGCTCCGCAAAGCGTGCCAGTTGGCAGGCACGGATACCCACAATACACTTGCTGATATTTTAAAGCACTTTACAATTAGTCACAAAAAAAAAAAAAAAAGGAAATGAAGTAAACTGACAACACACATTTAATTTTTGCTTTCATTAGTGATATTTTGTAAATAGGTAATACATAAAAGGAACACTTAGTTTACCTACAGAATAGGTGTAACGAAGGAGAGCGTACTCTTGCAATGTAGATACAGGAGAAAAAACAACTATAAGAAACGTCACATTTTATATTATACCATGTATTATTATTAATTCTAACTACCCTGGATATTTAATTTCAGTAACACAGTATATTTGTTTGTGATAACGCAGTTTCCACATTCACAAACGCAATATGGAAGTTTTGGAATGGCTGAAGCTGTTTTAATCCACTGTGAAAGACAAATGTTCTTCCCCAGGCTGCAACATTTGTTTCCAAGTTCCTAATTGCTTTCCATGCCCTAACAGTTTTTCTTTTTACACTGATGTACTTTCCTGGACTCCTGATCACTCCCCTAGGCCCCAAAATCATTATGGAGTTTTGTATATTCTGTCCAAAATACTTCTTTTCCCACTAATTATTTCCCTACCTCATTCTTTGAGGTGTTTGTACAACTACAACTGAAATGAAATAGATAAAGTGGTAATTTTATCAGTAGATAGATGACAGGCGTATTATATAGGTTTGGTTTGGGTTTGTTTGGGTTGGTGGGTTTTTTCCAAGATGGTACATAGCAGAAAGTATATTGCAGTATCATGTTTCATTTAATGCATATCTTGTATGGGTATTTATGTATCATACACATTGGATAAACTGGGGGTTTTAGGCAAGAAGCAGTAATAACATAAATTGTTGTCAATGTTATAGTTTGGCTCTTAGAAAATTCAGGGAACACCATTTAATGGTAATTATACTAAAAGTACAGGCATTCTATAATGAATAAACTTTAATGTCTTTCTATCCTAAAATCAACAATCACTCAATTAAATGCAACAGAAAGCTTACATTTAAAGGAACCAAAGGGGTCAGAAAATAACAAAATGCAGCTGTTTGCTCTCACTTATAATTATGTACATCTGTTTGAATAAACATTTAGGTTGAATGCAAAACAAAGTGTATTTCATTAAAGATGAGCAAGCAATCTATAAAAATACTGAGAAGAAAATAAAGAAGTTAAATACACATTCTCAGAAGTATTAAGCAAAAGCCAAGGAGGTAAGTACTCTATGTAGAATATTAGCACAATTTCCTGGCGCATATATATATGACATATAAAACCACAGCAACTGTTTATCAAGTAGTACAACTTTGGAAACTGCTTAATCCAAATAATACAAACCTACTGGGATCAATAGTAGTCTTTTCATTGACATTTATAAATTTTATTAGAAGTCTTGGATCATCGAAGTTTCCTAGATACTGTTATTTTATTAGTTCATATTGACTTTTTTGGTTTCTGTTTGGCTTATAGTATTTTTAAGTAGCAAACACATTCAACATAGTTACATAGCAGTATCGTACTCAAAGTGAAACAACTCTCCACCACTACCACTGATCCTAAAAAAAAAAAAAAACAAAACACAGGTTTATATTTTCTTGGTAATGTATTACGCCCTTCCAACAATGTTAAGTTCTCTAAAATTTGGTTAATTAAAAATAAATATCAATCTGGATTCAAATCTATGAAAACCAGAAACAGGAAGAACTAGGATATTTCAAGCTCAAATTCTGGGAATTCAAGCTTATAAAATACCATGGGAACTATTTAAAACCAGAAAACATAATGGGCTTGTAAGTGCAGAGTGGAAGACTTGCTCGAGCAACTTCATGAAGATTGTATTAGAAAGCCTGAACAGACCAGACTTTTGAGTTGGGTCATCTCCTTCACCAAATTGCTACCAGCCTGATCACAGGCTAGATCCAACTGTGCTTCAAGAATAGCAAAGTATTCCCACCTCCTTCCAACACTGCACTCTATATGTCATTAGTGAGACACAGCTTGCCCTGAGGATTATCACCAGTCAGATAATAATAAAGTAAATAATTTTGGATGATGCTAAATGTATAGAAGTGAAAGATGGTACACAGTACGCAACATAATAGTTATGAAATTTAGCAGCCTGTAATTTGACAATACATCATTTATATGTTGCTTTTATTCTGTACAGGCTAAAGACAAATAGAGATGCGTTTTGTGTGCAGTAAGTCTCCTGCATAGACAGCACAATGAGTGTTGTGGGGTTATTCACTGAATTTTGTATTACCTGAAGTGCCAGTTTTGCTAAAGATTGATGTCTTGGTAGAGTTCAAGAACTCACTGGTAAGTCTTAATTCTGTTGGATTTTTTTTGTTTGTGTTGAACAACAGTAAGAAGTATACTTTTGCTATTGAATAACTAGATTTCTGAGCTGTGTGAAGTTTCAGCTAGGTTACCAAGACATACGAAACATTAACTTGTGGAGCAGCTATTATCTTCTGCCACGTTAATATCTTTAATAAGGCTATGGTAAGAGTCTGACTCTTAAGTGTTCCTCTCTCCTATAGATATTATTACATAGGAATGGTGATAAAGGCTGCAAATTAAATGATTTTGGAGTCTGCAGTTTGATACGATTAGCAGCGTTACAGAACTATACCAAAACCTTGGCAATTCCAGTAGTATTAAGCATGTGAAGGAAGACCTTTGTGTTTCATCCCCTACCGCGGTGTGTGTCCCCTTGCCTCGTTCCCAGGTCACTACCTCTGGCCTGTCGTGATCATTATGTTTACCTATTATGAAACCTTAACATGCAAAAGGTTAGGGAGGTTTCAGTGCAATTACAAAGCCTCTGGGGTCATTCCACCTCCTAAAATAAACAGATCAGAAAGTCTTAAAGTCTTTGCAGGCGTCTTTTTAGTCAAGTCTAATTTTCATAGAATCATAAAATCGTTTTGGTTGGAAGAGACCTTTAAGATCATCAAGTTCAACCGTTAAAAAATTTCTTCTAAATATTAAGCACAGACTTACCTAGACAGATTTCCACTCCACTCCTCCTTTCCACTCCCCCCCCCCCCCCAATTTTACTTTCTATAAAGTATTATATATAATGCATTATATGAGGTTTGTTGAATTCTTAAGGAAACTTCTGGAATGAGAGCAAACAAAGCTCTATTTTCAGGAACTGCTTGTTTCAGTAGCCTCAGTTTGAAAAACTTCCCTTACTGTGCACAATACAACAGAGACAGCATTTCAGGAAATCTGGAAAAGCCTGAAGATTTTTAGAAAATTCAGAATCCCCCAATCAACAGCAATAGACTGTTAAATACAGCACAGCGGGCTCTTCACTAAACTGTTTTATTGCCTTAATGTTAATATGCAGTACTAATTTTATAAATTATTTTTTAAATGTAAGGGAAGCCAGTGGCTTTCAGAAACTCCCAAAATTGATTTTTATTGGCTGCATCATTCCATGATGGCCTTATATATTGGTGGATGCATATTTCCCTACATAAGTGTACCAGGGATGCGTACTATGAACAGTAGGTATCACGCCTGAAATACATTTGAAATTTCATTTGTGAAGGAAGCAAATTACCTTGCCAAATTTTGATCACTATCAGAGTCAATAATTGTCACTACATTGTTCTGTGACTGATAAAACAGTGTCTGCAACTGGTGTCGTCTTCTCTGCCCTACGGCATTTAAAGATTACAAATGTTTAAAAAGACAATCAATACAATCTACAGAATCAGTAAGATTTGGAGTCCGCAGGCGTGTCACCATGGGACAAAAGAATCATTAGTCTTTTAAAAGCTTTTCTCCTCTCTCTCTCTCTTCCCCCCGCCAAAAAAACAACCCTTACATGATATGGGAAGATGTTCTTCCTTATATATACTGTGTTATGTATATATTATATGTACGTTACTATAAAATATCACCGATTTGATTCGGTCCTCATAACTTACTTGAGAAAAAATTCAAGTCACTACGTCTTCAATAAATTATCATTCTTGAAGAATATACAGTTTCACACTGTTCAGAGGTTCTGGTTTAAAAATCACTCTACATCCTACTGTGTCCCAATATATCATATATCAATATATGTCATTGGTTCAGCTTTTTTTTTTTTTTTTTTTAAGTATATTTACATGCTCAAAAGTAATACCAGTTTTCATTTTCGTGACTTCTTCAGCACAGTGGGAGAAGGGGGCAGGGAGAGATACAGACCAAATATGACTTGCCACATACAAGTAACACATAGGAGCGAACAACTCACCTTTTGGACGGCAACAGAGCACAGACAGACTTCCTTTTCTGTACTTTGGAACGGAAATTCGTGGCAGGACAGACCCTTACTCACTTTTCCCCAGTCACAATCTTTACTTAATTTCTTACAGCTCTCCTCTAAAGGAACTGTAGAAGACCATTATCTACCCCAGACTTGTATAAAGGCTGACATTCACTTACAGAGTCAGCAAATGAGCAAAAAGTGGTTTTTCTTGTGTTTTAATCCCTATAGCCTTAGAGGTGTGTAAGATACTCCCTAAAAACAGATTTGTTAGATATTCCCTGATTTTCATGAGACCTGTGTTATATAGGCTGAACCAATACAAGCCTGTTCCTTTTCTAGGAAGTTAAATGCAAGTGTTTCAATCCAATAGTACTGCCAAAATTGGTAACAGTGCTCTAATAGTGTAAACACTATTACATGTTCGACTGTGTGCTGAATGGGTTGGATTCTGCCATCTCTAAAATGCCACAGTGAGAAAAGATCATAAAACGTAAATTGCTAAACACTAAAGCTTTATTACAAAGGGTCATAAAGGATTAATAGGGGTCTCTCATTATTTATCCAGTATTTGGATTTGTCATATTAATACCTTTAGAGATACTTTTATTATTCCCTATCATGTAACAGGAAGGGACCCAGTAAGACAGTGGCCACTTGCCAGGCAGAAAGCACACAGCAACGAAACCACTGGTGTGACAGTGTTACTTGGTATATTTATTGATTCATTATCTCTGATTCTTCAGGTTCCATTTGCCCCAGTGTTACAAACTCACTGGCTCAGATGCACCTTTCTACTTGCCAAAGCCAGAAGAGCCGGGGAGAGGAGGTGCGGGTACTGGCTAAAAGTGCCGTTCTGTTTAGCTGTAACTGCCAGTGAAAAAAGGGAGTTTTACAGAAGCGTGCAGAGAAAATGAGTATTCCCTCAAGCATTTAATCAAGAATCTTGCAGCTCAATTTGTGCATTTCAGGCTGTTTATATTGTTTATAGCGCACCTTTTCTCTTGCTTTGTGTAATATCATATACTATTTAAAATATGAGAAGTATTAATGCAAGTATACCATGTAAATGATATTCCTATGCTTCCTGTACATCAACTGCCTTAAGAAAAGATGTTCGATTTCTGAACGCATAACAGAAGTAACTAGTAATAATACTCATTTCAGGACTTCAGCAAAGAAGGACTGACTCCAAGTCTTAAGAAACCATTATCTATTCGATATCAGCTTTTCAGATAATTTGAGATTCATTCAGACTTACTACTCCAGGCTTCTGGAATTTACCTCATCCTTGCAAGTCCAGGATCCAAAAATAGAAAAAAAAAAAAAAGAAAAAAAAAATCTAACACAGACTTCCCAGGGAACAAAAATTAGTGTCTTGAACTTCAGCCACAGTTGAAGTGCCTTCAAAGTCCCTTACACTCTATTTACCTATTTTCCAGAAACCATCCAGAAGCCATCCAGAAGCCAGCATGTCATCCAGAGGGACCTGGACAGGCTGGAGAGGTGGGCCCAAGCCAACCTCACGCAGTTCAACAAGGCCAAGTGCAAGGTCCTACATCTGGGTCAGGGCAATCCCAAGCACAAATACAGGCTCACTTTGAGGGTGGTGAAGCACTGGCCCAGGTTGCCCAGAGAGGTTGTTGAGGCCCCATCCCTGGAGGTGTTCAAGGCCAGGCTGGACGTGGCCTTGGGCAACCTGGTCTGGTGGGAGGTGTCCCTGCCTATGGCAGGGGGGTTGGAACTCAATGATCTTCAAGGTCCTTTCCAACATAAACCATTCTATGATGCTATCATAAAGAGACAATGTTCATGTACACCAACACTAGCAGAGAGTCATTGTCCATTTTAAAGATGAAGCACTACAGTGTTACCTACTTGACAGTGAAAGTAATTATGGATATCCGATTTCCCCCATTAATACTAACTGTTGGCAAATATTGAATAGTAAATTACAGCTTTTATTGGAATTTTCTCTAAGTTTTGTCTGTTATTCAAAAATAACCTCTGTATCACATCACTTGACTCAGCTTAAAAAGTCACCATGAGGCTGCTTGAGGAGGGTACTCCTCCCATCAACACCCTTTACATGGTGACTGGTCATCCTGAGCTTTTTGATTGAGACATACCCCCTTTCAAAGGTCCCAGTAAAAATTACAACCACACCGTTAGTGTGACAAACCTTGTCTTTGTCTTCCTTAATTAGCTGTCACTTTTGTTCTTCTCCTCACCGTTCACATAAAGTTTAAATCCCCTTTTAAAAAAAAAAATAAAAGAGTAATCCTAATCCTGGTTATTTCCCATATTAATAATAAATCTAACCTCTCATAGCTAGAATTATTAACGTTTTAAAGTTACTACAGAGAGGACTTCTTTATTCTGATCCTCAGCTCCTTCTGAGGTTGTCCCTTCTTGACCCTGTGATCAATAACATTATTAATTAAAATGTGACAGTAAACAGATTTCTGAAAACTTCATTCACTACAGCTTGAAAGTTGTAAACTACTTAGATGAGTTTGGAAATATTACAGACCTTCAAAATCTTACTTCTAGCCTCACATAGCAACTAAAATACTATTAGGAAGCTTGGTGGTGTTGGTTGATGGGAAGATCAACATGAGCCAGCAATATAGGACGAGGGGTAATGGCTTCAAACTGGAAGAGGGGAGACTTAGATTAGATATCAAGAAGAAATGTTTCACTGTGGGGGCGGTGAGCCCCTGGCGCAGGGTGCCCCGAGAAGCTGTGGCTGCCCCATCCCTGGAGGTGTTCAAGGCCAGGTTGGACGGGGCTTGGAGCAACCTGGGCTGGGGGGAGGTGTCCCTGCCCAGGGCAGGGGGGGTGGAACTGGGTGATCTTATACGTCCCTTCCAACCTAAACCATTCTAGGATTCTGAGTGCATCTTTGTGGCTTTTCCATCTGAGTTTCTCAAACTCTTTTGCACATTCTTTTTCTCCCAATGAAGTTTCAAGCACACTTCTCATTAAAAACTGCAGTAGTTTTCAAGCTGCTCAATTGCCATCTATATATAATTGCTTGGGGTTTATATTATGTTTATTATACATCTGTAAACAAACCTAAATCTTTTAAAGTAAAAAAAAAAGTAAGATGATTTAATAATCACTGGCAGAACGCGAAGATATTTTTACTTTATCATCCTAATTACTGTCAAGTTATGCAACATGCAGTGCATATTGACTTGATAGGTTACTCTTTCATGGAATGATAAAACAAATTTTAACAGATCTCTCATTTACCTGTATGAAGAAAAAACTTCTTCCCAGATATGACAGCCCATTAATACATTATGACTGCAGTTAATGTCCCGAAGGCTGCCTCTATGTTCCACACACCTTGGCACGTGGGGATTCAGCAAACATACAAGTTTTCAAATCAAGAAAACACGATCCCTGTAAACTTTACAGATAAATTCCCTCCTTTTTATTATTTCCCATATCCTCTCCAGTATAGCTCTCTGTTTCGTAGCTTTCTACCATTAAAAACGTTAAGCTTTTGATTCTCTTTTGCATGTCAGGCCTCCTTCCTTCAAAAATTCTAAAGTGCATGACTGCAATTCAGTAATGATATTATTTTTTTTTAGTTTCAGGCACTGTTTGAGTTTTTCCCCTCTCTCTGAAAACCACGTTAAATGTACTGAGAGCAAAAACAGTTCTGAACGTAGTAACTGAAGGAGAAAAACACCATGTTCAACGAATTAGATGAAGATGATTGTACTTTCAGATATTTATTATGCTGCAGTACCGATCTCCTGGAAATGACTAGTGCTGACACGGTCTCTATAAACTTTCAGAGATAAGGGATTGCAGGTCAGTGAAATAAATGAAAACCGAAGCAGAAGAAGGACCTCTGCATCTCTGAAAATCCAAGCATATGGAATATTGTTCGGAGGGCATATATAAGTAGAGGATGGCTGTATATCAACATGGATGCCTAGAGAAAACACATCTTTGTAAATGGAAGAAAAACTATTCCAGCTTCTTTAACGCTGCAGAACGGGAGCGTGCCTGAAGAATTACGACATGCAAAAGGCAAGTTGCTTGCTAGTACACACTGATACAGATTATAGAAATCATTTATTATAAATACCGTTGCACGGAAATATCAGTGAGCGCTTTTCCTTTTATGTGTCATGATTTCTACACTACTGAAACTTTTGCCTTTAAATCAGTTCTTAGAATTACAAAGCAAAGCAGAAGGACAATTACAAAGCAAAGCGGAACGACACTTGATCGGGACAGGAGACGCAGATAATCTTGCCAGAGTATAATATTTTCCACCAGTACAGATACACACGCTCTTACGGCTTCCAGGACTGTGCGACTGGCTCTTCCCTCTATAGAAATGCCAGTTAACTCCAGTAGCGTAACCACTCCCACCTGTAGAGCAGCCCAGTCAGAACTCCAGACTGTTTTTAATGACTCCTGCATAATTTCTGGAGGAAGAGTGGCATTTTAATTGAAAACAGACAATTTTAAGGGATGGACTGCAAATCAGTCAAAGAAGCTAGAATCAATCGACTTGAAGATTAGAGCCTTAAGTAGGATCGTCTATTCTTATCACAGAGTAGTAAACTTAGTGACAAGTGACAGGAACAAAAAAAATATCCACCTTAATTTAAGAATAAGTAATTAACAATTATGTTGGTGACTGGTGAGCTTCAGACTTCTCCTGGCTTATCAAAGCAATTTGTACTGTGAAAACTCAGTCAACTAAATGTCTTGAACATACTCTTTTTTCCTGAGTTTTCATATTTAAATGAGGACTCTGCTGCTTTCTTCTTACTAAAGACATAGTATACATTCCTGTCCAGCTACAAGAAAAATCATCTTTTAAGACAAAAAAGGGACAACGCATTAAACCTAGAGAGTGAAGAGATCTTTTGATTTCTTCTTTGGTTCTAGAAATATCTCTAGCTTAAAATGAGATTAAACATCTTACATAGAGAGCACTACTGCCCCTAGAAGCTCTATTTAAGCTTTTCACATACAAAGCAACAGAGAAGCTCGAAGTAACTGTAACAAGGAGTTTTTCATTCCCAGATAGTAAAAAGAAAAATAACAGTAATTGACTAGCTGGTTCTGGAAGATTAGAACAAATGTTTTAAATATCAGAAAATAGATTTCTCGTCCTCAGATTTGAATATATTAAATTCTAGCTGTTTACATTGCAACCAGTACTTAGAAGTCGTCATTCACCGATTTCTTCTAATGAATGCTTATTTAATAAATGTTTAATTTATTCACATCTGCTTTGCTGTTCATTTTTTGAGCGTTTGTCATGCAGAAATTGACTATAAATATTAGTGTTTGACCAAGCTTTGGACAAATCAATCCAGAACACGCTGTTTCTCTTCATTTTAATTATAAATTAGGGGAAAAAAAAAAAGAAAAAAGGAAAAGAAAAAAGCCGGGGGGATACATAGGTCTGACATAGGTTATTCTTCTCTATGAAGATGAAAATACCACCACGGTACATAGAAGCTTTGTCTTCAGCTTGATGCTGAATGTCAAAAAATATTTGAGAAAGGTTACAGAGAATTGAGATTAATGCATTCCAGGAGATGTCCACTTTAAAGTGTTTTAGCTTCATAGAGAGGAATGGATGTGGCAATGAAAGATTTTGAAGCAAAAAGAACACGCATGTATTTTCTCATGGAAGAAAAGTAGCTTTCTAAAACATCTTAACAAACATTTGCTTGAAATCAAGCAAAGTCTAACTAAAGTTGCTCAAGACCTGGTATAAAGCTTTATGCTACTGGAACAAACCCAGTAGCAATGCTATCACATTACTCAACAAGTATGATGAAAAACTAAGTGCCAAATAAAGAAGAATATGATTTAAGGAAAAGTGATAAGGAAATCTAGGTGTTGGTTTGGGGTTTTTTTTCCCCCTGAAAACAAACACTCTGTAAACAGGGAATGCTATTGTAATGAGCTAACATGAACTATGGCACTAAAGGTCAAAGAAATACTTGGAAAGTTTTACATTAAAATGATTTATCTTTTGCTTTGTCTCGGCTATAGTAAAAAAAGGCAGACAAGTGCCTTGGTTTCTCAAATACTAAGATTTGATCCTGTAGTTTCTATGGGTAAATCATGTGTCAGTCACTGGATTTTTTGGTTTTAATTTTTTTTTTAACTTGCAAATAAAATTATTTACAAAAGTATTTATGAAATAGATTACGCAGTCATTAACAAATGTGTATTACAACAAGCAAGAACAGTATTTGTGACTAAAAAATGTTTCTTTGTGTTTACCACTTACAAAACACCTTCCATTTAGAGAATAATTAAGACAGCAATGAAATTTTAACTGAATTTTCCACTTGTCATTCAATTCTTAATAAAGGCTGCCTATAGGATAGTTTAGGCATATAAAGAATCCAAATAAAGAAAGAATATTTTAACTTAAAATTTTCTAATTTTACTGTCAGTTCATATAAACAGAAAATGGGCAGCCTATTCTATTTACAAAACCCCAATTTAACTGTGTAGTTATTGGGTTGAAATCAAGACGGACTTAACTACATTCATACCATAAATCTCTCACAAAAGAGCTGTAATTTTATTTAGTGTTAGTGTGCTGTCCCAACTTTGCATTAGAAAAGTCAAAAACGCTTTAATCTTTAAAGAAAATGCCCTTTGAAATCAAACACACCTTCCAAAGACATCAGTCGCTTGGCTGAGAAAGCTTCACAGCCTTGGCACTGGCACCCAAGAGACTGCTGTCACTCTGCAGCCTGATGGCACTACAGAATTACAGTCTACGGTACGTTATCAATGCCTGTTCTCTCCTCTGAGAACGTCCGCTCGGCTGCTTCAACTTTCCAATTTACTCCCAAAGGCAGAAGAACAAAGCTTCCAAAACAGCACATATTTTGTAGAAATTCTACAGAGAGAAGATTGCATTTATTAGCAATGTTATCTTGTATTATAGATTAGAGTGAAGACTAAGCAAAGTTCCTTTGTGTACAATTAATAGACAAAAAAAAACCCAATCCACTAAGAAATATATCAAAATTATGGGCAATATATTCAAGTCAAAAGAGGTATAAAACCAAAGCTGCCCAAAAGTAATTCAGACTTTGGAGTTTAAAAAAAATAAATAATGATCCTCCTAGCAGGACTAAATATATCAAACATGTTTCATCTAGAAAGGGTTTCATTATTGCCAAAACTCATTTACCACAAAACACCCCACCAAAAAACCCCACACTTTACCCATCTCTAATCCTGTAAAAAAACCAGACAGCTGTATTTATGAGTTTAAAGTTACTTGTTCAAGTCTGAAAAGATTCCATCTTTGCTGTTCGAAAGACGAATATGAGGAACTTCTCTGCTGTTTCGTTTAAAGCCTTTATCATAGAAAGATTTGCACAAGGGTAAACCAAATGAAATAAAAATATATTTGTGCGTCACTTGCTGGTGTTTTGAGTGGGGAGAAAAAAGGGTATTTGATACGTCTGTCTAGTTGAATGACTGTTGTGATGAGAATCTATAAATACATTCATAATTAAGTTCTACCTTTCCTGCCTCTTTCCCAAGTCTAGAAACAGAATGGACATGGGCGAGAAGGAGAGATGCGGAAACGGTGAAAAAAGATCAGGAGAACATAGGAAAAAAGAGTGGGAGTATTACTGGTAGGTGATGAGGAGCAGTGCGTTCGCCCAGCAAGTCTGGCTTTGCCTACAAGCAACGATACAGACTGAGACAGACCTTCCTCACAGTCCATCGAGGCTTAAGTATTTACTCTCCAGAGTAGCTTTTTGCAAAGACATTGCATTTTTCTCATTGTTTCTTCTACTATCTATTTTTGCACCCTTCATTCTTTCTTTGGATAGCACTGGCCTTTGACAGGATTTGAATCTTGATTTTGTATCAGACATTTCTAGGATGAATACTTGCAAGAGTGATGTCAATTCACAACTCAAACATCTCTCTTTGGATCAAAAACTGAAAACATTAGGCATCTCCCTTTCTTTTCTACAGAACAAAAAGCTACAAAAGACTGATCAAATTTGTCACTTGTCTTTCTCCTTCAATGAGAAAATTTTTACTCCTATAAGGTATATATATAAAAAAAAAAAACTTCAGTATGCTTCCTAAACTCTTGTATTAGACAAAAATATCCATCATTTGTCATAAGTGTCATCTCTTCTCCTTTAATGGATAAACCGATAAGACTTCTTCCTACTCAGTTAACTTGTAAAAAAAAAAAAAATTAGGAAAAAAGAACTTCTGTTAAAAAAAATAATAAATTTTCCAAGTTCCCTGGAAACTTATAATGGCATTCCAGATGCCTTATTTTTTCCTATAAGCAAAAGAAAGAAAACAACAATACTCATTTGTGTTATTAGCAGAGCAGAATGTGGAGGGGAAATGGAACATTGTGGCAGCAAAAACTGGCAACTGCTGATTGATCTTTCTGCCTGAATGCATGAAAAATAATCCCAGCTGTCTGGATTGACATTATCTAATGAACAGACAATATTGTTTCCTTTGATTTGTCCTAACTTTATTGTCATTTGTTTGAGCGAGCCAACCCTCTGCTAAAGAAAGGGAGGAAGGAAAGGAGGAACTGGAGAGGATGAAGGAAAATAGAGAAGTTGGGAGATAGAGGCATATTATTCACTGTAACTGCCACTTAGCTTACCACAATCAAACATCCTACAATTTAGCAGTCTGCTCTAACTTTAATATGAATAGATCAAACTAGTCCAGCTGTGCTCCGTATTAAGTCTATTATGTAACTGTACAGCATTTTCTGTCTTCGTATTTCGATAATTCTTTGTGAGAGCACAATAGATACGAGAAAAACAGTTAGTACGCGAGTCCAACTTCAAAGAAGTTATTATGAATTTTCCTGTGGACCTCAGTGGGGCTAGAATTATGCTCGTACACTTGCTCATTTTTCCTGAAATCTGGCACATGACACCAGGAGCAGGAGTAACAATAGAGGTATTAGCTGCTACTAACGACTAAACTGATACACGAGGTCAGGACAGTCGTGTCCTCGGCAAGTTCCGAGTTAGTGAAGCATAAGCACATTTAGCATATGCCAAAGTTTAACTGGAGTACGAGTTCTAAAGTTCGCAGAGAACTTCCTTGTGTAAGATTAAGCTAATAACCTAACAGCTTTTGTACAAGGGTCTGATTATTCTATACTTAGTCATATTCCGCTTTTGTCTCCGATGCTAGAAGCCACCATCTTAGTCAGTGGGACAAACTGCAGGAGCCAAGATCTAACTAGAGTTCTAGGTGGTTGATTCATCACACAGTAATTCCAGACAGTTATCTGGAAACACCAAGTTAGCAGTTCTCAAGAATTATCATATTCACCCACTTACTGAGTATTCTCTTCAGTACTGTTGCAAAACTTTTTTTTTTTTCCAAGTTATACAAATAACTCCCTTATATTGAAATACAGTTTTATGCAGAAGTGTCGCTAGTTTTTCATTTCGAGCCCTCAGATGTTATAGATAGATAATAACTATCCATTACTCTTCAGAGAACGTAGTGTTTCAGTCAACTTTCAAGTAGCCCTTCAGCTCTGCCTGCCAGTCTAGCGTGCTCCTCATGTATTTATAGAATTTCTCCTATTTGCTTAAAAAAAAATAAAACCAGCAACAACCACCCAAAAAAGAACACCGCCCTTTTTCTACTTTCTACCTTTAAAAGGAAAAGATAACCAGGGAGGTAAGCCGTTCAGAATTCCAACTAAAAATCAATAAAATTACTGAGGCAAGTCACATGTACGTTTGCCGAGCTGTGTTCTTTCTTTGCATTCCAAACAGTGTTGTTTAAACAAAATTTTCAATTATTTTCCATCTCTAAATAAATCAATGCATGTCCATATTTAATCAGGTCAAATTCCTTTGCCTTTTCATGTGGTACTTCTTTCTTCAGAAATACAAAATCTGTATCTTCAGAAGGATATTTTCAATCTGTTCCCTGGGCTTGCAGGGTCGTTAGTTTTTTTAAAATATTTTTCATGCATAATTAACTTCTTTGGTTTTCTATTTTACCCCAAATAAGCAACCTTCCTATAAACTGATAACAGTATCAACCATGGAACAGCAGAAGTTTTACAACCGCCTTCCTTTTAGTAACTAGCTGAGATATTACTATTCATTTGGATCCCACCACAGCTGAGCCTTTACCTCAGTTGTTCAATAACTGTTTGTTTGTTTGTTTGTTTTCTTTTTAATTGCTAAGTCTATCAGGACTGGATGAGCAGGCTATCTTCTTCAGGCTTGCCTCCAATGCCCATAATACACAGCTCTGTCAAAAATCTGACATCTGGGTTCCTGAAGACGCAGAAAAGGAGGAATTGAAGGACAGTAATGCAGTCCGTACTGATTGCAATCTCTCAGGAAACAGTTACTCCAGTTTCTCACTGCAATGGATTAAGTGTGCACCCTCAGGATGTGTCTGTCAGAAAGAAATTATAGTATCTTCCTCCTGAACTTGGCCAGCAAAGCTGCATGGTATCAGACAAAAGACATTGGATCACTCCACTCTGCTCTACAGATTTACGATAATAAATTGTAGGAGGCAGCAGAAGAAAACTGACTGCTGATGGAGGCACAGAGTGGTAGTTTGTCATAGGCATCACTGGAGTTGACTTTATGCAAGGACCACTCAGTGCCCATTGATAATGTGCTCATGAAGTATAGAACTCGTTACTGACTAAAGGGTCTCAGTGGCAGAAATTATGAACGGGCTGGTGAAAGCATATGGCGTGATTTTACTCGTTTTGACTGCTTGCAGAAACTGTTGACATCTTTTAGGAATAATTACAAGTTATATAAAACTGTATATAGCAGCTTTAGTCTAAGTATATACACACAGACACGCACAAGCGTGTATCTGTAATAGCACATATATAGAAGCACAAGAGTAATGCATTACAGGAACTTTGTATAGTCAATATGACATTATCATAGAATCATGGGGTTGGAAGGGACCTCTGGACATCGTCTAGTCCAACCCCCCTGCCAGAGCAAGGCCACCTTAGAGCAGGTTGCACAGGAACACGTCCAGGCGGGTTTCAAACGTCTCCAGAGATGGAGACTGCACCACCTCCCTGGGCAGTCTGTGCCAGTGCTCTGCCACCCTCAAGGGAAAGAAGTTCCTCCTCGTGTTTAGGTGGAACTTCCTATACTCAAGTTTGTGCCCATTACCTCGTGTCACTGGGCACCACCGAAAAAAGACTGTTCCCATCCTCCTGGTACCCACCCTTTAAGTATTTATAAGTATGGATCAGGTCCCCCCTCAACCGTCTTTTTTCCTGACTAAAGAGACCCAATTCCTTCAGTCTTTCTTCATAAGAGAGGTATTCCAGTCCCCTAATCAATTTGGTAGCACTATGCTGCACCCTCTCCAGCAGTTCCCTGTCCCTCTTGAACTGGGGAGCCCAGAACTGGACACAGTACTCCAGATGTGACCTCACCAGGGCAGAGCAGAGGGGGAGAATGACCTCCCTTGACCTGCTGGCCACACTCTTCTTGATGCACCCCAGGATGCCATTGGCCTTCTTGGCCACCAGGGCACATTGCTGGCTCATGGGCATCCTGTTGTCCACCAGGACTCCCAGGCCGCTTTCTGCGGAGCCGCTCTCCAGGAGGCCAGCCGCCAACCTGTACTGCTGCGTGGGGCTATTCCTCCCCAGGTGCAGTACCCTACACTTGCCCTTGTTGAATTTCATAAGATTCCTCTCTGCCCAACATTACATAGTGTAGTCATAACTAATTCTTTTTTGTTACTAGACCACCTGAAACTGCTGTACTAGGCAGCAAGATTAACATGGCTAGCAAATATTTAAGCCTTTCCTAATATTTACAATATTTACATAATAAATAACCAGCAGATGCAGGAATAACTTCAGTCAACCACTCGGTAATAATTTCAGAGGGAAGAAATTAAAGGAGCATACCTTCTCTTATAATGCGTCTGAACACTGTCATGTGTAATTATATCCTACGTTAACCCATTCAAGAAATGGGATAAATCAGACTTTAACTAGTTCTCCAGAGTCTGAAAACAAAGAAAAGCAAGTCCCCCAATTCGGCAGAACCATTCATCAAAAGAAATAGAGACCAGCAATTCAATTTCCTTTTATCTGATCATCTGAACCCCTAAAAGATAAATGGACTCCTCTTTAGAAGATCTTTGATTAATTCTAGTGGGAATTTTGAAGCCATCTTTCGCTTGTTTCATCAGTGCATTCATTCTGAGTTGCTTGTGAAGACACATACTGTTTCTTTTTGAAAAAAATCACAAATCAGGCCTGCTCTGATTCTTCAGATGTTCACACGTAGCTGCTCTGATGATATGTTGTGGTAGAACAACCTTCATATTCATACAGAGTTTGGTTTAGGGTAATCTAGTTTAGGGAATTCTAGCCTCTTCCAAGAAGACATTCAGGCACCATGACCAAGATTCCTCCAAAGTCTGCTGCAGACAGACAGCGTCGATACACACCAAGTGTAGCACGCACCACTCTACACAGCAAACACGACATGGAATCCCGGCGCTCTCTGCAGTCCTTACAGCTTCAAATGCCTTCACACACTTTCACAAAAGCAAACAAAAAAACCCAACAAAACTTCCCAGAAACCCACAACCAACAAAACCGCACCTCAGAGCTACTCAAGACAAACCCACCCGCCCCCCACCAAACCCCGTGTTTCTCCTGTGCCGCAGGAACAAGAGTACGCAGCAGTCTGCTTGGGGACCTTCTTCTTCCCTTAGAGTTCTCCACAGTGTAAACAGTGGTCTTTACAGCCACACAGAATACATTCCTCTGGAACTGAGAGTTACTGAGCAGTCCCGAACCAAAAAGTTATAGATACTGACTGAGACACTCCATGCAGTTGCTCAATTCTTCCAGATACAGGATAAAATAAATGCATGCTGTTTTCTCTATGGATAAGAAAATACCTCATTATAAGCCTATTTGGTGTCTCCACTTCCTACAACAGGTACTTGACATGATCAAGGTTGTCTCCTTTGCCCCCACCCCTCAATATACTTATATAAAGAGTGCTTTTGCCAAGAAAGGTTGGACCGTGAGGTCCCTTCCAACTTGGTATGCTATGATTCTATGGTGATGATAAAGCATCTATGATAGGATACTGACATATACTGCATAATTATCGACTGTACACAACCTCTATTTTTGAGTTCACCATGATCAAACACTGTGTCACATCTAGACTGGCCAAAGATGAGGGTAAGTTACTGAACAGCAAACAAAAGAATATTCCAATCTCAGCTACTCTTCAGCGTTTCCCCTGTTTTAGAGAAAGGAGGCGATTTCCTCGTTCCCTTGTGGCAGAAATACGGAAGGAACACATAAGGCTCTCACTACAGTCTCGAATCCCAGAAAAAGCTGGTGTTGGAAGGGACCTCTGGAGATCATCTGGTCCAACCTTCTGTTGAAAGCAGGACCTTAGACCAGGTCATCCAGGGTACTATCAGCTCAGAGCTGAGTCTTGAGTTTCATTTCCAGTAAGGGGGATCCCACCAGTTCTCTGGGCAACCTATTCCCAAGTTTTGCATCCAAACAGAATTTTCCCTGAAGCGGTGGGTTCCTGTTGCCTTGTCCTGTCACTGTGCGTCATCATGAGGAGAGTGCATTTTTTTTCTAATTACCTTTTAGGTATTGGAAGATGGGTCTAACTCCCCTTTATTGGGATCTGAGCCTCTTCTCTAGGCTGGAAAAGGAAATAATCCAGCAACACTTTCTTAAAATGTTGAGTTTTCAGCTCTGTTGAAACAATGGCATGCTCCAGCCTCGTCTCATTCTATGCGCTTGAAGCAGAACCACTACACTTTCAACCAGTTCCCCCCACTCAAAAAACATTGAGAGCCCGTGGAACCAGTGGTATCCAGCAAGGTTTTCTTTCTCTTCTTTAGTTTTCCTGACCTTATAGCATCACCAGCTCCATAAGGACAGGGTGCTCCTCTAGGACACCTGTATTAGCAAGTCAGTGCACGTTTTTAGTACACATTTGTCTTGCGTTGAAGTTCTGCAGTATCCACTCAAGCTCACCACCGATGCACAAAGTGGAATGTAGATTAACTTATTTTCTATGGTTCTAGGACAGTTTAACTGCAGTCCTTTCTTCTTTTGCCCCCAACATGTAATTTCCTTGAGACCTGCTGAGCTGAGTAGCATCCCAAAATGATACGTGTGATGCTAGATAATATGAGTATTTGCAATATACCAATTTACAGAGGTAGTTTGAGTGGATCGCATTCAGACTGTAAAATTACATGCACATACCAAAATCATTGTGGATTCTGCTAATAACGTCGAAATCCACGATAAATGCGATTAGGATACTTGTACAAGGCAAAAAAACAGGTTGAGGCTTAAGTGCCATGTTGTAATCCTGACCTAACACCTGCTACCTTTTCAGAAAAAATATTTGCCCATGTTTAGGAGAGCATGATGTCCAATAACCTCACTTCATGTAATTGGTGTTATGCACTTAAAATACATGATACACAATACTACTATGTGTTATTAATGGTAACTATTACTATTATATATTATTATATTTAGGTTGAGAAACAGACGTGGAACTGATATTGCAAAATAGTTTTTATGTGCAATCGTGTATAGATCCTCACGTCCGCAGTGTTACTTACTACAAATACTGTCATACTATGTAAAAGTGTTATGTCAAAGATTAACCTAATAGTATAACGGTGGATTTTCCACACGTGCACACTCTGGCAATTCCAAAGTAGGTGCCTACAAACATATGAGAATTTCCCATAATTGTCAGTCTGTTACTTGGATTCCACCCTGCGACAGACTGGATGTTTTCTTCACACAATGTATCAGAATTTCACTTAAATTCTCCATTTACGAAATCTCACAACTAACCTGTGACAAAGGCACCTTGGGACCACTTTGGAAATGCTCCCGAAAAAGCCACCCTTCAGACTTACGTGAAGCAGGGAGCGTTGGGTAGTAACCAGCCTCATTAATATTCAGGACACTTTGTAGTTGATCCTTTTATTGATTATAAGCAATAATCACTGTATCTTCAGTACTCACTCAGCATTTGTGAAACGTACATTAGCTTCTAGTAAACCGGCTGGCACACTTCCCGTGGTAACATTTTAAGGCTCTCTGCATTTCAGGAGATTTTCCCCCCCCCGCTTAACTAAACCCTTCTGCAAAGAGTAATGTTCATGCAAGAAAAGCGCATCATCTGAAACACTAAGAAGAAACCCTTTTCTAGACTTCCAAATTCGATTCTTTAAAATTCTTTTCCCCCGTCCTTACGAATACTTGTAATCCTGGTTGCGGCATAGTGATGCCTCAAAAGCCTTCTGTAATACCTGCTCCCTACACAAATGCAAGTCATCATTTTACTTTACACACATTCAGCTGTAGTAGGACAGATGAATTTCATGAAGACTACACTCATTCATCTTAAAAGCACAGTTCAGCCCGTTATTGTTACAAAGAGAATAAACAGTACTTAGCATTTTTCTTATGGCTTATGAGCTGAACTTCTTTCTTGTTTTGGTAATTAGACAAAATCATCTTGCTTTATATTTGAAGCTTAAGCAGATACAAATGTCTAGATTTTTATACCACGAAGAAAGGCAGCGCAATTAGCATTCCAATCTTTTGCCGTGCTGCCGCTCTCTTCAAATAACAAACACAAATAAGTTTTTTGTGAACTAAAAAATTCTGTAGTTTCAGGTTAAACAGTTGGATAAAGAATGAATCTAGGAGTTCTATGAATATTCATAAGAATATTAAATACGGAAAAATGTACAGAAAAAGACAGCTGGCCATTTAATTTACTCCGTTCATCACTGGGATAATATTGACAACAACTACGTTGGCACCATGAGAAAAATCGGTAAACACACAGATGCAGAAAGCCAAGGAGCTTGTGCAAATGATCATACTAAATCGGGCAAGATACTCTACCGTACGTGCCATGACTGAGAATTGACTGGAGATCTATTTGCCCCCCACATATACCATTTGGAAATACAGAAGCCATTCGTTACTCACTGTATTTTAGTAAGGGGGACACACCTTAGCACCATGGAGTTTAGATTTACACTTCTTTTCAATTTTTTTTAGTAAAGTAATTGTGGTGATTACTTAGAGGCCTTTGATAGGACTGCCACCATACAGGCTCCCAAACACAGTCTCGCTTTTCTTATTAGCAGACTGCTAAACATCACCATTTGACGATAAAACAGCCCAGAAATCTTTCCCCAATGTTTCTCCTAATAAGATACAGTTGTTTGATCTACATGGTCGGTTGAGCCCCGAAATGCCATTCAAGTTCTCTGCCAAAGTTCTCCGCTGCTAGCCAAAATTATAACTGTGACAATCCCTAACACATGAAGTAAAAAAAAAAAAAAAAAAAAAAAAGACATTCTCTTTCTATAAAGCATATAAGAATATTGTGATAATAGAAAGGTGGCTTATATACTTCAGTAAACTTATTTCTAAAGCTATTCACTCTTCGTGGACAATAGTTGACATTCGCTAACAATACCTAAATGCCAGATCTTTATATCCCGTTCTGACACTGAATGCCTGTTTGTCTATGACCTCAGCGATCAACAGCTTTAAGACTTTACGGAGTTGAGACCCGGATTCTGGTTCCTGCTCATAGGATTTAAGCTGTTTACCCAATAACTATGAAATGGGAAAAAAAAGGCCAAAGCAATCCAGTGGCACAGCCATGACCTCCTCTCATATTCCCTACATCCCGGAGTAACGCTCTTTGCTTATTTCCACTTCTCCCTCAAAATGACTTGTTGCACAGTAATAAACGAACCCGCTGTTTCTGTAGGACACAGGAATTATTAATTGAAGTGCCTTCAAAAGATGGCAGACGGAAAGATTGGGGTTTCCCCTGCCTGTGCAGCCGCCCCAAGCGCTGAGAGGTGACTGCAATCCCTATTACTGTCCTCTTAAAGAGAATAAGCTCCTCTCACTTCGGTGTTTACTCCTACGAAAAGAACGCCAGATTTCTGGCTCGCAAATGAAGAGATACTTCTAATGTACAGCCCCGAGTCAGTCTTTCAAGCCCTAAAGAGATGTGAGACTTCAGACAAAACACTGCACACTGGGCATTTTCTATTGACCAGCTCGATGCAGCCTCTCAGTGAGCATATAGTGCTCCGACCATACCTCAAAAGACAGACAGTTTCTCCATGAAGTGCTCTAACTGGGCAGACTAGAGCATCCTGCTTCATTTTCCTGAATTAAAATGTGTGCCCGACCATACTCGGTATATCCGGAAAAGTCTAGACCATATACGGCAAAGGCAGCCAGTGACAATTAGATATTTATTAGCAAAGGGCATCTTCAGCTCGTTTCCCCGCTGGCGGCCGCACAGAGTCAGATAAGGAGTGTAAAGAAAGACAGGAATAAAAATACCTTGTAAATCAGTATTAAAAGTGACACTATAAAGGGATAAAGGGTACCTAGTAAACAAGAGAGAAAGCCATTCAGATTGTAAAGCAGATTAAATCAGCTTCCCCAACCAACGCAGTAAGGTTGGTAGGGTAAATCCATGGAGCAGGCATCAACGACAGGCTGAGAGCGCTCGGCAGCTGCTCAACACCCAACTACAGTCCACCAGCTTTTTACGTGGCTATCAAGAAATTGATTCACCACGTTGCTGGATTTCAACCAAACAACCGCCTACCGACGAGAATTCCTCGCAATAAAGCACCTTTGTATGCCAACCGAGCTACGAGATAAGATATACGTCTATTACATAAAGTCATTATTGACTACCAGAAGCTTTCAATTTAGTAGAAAATTACTTAGTCTAAGAGCTCTCCAGAGCCAGCGACAAAGGTTACAGTTAGCTCTTGTAACACAGAGTAAAAAGGGAATGAGGCTTCCACCGGCCTCCTCTATACCAAATCATCAAAGAACCAAAAAAAACCTGAGTAATGGTAACACTCAGTATTTTCACATTCTGTCCGAAAAGATAATTTCCCCCCCAAAAAAGTACACTGGAAATAAAATTAGCTGAATCTGAAATTCACTGACAGTATTACTTTCCTCACCAGCTACACATGTACTTCAAGTACAAAGACTTAACATCAGTGAAGACGCAAAATTCACTGAAATAATAAGAAATTAATACACTAATTTCTAAGTTAACTGTAAAAATAAATCAGAAATAAAGTTATTTGAAATAAAAGTACAAAAAGAAGAGATCCTTCACCGATTTAAACAGAGTCTTTACCAATTTAAAGACCATTTTGAATTATTTACTTGAAATTTTTACCAGCTTTATTAGAGGAAATTAAAATATGGAGGATAAGTGGGACAATAACACAATCAGATAATTGAATCTAAAAAACAGGTTTCAAGGTACTTATCACCTTGAAACTACACAAAGGTTTTGAATTTAGCTCCAGATTGGACCAAGCAGCAGGAAACTATAGATACACTTCACAAAAACCAGACAAGGCTAAGGTGTGCCAAAGTCCTCTTAGAAGAACAGCGAATTCTTCAGCATTTAAGAATACACACGCTAAAAAATGAGGAAATTCAGTTAAGTTTAGCAACCTTCACATTTTATCAGCTATTCCTTCATTTTAAGTCCTCACATAAATTTTATAATTCTGTATAGTTGCAAAGAATGGCTATATAAGCCTTCAGTGTTCAGCGTACTCAATAGCGCAGACCCTAGAGCCACTTTTCAATGGAGAACCAGAGTGTCACTATTTTCCAAGTTGCTCTTTTCATAAAGGGTCTTCAAGTAGAGAGCGATTTTCACTTTTTCTCATTTGCCAGCCAGTATTTTCAAAATGTTTGCATCATTTGTTTGCACGTACAGAGCAAGTTATAATTTCTGCACGGACAAGATAACACTCAAAGCCAGAAATAAATATGAAGGATCTTAAATTAAATTTATTCAAACGTGTCGTGGAAAGGAACCACATGATAATGTTGGTTTTAACAGCAAAACCATGGGTACTATCAATAGAGGTGAGGATGAACTGATGTAAAAGAAAACAAGTATTAGCATCACGCCATTTTTTTTCCAAACACCTGATTTTTTCAGACCTCTGAAGGCAATGTATTCTTAGATTGACAGTGGATCTACAGCACTGAAAGTTATTCTATGCATGCTCTCATTTACGTGTTTTTAATTCTAGCTTGAACATGCAAGAATATTAGCGAGATTGAGGATTTTCATTATTTTTTTAAGCCAGCTTGGTGCTGACAAGCGATAGAAAATAAACAAGTGGGACTGAAGAATGTCCATTTTGTAAACCACAACATAAAATTAGAAATAGCAGATTTTTGTTTCAAAAGCATAGAGAGCTTTTTATGCAAGAGAAACTCGCGTATTGCGCAGTTGCTAATCTTTAATACAGTTCTTTCAACTGGGAGTTGAGTTTACAAAAAGATTGTGGTTTACAAAAATTCACAGAAAAGTTTTATGCAAATTTTCACAAGAAAGCATTCAATCTCTAGCAATCTTGCACTTACAGAGCATCTTTAAGTCTGATTTATTTACATTTGAATACCTTCAGAGAAAAAGGGAAAAAAGTTTGCAAGATTAAGACAACCAAGAAAAATTACTGGTCCAGCAGAACACTAAAACTTTAGTTTCCAGTCCGATGCAGTTTAGCATTCAGCATTTCCATAGCGGATTTCAAGTCCAAAAAGCTGATAAAATATGTACGTATAGATAACAACAATTTTTTAAAGAGACAAATGGGCTTTTTTGTTTTCTGGGTTTGTTTTTGGTTTAATTATGAGATACTATTAGAAGAGAAGGATTACGTATCTGGAGTAAATGTGGAGTTTCTTTTAAGTAGAGGTGGTTTCATGAAGAAAAGTCCCAAGAAAGAAACTGAAGCGAGCGAGGCACGTGATAATGATGTCAACTGTGAAGGAGAGGGTGTTTTCACCAGCAGGCATAGCCCCAGTACAAAGTACGTGTGTTGTACACATTGACAACCCTCAAATCATGTAAACCCTTAAGTTATCAGTGAGTTAAAATTAATTTCTCATAGAAAGCTATTTGTGTTTAGCCATTTTCACACCGGTGACAACAATAAAATATTAAATATAGAGGACCTATCACTGTAATATTTACTACATGCAGTATATTCGGTAGCGTTTGTCGGAGTGCTGAGGAAGAGAGAGAGCAAGCTGCAGGAGCCGAATCACAGAGAGCAAAGTATGTACAATTTTTACTTCGCTGAGTGTCACACATTGTCCTTGTATTTCCTTGCAAAAATTATTACATTGGATAACAGACTGATTCTGGATTTTGAGGAACTGCAGGCATAACACAGTATATTATTTCTGCGCATTAGATAGCATAACACCTTTGAACGTGTAACGATAATTAATGCTGAATTTAGCCAGACAGTTTGGTATTGTTCTCTGAAGATGGCACAAAGTCCTGTCTTCACTGAACGATGAAAGCTTTTGTTTTGCAGAACTGAAGTTCACGCTAGCGGTTTGAATGCATAATTCTTCAAATATCTTGCTTACGACAAGCATTTTTCTTCCCATGAAGCAATATTTCTACTGTGGTTATTGAGGGCATTTAAACAAAAAAATTCCTACTGACATTTAAACCTCTATTGTGGGTCCCCTCAGAGTCCAGGCTCGGGAGGCTTCAAACACCTACAGACGTTCATTCATCATCTGGGAGCACTGAAGGAGCGTTAGGGAAGAAATGTGGGATAACCTCAGCAGTGGCTTTTGTTTTACTGGAGCCGAAATTACCGGCAGTTCAGTATGCGCTATTATTTTCCACAGCTTACGTTTTCCTGTGTCTGTTTTGTCAGGGTAGATACTCTACAAACACCATCGGCGTTTCAAAAACGCTGTCATCTAGTGAGTGAGGAGCTCTTCGCTGCACCGAAGAAACAGAAAGGAGGTATTCACCGAAATGTAAATTGACATTAAAGATAGAAGTGGCCTCCCAAAAGCAAGATTGAGATGGATTACCACGACAGTGATGAAATCGAGCCTTATGCCTGTGTACCCCGTGCGCGTCTTTTCCCTGGGTAAGTTGACAAGCTTTTCATGCAGCTAACGCTTCTCTCTCCCTGGCTTCAAACCGGCTTCCAGAAAAACCCCAAGCAATCTGCTTCTTGCGTTATTCTGAAAGCGTGACCGCTGAGCGCAACTCTTAAGCGGATCAGAATTTGCGCGCTGCTGAAGAAACGATTTGGGGCAATAGATTGTATTTTTAATCTTAAAAATACTGTCTGGTTACCGCATCTTTTCCTCATGCTTTCCTCCTCCTATGAGGAGCAGAAGGAAGAAGGGCTGATACACAGATTTCACAATAGATCTTTTCCCAGGCTTACAGGTTACTCACAAAAAGGATTGTCTGAGACTCAAATTTGGCTCCCAAAATACCAATTTAGGAGCATTTCTGCGAGGAGGTGAAGGGCAAAGAGCCAGAGCCAGACGAAGACTCAGAGAAAAGGACAGCCACGCACAAAGCTCGGGATAGAGCGGTCAGGGCTGCCCACAGCGAACACAATGACAAGTCGCAAATGCAGATAACTGCAATAATAGCAGAAGTACGGTCGCACCCGAGAAGCGGATGAGACCAAAATAGAAAAGCAAGAGGGAAGACTTGCTGGGTGGGTGGAAAAAGTCATTGTAGTTGAGTAAACAAAAGCAGCAATAGAAAATTTCCTTAGCAAAGAATTATTTACAGCAGATAGCTGCACGCTACTTATGCTATACCAAGAGTTACCAATACATAAATAGCAAATAGGACCTTCAGCGTGTGATCTGAAAGCCGTGAAACTCCCTGTGAGGAATAGATGGTAGAATGGCGCAAGGGTGAGTGAAAGAAAAAGCAACAGAAAAATGAATAAGCTTAAAGTTTAACTACGTTGTCCAAAGTTCTAAATAGGAACAAATGTTCTTACATGGTTTATTAGATATGCTGTATACGCAAGTGCATACGCCTCAAAAAGACAGTGGAATCTTACGCCCATCACAAGGATAAACCAGAATCTGTGCTCGTTAAATGCACGTGCCGTCTAGCACAAGGGAGTCCTGTCCTGCTCTCGGTCTCTAGCTGGTACTGCAGAGCATAGAAGATGAAAGATAATAACGACACCGTCACAAAAACCTTCCGACTGCAGAGTATAGGTGATACCAAGCATGAAGCAGAAGTTGTATAAATCTTTCTTCCGATGGCCAGGCTGGCTACAGCAGATCCCACCTCCTCTTCCCTCCCAGGAGGGAACCCTGCCCTTACTCTGCAGCCTCCCGTGCACCAGCAAAACTACCTGGAGGCATTGAGGTGATTCAATATGGTTAAAAATCTAGCTTTTTTATTTGGTTGGTTGGGTTTTCATTGTGGGGTGGTTTTTTGTGCCACAGAATTACTCAGTTTAGATTGGTTGTGTGTATATTCCTCTAAGTAATTCAACTGAGAGGGCTGTTAGAGAGTAGAAATGAACAGCCAAAGAGTTGGAACAATTTAACTTTTCCATCAAGAAAAATATGTATGGAACCAAGGCTTCAAATGTCATGTGCAGTTCTTGAAAATCAGCTGCAGATATTCAGTCAGGAAATGAAAAGATTCTACGTGAAAGCTTTATAATGAGGAAAAAAAGAAAGCTTCAGAGAAAATACCAGTTTTCCTTTCTCTAATAAAGTTTCTCATTTACTGACTGAAGATAGTGACTCTCCCTGTGATTCTTTACCATTATGACAACTAGCAGCTGAACTAAAAATTGACAGAATCCTTCACAATATTACTCTACATGACACTGGCAGCAGTGTGAAATTGAGTGTGATCACAGCCCCAGTCAATTCTACTGGTTCAGGGAGTTTTCACTTTAGGTCAATTTTATCTTCAGATCCTCATGCTCTTGAATCACAGAAGTAAAGAAAACAAAGACAGAGGGAAAAAAAAAAAAAACAGTAGGATGAAAGTCTATAAAAAGGAAATAAGGGCAGAAAATTTTAGGACTTGCTAAAAGCTCTTCCTGTCCTCCAAGAACACAAGTCCACACAGCACGAAGCAAACTCTGCACGTGTAAAGAGTAGTTCTCCCCAACTCGGCTGAAACCCAACGAACCTGTGCTCCGTTTGAGATTCAGACTCTCACTCCGCATCCTCTACAGCACATCACTAGCTCTTCAAGAGACAAACTTCATGCCCAACTTAATACGTCTTACTCAGAAAAAGTAGAAGGTTGGGTTTTTTTCATTAAAAAAAAAAATAATAGCATTTTTCCTCCTTGTTGACTAACCTCTTTGTCTCAAGAGCTTCTGACAAGGTAGTATTTTAAAGCCTTCTTTAGCTGTTCTCTCATCACTCCTCCTTTCTCTTCTTTATGTTAAATCCCATCCTCGCCCCTTCGGTTCCTACTACAGAATGACTACTTGTCATCCCCTTTGATTGCTGTAGCAGCTGTTCCTCGTTTGCCAATCAGTCCCATGCAATTGCCTCTCATTCTCTTTGTGTAGTTTCTTCCCCAATTTTTGCATGAGAAATCAAAGAGACTACTCACTAAGTTACAAGTATGTACTAGTGACGCTAAGGAAGGGTGGTGAAACCTAACCCTCATTGTACCTGTGCCTCAGCGTCGCTAATCGTACCCAGCGCTGAAGGAAGCCTGAACTGGTCAATCTTAACTTTAAATAAATAAATAAATAAATTAAAAATCTTCACGCTACAGCACTTTACATGAATCTACAATTCCTTTTCCCAGGGATGCCTAAGCCACAATAAATCTTTTGCAAAGTGAAGTAAAAGTAATTAGTCTTGCAGTTGCAAATGAACGTATTTTACTTCCTGCTGCAAGGGACTGGGAATGCATGTGCAGTTTAGTCTGAAAGGCAGCTAAAAAAAATCCAATTAAATTAACACTAGTGTTTAAGTGAATGGACAGAATCTTCTCACCCACAGTACCTAATTCACAGGCTATCCTCTGCCCACACCC
The DNA here is from genome assembly GCF_965231255.1 of Vanellus vanellus. Classification (NCBI taxonomy): domain Eukaryota; kingdom Metazoa; phylum Chordata; class Aves; order Charadriiformes; family Charadriidae; genus Vanellus; species Vanellus vanellus. Next base: position 81,640,159 of record NC_138909.1, read on the forward strand.
TAAATTCGCAGCAGATTTGTTGAAATGCAAAAAAAAAGAGGACAAAACTCTATTAACTATCACGTCTTCTCTCCAAAGCTTGATTTCCCCCTAGACCATGAGCTAGTCCATTTCCAGCCTCATTCCTGTATTTTATCCCCATCGCTATAGCCAATACTTAGAAATATTTAAAAATTACCTTGTATGGTCCTTGAATGCCATGTTTTATTTCGGTGTAACATTAAATTAGGTTTAGGAATCTCCTCTGTCCAAGAACAAGTTCTACCCCAGTGACTTCCAGGCGTTAGCATGTAAGTGAAGCTCTCCTATATACAGTTGCTGAGGTATGACTCTTTGCCAGTCAGAGATCCACCGAAAGGAAAACTGAAGTCATTAGTTTCCAAAAAAGAACAGTATTAAACAGATTTTGCTCCTGACAAAAGATTACGCTTCATATCTCTTGATGTATCAAGTTGTAGTCCTAAAAATACGAGCAGGACTCATCATCAGATTAAACACGTATGTAGTGTCCGCAGGAACAGGGCTGAAATGGGTTTTATCTGTCATAATGTTAGATGGTTGTCACTGCATAAATCAGTGCAATTTCAGATAATTTTGTTAACAGTTCAAATGCTTTCATCTGAAATTGTACATATAATGGTCAGTCTGCCATAAAGTGGAATTAGCTGCCAAGATAACATCTCTAAGAGCCGAGTCGGAGGTGTTTCAGTCCAAACTTCAACAAGCTTCACTCCTGCTGTGACCGAGGGTGCTGCCCACTGTCAATTAGCACATGCTTCATCCTTCTTTCTTCCTCACCCCGCTTGCTCTGGAAGTGGATAAATATGAGCTCAGTCCTTGCTGGCTGGCTGCCTTCCCCTGCCTGTGCCCTGCTCCCTGCCCTTGGAAATGGTTGATGTTCTCTTGAACATCATTATGGCTCCATCTCAATGTTTCCCTGTCCCAGGGGAGGACAGGTTTACAATAAAAAGGTAGAGATCAGTGTGGGAACAGTACTTCAGCTGGAATGATTTGTCACATATCTTGTGGTCGACAGCTGGCTGAGTATGAGCCAGCAGTGTGCCCCGGTGGCCAAGAAGGCCAGCAGCATCCCGGCTTGTATCAGGAATAATGTGGCCAGCAGGACTAGGGCAGTGATCATCCTCCTGTACCTTCTTGCCCTCTACAGCTCCCTGAATGGAGGGTGTAGCCAGGGGGGGTCGGTCTCTTTGCCCAAGGAACAGGCGATAGGACAAGAGTAACTGGCCTCAAGTTGCACCAGGAGAGGTTTAGGATGAATATTAGGAAAAGTCTTCACTGAAAGGGTTGTCAAGCACTGGCACAGGCTGCCCAGGGAAGCAGTGGAGTCACCATCCCTGGGGGTATTTAGAAGATGTGTAGACGTGGTGCTGAGGGACATGGTTTAGTGATGGGTTTGGCAGTGTTGAGTTAATGGTTGGACTCGATGACCGTAATGGTCCCTTCCGACCTAGGCGATTCTATGATTCTTCAGAGATTAAATCACTGTGATTTTTAACACTACTTTAAAGACTGAATGATTCATGAATAAACGGAAGAACTGTCAATGCAAAGGCGTCTATCAGAAGGGAAGAGCAACCTGACCACTTCATTTACTATATTCAAAATGCTCCTACCCTAAATATTCCATACGGGTCAGGATGATGCACAGTGAGATGGCCGCGCGTCTGCCCTGTGCAGTTCTGCACTGCCAAACAGTCACAACGGCGCATCCCAGAACACAGCCAACCCTTCTTGTTTTCCGTCCTCCGGGAGGAACCACAAGCTTCAGCCAGCAGAATTGTCAGGTACTGGCGCAGACAAGGACTGGAGTAGAGAACCACCATGTGTGTGACCCTACAGGGTTCTGTAGAGCGGCCCAGCTTTCAACTAATGAAGGGAAAGTGATGCTGCTCTCGTTAGAGTGCCACAATAGAAACACGATGAACAGATTCCTCTATGGGGGATTATTTAAGGCTTTTGCAGAAGCGCTTCCCATTGAACAGCCAGTGCTGAAATATGTGTGTTTTCTGAAAGTGCGTCTGCTTAGCCATGGAACTTATATTCAACGGGAGACCATTACACTGTCATAACATTCGATTCCACTTACATTACCTCTTAATTAACACTGGAACATTTAGCAGCTATTAGGAGAGACATTCTCAAGAGTTCTAGATTGCAGCAGAGCTCACAGGCACACTGCCTTTAGCTACTACACTGCAATAGTTTAAGATTAGAGATGCAATTTGAATTAACAAAACTAACATCATCTTTTGACTCATTCATGTTTCCAGAGGAAAAGGATTTGCACATACTCCGTGCTGATCTTTCTACGTGCTATACTTAAAACACTTGCCGGGCTTTAAAAGAATCTTTGCAAATTCGTTCTTACCTTATAACAGATGTACTCTTTGGTGTACAAGGTACTAGATAAATTAAATCTTTAAAGCAATTTGTAAAGCAGATAGATAGATTATCTCTCTTGCTAAAGTTTATTAAATAAAAGATGTTTTGACACAGAAAGCAGATATAGGCACCTATTTAGATACGTATCGATGCACGTGCGTGTGCTAAACCAAGACCAGTCATTCCTGATAAAATGTTAGTCATCAAAAGAACCCTAGTCAGACTATCCGCCATTAAATCGCTGAATTCACAGTCCAGAAGTAACAGGTCCATATATAAAACTTAGGTTCTTCATGGACCTGAATGAAAGAATGCTATTTCAGAAGTATGAACGTATTCGTAACATAACAGAGCTGCACATCAAGTCTTGTAGGAAATTGTCTTTATCGCACAAATAAAAGTGTAATTTAATGCTTTAGTCATTCTGATAATTTGCAGACCATGACTCTGCTAAGCCTATGGAATTCATTAGTTTATAACTTCAACTGCTATCTTTCATACAGTAAAATGTTATTATAACATTAAACAAGAAGTCAACATGTGTGAAGCCAACATATTTTTTTAAAAAGCAGAAGTATTGGCTTCCAGAAGTCTAATTCCAGTATCTATCGCAGGTAATAATTATTATTAGCCACACTAGAAATATACTGATACTACATTTCATAGCCTGTTCACCTCAATGCATTAACAAATATTTTGCATCTCTGTATCTTAAATACTTGTTTTACCTGGAATGATTTATAACGTATGCTGGAGCTTCAAAGTCAATCATAGGGTATTGCAGTGTTATGACAAGAGGCATGCGCCCAGAAGTTGATGTTCCCTCATTTAGCGAGCAGTATGAATATGGTAATTAGAGGATTTAAGAAATTCCCCCCACCCCCAATATTAAAATTGCATTTTCCAAGATCAAAGTTCTGGGGTTTGACCGTATTGAGCTGTGAGTTTAGTCCCTCCCCAATATTAAAATTGCACTTTCTGAGAAAAAAGCTTTGAGGCTCATCCATATTGAGCTGTGAGTTTAGCAAATACAAGATTTCCAGATATACTCAGCATAAAACATTGGAGTGTATCTTTTGGAAGTGTCAGAAGAGCAGAAGGGTACTTTCAACCTACCGAGGACGTGAAGTTTAACATTAGTATTGCAAATGTCAGGATGAAAGAAAGACTTCAAGTGGTACAATTTAGAAGCAATACAGAAGAACATGCTTAATAAAGCTGGGGAATCTTCTCGCATAGATTTACTAGTAAAGAGTTGGGAAAAATCAGGGGGGAAATATGTAAATGCTATAGAAGAAAGGTATCTGTGCTTGCTAAGGAGGATTTTTCAAGCAGAGTTCATTTTCTTGTAAAACTTGCACTGGTATAATTTCAATAAAATACATGGAAAATACACAAACACAACTCCCCAAAACAGCTTTATACAATCCAGTATGTCATGGAAAGCCTTTTTTAATAATCCTTCTATTTGGGGGATTTTTCCCTCAGAAAAAAAACCCTCTTCGGCATTTTCTCACACTGCGCGTTTTATCAAAGACACTCCCCAAATCCAGATGTCGGGCCATCGGTGTTTGGTAAATCTTTGCTTATGCATCCATCTATCTATTTATCAGCTGCGTGGAAAGTCAGACTTTGGTTTTGGAGAAAATCCAATCTTAACGTTAAACCCCACCTTCAATCAAGCTAACAGTTTTACACAAACTGAGGAAGAAACAAAAGCTCCATTATTCTGATTTTTCGAAAGCCTCGTTTGGGAAAGCCTAGAATGGAATGCAGGTTCAGAAGTCAGCAGCGATGCTCATCAGAAATATTTGAGCGCTTTGGCACGCGAGAATAAAGAAAGGGTTCGAGAGATGTACCCGTAGCAGTGAAAAGAGCAAGGCTGGGATACACCACAAAAAGATTCCTCAGTGAACACTGGAGCATCTGCCACAAGAAGAAAATAGAGCAGTTTTACAATTGCGAATGTAACTTTGGTGAGGCTCAGCAGCTTCGCTGGCTTGGCAGACATATGCTCCGAGCCCTTCCAGTATTTAGACCAACGTTTCAGGAGTTTATTTATTTCTGTATTTTTTTACCTCAAAGGAAGACAAACCTACGTTGATGACAAAATTTAAGATTGACTGAATAAAGTATAGGTATATAAGAGCCCATTTACAATTTTAATTACGTGTTACTCTCTACAGCAGTTCTTAAAATAGAATCTCTTATTTAATTCATTAAATTTAATCTCTTATTTAATTCCTTTTCTTGCATTTTCCTTAAGTATATGTCTTTGATGAAGACAGTGGGAAACATTTTCTCTGTGGAAAAAGATACGGCAAGCGTAAGATTGCATTGTGCTGCTTCCCATTATGCCAACTTTATTACACATCACCCTGAGAAAACTTTTAAAACAAAATGCAACAAGTTTATGCAGTTACTCTGAGTTTCTTATAGAACATTTTCAAGTTCTGCAAGAAATATGAGAGGTGTGGAGAACAAAGTTTAGAAAATAAAGTTTAACCCTGCAGAAGTTGATTTATTTATCACTTTGTTATTGAAGTACAGTGTTTAAATCGGTATGTTATTACTACCAGAAAAAAAAAAAATGTACTGCCTTAGCTGTTTAGTTTTTGGCCAGAGGAGTGTCGTTACACCATCCCTGATCCAGTCTTCACAATATTAAACAGTAACTATTTCCAGACAGTGTTAAGTGGCATAAAGTGACATAAAACTCATGCAGCCAGTGACATAAAACTCAAGTTCAATTATCAATTCAGTCAAATGATGTCAGTAGAAGATGGACAAAAATTTCACTGGACAACATGTAAGATATTGCCTCCCCTTCTAGTTGGCTTCGCGCAGATTTCTGAGGTGTTTAGCCTATATTTACCTATCAAAGGCAAAACGAGGAAGGTGCAGCCTTCTCTTAGCCGATGCTGGAGCCCAGTGCAAAGCCTGTCCCGGCGCTGCTGGCCAAGCTAACAACTTAATTACCACGGCCCTTTCAGAAGTGTTACCATCACTGCAATAGAATTATTAAATATTCCAACACCCTATTCAGCTCCCTGGAAGAGTGGAGCTTACTATTTTAAGAAAGCCTGCCTATTTAAATGTCATTAACTATCCAATTAGTACAGTCTGCTCCTTGCTAGCTGCGGAGTACTGGGATAATCTTTTAATTGTTAACCGCTATTGAATAATTTCAGCAATTACGCTTTTATACATTCTGTGATAATTAAGACAGACTACCCCGAGAACCTCATCTTTTTCCCAATCCGCAGCGACAACCAGAAAGACACCCACCGCTAGACAGAGGGGAAACAACGCGCGGTAGCGGGGGCCATGCGAACCCCGAGGCGCGCCGCCGCCGCCCCCAGCGCCGGCAGGATGCGCGCAGGGATGCGCGCAAGGGATGCGCGCCGCTCACCGCATCCGACTCGGGGGGACCCGTTCCGCCGCCGGCGGGGGGAGTTGGGGACACCCCCGCGGAGCTCCGCTCTGCTCAACCCGGGGACACCGCACCCCGCCGGCCGCCCGCGCAGCCCCGCGCCGCGCAGCCCCCTCTCCCCTCCCCACCCTCCCCGCGCATCTTCCGCGCAGCCGATAAAAGACCCCGTCCATCCCTCAGGCGAGACGGGCAAGTTTCTCTCCTCCGCAGGAGGAGCCTCCGCACCGAGGCAGATCCTCGGAGGTGGCGGAAACAAAGCGAATTTACCCCAAAGGGCAGAGGGGCGCGCACCCCCCGCCCCCCGCAGGACGGTGCCTGTTGCGCGGATTCCCTCCGAGGCAAAATCCCCCCCCCCCCCCCCAAAAAAAAAAAAAAAAAAAACAAACAACTTCGCGCTACCTCCGCGCTGCCAGACCCCCCTCTCCCCATGAGGGCTGCCCTGCGCTCCGCAGAGCGGGACCCCCTCCTCACCCTCCTCCTCCTCCTCCTTCCTCTCCCGGCTTCCCTCTGCGCCAAAGCGCTGCGCCCCGAGCGCTCGCCCTCCCGCCGAAGGGGGTGCGGGAGGCAAAGTTTGATGAAGGCAGCAGGTCCGGCGGTGCCGGGAGAGCGGTGGTACCCCCGGGGGGTGCGGGGGAGGATGGGGGGGGTGGGGGGGCAAACGGTGCGGGGAGGTGGTGGTGGTGGTGGGGGAAGAGGCACTCACCTGTCCGTTGCCCCCCCCTCCCTCCCCGGGCAGCCGCGGAGGGGAAGGCGGGCGGAGGAGAGGCAGCTCCTCCCGGCGCTCCTTCTCCCGTCCTTCGGCCCCGGCGGCGGCGGGGAGGCTGGCGGGCAGAGAGGGGCCGCCCCGGGTCGCCCCCTCCCGCGGGCAGGGCGGCCACCCCCCCTCCCCGTACACCCCCTCACACACACTTCAGCGCAGCAGGTGAAGACGGGGGCGGTCGCCGGCGGCGGAAAGCAACACGTTTCGGCTCTGAACTTTGCAGCTCCGGTCACAAACAAACAAATCGAGCCCAGGAAGGACCTCTCCCATCCGATCCCAGCCTGCTCGGCAGCCGCCGCCGCTCTTATTGGTGCGGAGCTTATTTATTTATTTGATTTCTCCCCCCTCCCCCCCCCCCCCGCCTTCCCTCAACACACCCCCTCCCTCCCACACACCCCCCCCTTTTTCCCTCTTTTTTCCCTTTTCCCGTTCCCTTCCCCGTCCCTCCCCCCCCGCTCCCCGCACGCCCGGCCAGCCCCGCTCCCTCCGCGCCGCTCAGCCCGGCGGCGGCTGCTGTGCGGCCGGCGGCAGCGCCGGGGTGCCGGGGCCGAGGGGGCGGGAGCGCGGCGGGGAGGCGGGCGCGGAGGCGGGCGGGGAACGGGGGGCAAAGGCACGGCGCCGCCGCCGCCGCCGGCAGAGAACCGGGGGGAGAACGGGTGGGAGATGCCACCTCCGTGTCCCCACCACCACCTCCGTCGCCGTGAAGGGGATGGGGCATCGCCGCCCCGGCACGGCGGGGCAGGCCGGGGGGGGACGCCCGGTGAGCGGAGCCCGGTGGGCGGGCGGAGGAGCCGGTGGGGAGGGAGAGGGCTCGGCCGCGGTGCGGCAGCGGGGCGGGGGGGATGTGCCCGGAGGGTCTGTCCCCCTCGCCCTGTGCGTGTCGGTGCCGCTGTGCGTGTGTATATGTGTGTGTGTGTGTGTGTGTGTGTGTCTTTACGGACGTGTGTCGCCGGTGAGGTGGCAGGAAGCGTGTTTTTGCGGGAGCCCCCGGGCTGGCTCAGCCGCAGTGGGCTCTGTGCGTGCAGCGCTTCTACCCTTCTGCCGTAGCTTCTGCCTGACCAGCGGCACGGAGGGCTTTATTCCACCTCTCTCTCACCGGCGGCTCAACCTTTGTTTGCTGCTTTTACTGCCCTTTCCCTCCCTCCAGTCCCCCCGCTCCCCCAAATCCGCATGCGAGGCGAGGAACGCGGTAGGTCTCACCTGTCCGTCCCTCAGGGCCACCGCTACGCTTATGGCAAAGGGAAGGGGACATAAGTTAAGAGCTGCGGAGGTGAGACTGCGGGAAGGACCCCCATCCCCGCTCCCGCAGTCGCCGTCCGAGCTCAGCTCCTCGTTGCGGTGGGGGAACCCACCCGGCTGTGTCCCGCAGCGGCCGGTTTTATCCCGCGGTAGGCGCACGTGACGGACAGAACTGCCATCGGTGTCTCCTCTCCCCTCCCTCCCCCTTTAGAAATGGGGGTTCAAATCAGATGTCCCAGTGGCAGAAGGCAGAAGTGTAAAACCTGCGAAGTTGGTACAAACTCTTCCAGATATTCTGAGGGGGGGACGAGGGGTGTGTGTGTGTGTTATTTTTTTGCTTGGATAAAATTTCCACCCATCTCCCCCAGCAGTAAATAGACATTCTGGATGTTCTTTTTCACTTGCAGGGAAAAAAAAAAAATAACAATACAGCACTACAATAAACAAACAAGGAAATCACAAATGTGCTCGGAGAATAAACAGGTATTCAACAATTATGTAGGCAATAAAGCATAAATTATATCCCTGTTCCTCTTCAGGTGACAAGATGTAGAGATGTAAAGATTGCTTTTATCCTAAGTCGGTCAATGAATTTATGTAGATTTGTCATTTCAAACAGAGGGTACAAATCTTTCTTTGTGCAGCAACTCTGTAATTCTACCTTTGTCAGCTGAAGACAATAAACTAGAAAGATTAATGTACATTTTGTCTTCAGTACTAAATCCTATTGTCAAATGGGGAGAACTTTTTATTCAAAGAATTGGATCAATAGTTGACTTTGTTTTGAAGCATTTATTTAAGAAGCTACTTAAAAAGAATGAAGTTCATGCTCTTAACATCCTTAAAGAAATCTCTCAAAGACAATTATTCTATTTGCCAATCTAGCGGTCACTGCCACATAGCAACAAAAAGCATGAAAGCTAGATGTGGAAATCCCTTTGGGTTCAGACGGTGCTTTCTCAATGGAAGAGGAACAGTAGGAAATTAAAAAGTGAAATGCACTTTAAAAAAAAAATCTGTTTGAATGTTTTAAACAGCTTGCTTTGAATAGGGGAAGTTTTATCTCTAACCAGTAAGCTTCAAGGTCAATGAGATGCAAATGGCTGATGCGTTCCACGCCTGAAAGAATGCCACCAACTGTAGGTAACGTTTAGCGAGCGATATTTAAAAAGTTGACTGTCCAACTGTTATTTTAATCTGTAAACCCTCAGTGCTCAGCAGGTATTTGTTCAGAAGAGCACAGAGTGTCTTCCACTGGAATAAACTACTAGACGTTCAAAATATGGGAGATTAATGAAGATACTACTTTCCTAGTGCTGGGCCTATAACGACCCGTGTCAAAGTCGGTGAAAAGACCCTCAGTGATTTCAGCGGAATTTAGTTTGACACTGTCTGAAATTTCAGCTGTTTCACAGCCCTTAAAAAACAATTTATGAGTAAACTGAAACTCTCTTATTTTTATAAGGACTCTAAGACAAGAAAGCACCAGCTAAAACCAGCAAAGCCCCTACCGAGACTGACCATATACCAGCATATTCTATCTGCTTCCATCACAATGAATTCCTTGGGCAGGTGGATCCACCTCAACAGGACTTTGGCTTGACCAAGTCAGGCTAATTTAGTGGCTACTTAATATCGTGACTGTTCACCTGAGTTACACGAGCAGAATATTATTGCGTGTTCTGGAGTCATAGCTGAGAAACACACAAAAAGGCTGGGAATAGATTGCAAAAATTAAGAAACCCAGAAGAAAAAAAAAAGGCATAAAAACAGAAAGGAAAAAGGAAGAGAAAGCAAAGCTGTGTTTTCTAAAATTTCATCTTGTGTTGTTTACTTGTCTGTATTTGGCTTCTTTCATCATTTAAATCCCTGTGATCTCACACTTGGCATTTTGTTTTTTTTTTTTTTTTAAAGTGTTTCAAATTGAGGTTGCTAAATAAATAAAAAAAAAAAAACGCAGGCCCCGCTGCCACCCACCAACACTGCTGCAACCTTACAACCGGCTGGCTTTGTTCCGATACAACGGCCTGCTTTCTGCCTGGACTCTTAAAATCCTACTTCTAAGGGTTTAAAGAGCTGCTAATGTTACGTGTAGCTGCCGATACACACATCCTGTGTGCTATGCTGTACTTCAGAAACGCATCTAATGGTCTCGGCAGAAAAATAAGCGCGTGTGTTAATATTTTCGAATATTCAAAGCGGGTAAATCTGAGCAAGTTCTGTTTAAATATCGAGAGAGAGAGCTCATCGGTAAGAGGTTGCTCCAAAGCAAACAGCATTTTCTACCCCCAGCCATTTTATCTGTGCAACAGGCTTTTTACCAAAAAAAAAAAAAAAAAAAAAGATGGATTTTTCTTCCACAGCTGAACAGGCAAGTTCCCACTCCTTTTTCAATTTCTTTTCAGGTAGCTGAAATGCTTTTGATCACAATTTATAAATATGTCAGGCAAAGCTGTGAGTAAACTAGCAAGAATACATCAGACAGTTTGAGGTTTAAAATTGTGTCAAAAATCATACGTTCGTATATGTTATAAAGAATTGAGGATTCTACCCCAGTGCATGTTAAAATTTATGGGTGAATAACATGTAATATATTATGAAATCTTACCTACTTATTACGGGCTTATAAAGATTTAATGAATAGGTTTTTCAGCTAGCCAGGATTTGGAATATTTCACTACTGTGAGCGTTTCAAAGGCAAGAAAAGGTAGGAACTCTTCCCTTTTTCAGACCCGATAAGCAAAGCATTGGATTTACCTTAGCCTGTCCAAGGGCTAGTAGAGAATTCAGTCTTTGGCCTGTTCTCCAGTTTCTGTAAAGAAAGATGAATATATATTAGGAAAACTGTGCTAATGTTGCATATTTTAAAAGAAATGCATGTCAATAAACAGATCTGGAAGAGGGAAAAACCATCATAAAGACTGGAAAAGAGAAAGAAAATCTGTAGCCTTTTAAGAAAATGTTGATACTCTCAGGCTGCTGCGTTGGGAAAAGGTAATTTTCTTCTCTGTAAATTAAGCCTTTAAGTCGAGGTGATATGAATAGATTCGAATAATTAGTTCTGAGTCTGACCACCACTTATGTTTCCTGTTTGGTCAGGGGAAGGTGGTTTCTTCTAAGGAAACTCAACCACATGTGAGGTTGATGGCTTCGAGATAAAGGAGAAAGAGCAGCTGCCATTGGTGGTGGGAGTTGCTTACAGTCCATTTCCATTCTGGTAACTGAGAAGAATCTTCTGACTTCATCGTGGTCTACACCTTCCTCAAGGGGAGCACGGGGGGGAGAGGTGCTGATCTCCCTCTGGTAACAGGACACGAGGAAATGGAATGAAGCTGCATCAGGGGAAGTTCAGGTTGGACATTAGGAGCAGGTTCTTCACTGAGAGGGTGGTGGGTCCCTGGAACCGGCTCCCCAGGGAAGCGGTCAAGGGACCAAACCTATCACAGACCAAGGAGTGTCTGGACAATGCTCTTAGTCATATGGTTTAGTGTTAGGTAGTCCTGCAAGGAGCAGGGAGGTGGACTTGATGATTCTTATGGGTCCTTTCCAACTTGAGATGTTCTGTGAGTCTATGATTCTATCCTATGCAAGACAGTGGTGTCACATGGGCTGTTACCATTACCATCACTCTAAAACATTCACACATGGCGCTGTGTCACCTGTGTCCCTCAGCAGCCAGGAAGAGCTTCTTCATCTGCATCAGGTGTGTTTGTAAATTTTTGTGTATGTCATAAAGGGAGCTGAAAAAAGTACTTTTTTTTTGTATATTTTGAGGATGTTTGAATACCTTTCACGGCGGCGATATGTTGTAGTTATGATTCTGTGGCATTTGTCCAGAGAACAGCTCTGCCCGGGTCAGCGCGGTGGTGCTGAACCAAAAGTCTTCCGAAGTGATGTGTTCATGAGCGTGTTGATGGTGTCCTGCTGCTGCGAGGCATGTCTTAAGTGCTGAAGTTGAAACTGGTGTGAGCTGGATAAGCAATGTTCTGCTCATCCTGAGCAGTGTGCTTTTTCTGATTTGGACTGAATCAATGCTTATCACCCTCTCTGTAATTGAACATCTTGGGTTTTCCTCCGTTATTTTCTTTTTTCCTTTTTTTTTTAAGATACATTTTAGTGGCAATCACTTGCCTGTCATTGGGCAGCCGTGCATAATGGGCAAATATTTCTACTGTGTGTTGCCACCTGAGCCTTTTCCACCATATATTGTCTTTTAAAAATATTCAGCCCCATTAACGTTCAGAGTAACTGTATCTTCTCCTAGTGGTAGTTTTTATTCAGCGCTCGGGCACTGCCCGCTGGCCATGTAGATAGTGACGCAAAGGTGTACACTCTATTAGAAAAGACATAAAAAATGTCTTGCACCTGGGAAGATTACTTGACAGAAAGGTCTCAGAGAAGATGAAGATAACCTTTCTAATTCCCTGGAACAGGGAAATAACCAGAAGTGAAAGACATTTTCTATAATTTCCACATTAGTGGGTACAATACAATAGGACGTGGTGAATGCTGACGGTTTCACTGCACTTAAATGTTCTTTGGAAGAAGAATACAGTGAAAAAAAACCATAGGCAACATCTTGACTTGAGCTCTGTTTTGATCCATGTGTTGGGAGCGCAGTGCCAGATGTTGGGAGAGTTTTCAAGGAAACCATCTCTATACGCTTGTCTATGCTTAGACATCACCTTATGCGGCAAACAGCTTTTTGACAAGGAGGCGTCTTTGGTTTGGTCCAGTCTGGCTGCTCTTACATGGTTTTGGAACCTCTTCTACAGCTCTACTGGAATAAAGGATCTTATTTCATTAGAATGATCCTATTGGGTGCTTTGTAATCACATACACACTTCAGAAAAAAAACCCCACATTTAGAAAAAGTTCACTTCAAGGCTTCACAGGATTATGAACTTACAAAATTGAGAAGTTGCAATGGAAACTATCTGTCACTGTAATAGTAAGAACTGATGTTAACAAGCAAAATTTAAAGATGAAAGCTCATATATAATAGAGATGTCTGGAATAGATATCTGAACAAATTAACTGAAAGAGAGCTTAACTGTTAAAATTACTTGTCTGAAGTAATACATTTCACAACTGGAATTTTGATATAATGATAGATATTTGACATTTATAGGTGGAAAAGAAAAGCTTTGGTTTCCTACCGCTTTTCAAACAGATGTTATAATTTTCATTTTAGTTTATTTTGGTTTGCCTTCTGAAATTATTGTGCCTATTGGCTTCGTATCAAGGAATTAAACCACTTGTTACAGTTTTTTACATTCAGCCCTCTTGATCTGACACTAATACATTTTGCAAACTCGTGGTCTGTATAGCGCCAGTGTACACAGCCAAATAGCTGCAAAAATGAACTGTTTGCAGAATTATATATATACACATAACCCATGTATATAGTGAAGTTTTAAAAAACTAGATTGCCATGGAGAGGAACTACATTCTGAAATGTTCATACCGTTGATACTTAAAACCACTTTGTTTTTCAATTCCTAGTAATCCCTTCTCTGCTCATGGACTTCCTTGTCTGCAAACAGTTATGCAAGTGTGCATTTTTTTTACCTGAAATTTGGGATTTAGACAACTTGTTTGTAGCTATGGGGAAAAAAAGATTATTAGAATATTTACTCTTCTAAACCTAAAATATATGATTCGTTAATTTTATTTTTTTTTTAAATTCCCTTCTTTCCTTCCTAAGAAAAATGGAATTGCTATTTGGGAATTCAATTTAGGAGTTGTATAGCTAGATACTTCCCATGCACTCATTCCGCTTTGGACTTTATTGGGCCAGATAAAGATGAATTAATCATTGTAATGGAAGTTTACAGTTGCCAAGGGACCAGTGGTTTTCAGTTGATCATACTTACTGTTGGTAAACAGAGGAAGGTCCTTAGCAATAATGTGGAGAACTGATGCCTAAAAGAGGCCAATTTCTCAAAGTTAAACATGTTCCGAATGACATTCTTTGGAGATAAAAGTGTAAGTAGATATGAGATTGTGACTGAAAGGTAAATTAAGGAAGAGGAAGCTTAGTAACTAGCCAAAGAGCCACTGTGTGGTGCTCGAGAAAAGCCACTTCTAAAAACCCAACTTCGTTTGGTGACAGTAGCAGAACACCGGTTAGAAAAAAAAGCGTATATAATATCACAGTGTGAAAAGTGGGAAGGCAATGTAATTTGATATGAACTAGAATCTATGAAGTATAGTGCAAGTGAGACCAAGGATCAATCCTTGGCTTAGCTAAGGACAATAGAATATATATTACATTATATCAGGGAAAAAAAGGAATATCCCTTATATATATAAATGGCAGCATTAAAAGTTTAAGAAAATCAAATTGCTAGTAATGACAGATAAAAAGTAAGTGTTCAATATCTATTTCTTTTCTGTTTCTGGAAAGAAGTAGGAGAGCGCACTCGTATTCCATAATGATGGTGAAGTATTTTCCAAGCAATTAGTTTCGAAGGGAAGCATTAAGCAGTATTTTTATGATGAATATTTGAAAGCAGCTGATTCAGATGAACTGAATTCAGCAGTAGATACATACTGTATTCATTTTAAAGGAATCTTGGAATACTCTAGAAACTCCTGGAAGCAGTGAATGTAATATTAAAGCTTAAAAAAAAATAAAATAGAAGCCCAAGCAACGTGACCCATGTTGTAAAAGAGAAGCTAATAGAATGGTGAGGTGGGTTTCTATACATAACAGTTCAAAAGCTTTGAATGCAGAGCATTGCTGCTAGAATTCAAGGCAGAAGGGGTTTGGAAGATAAAGTCTTGTCAAACAAATGTGAATTCTTTCTTTGAGAATGTTAAAAGTTTGCCTCATAAAAGTAAGTGCTTTTGTGCAGCTGCCTGGATAGTTGTATGCTTAGAAATTAGATACATAGGCGACACTTTCAAAATTGGGATTGCACCCTTGAAAATAATTACTCTGAAAATAATTAAAAGGTCATAAAATAGGTAGTTAAGTCAGTATCATCCACACGCACACACTACTGTGTTGCCTTTGAAAGGGTTTTTCTCTTTATTTGTTATATGTAGAAATAAGTAGTGGTTAGGAGAACAGAGATTAAATTGTTCACGTGTATAGTATAGATAAAGCTGATAAAAGAATGTTATATCAGCTTCTCATGCCCACACAATAAAATGAAGCTGAAAAGTAGAAAACTTACAGAAAAGAGCCATAAGTACTGGGAAACTGGAAAGAATGTCTAATACTAAGTATTTAAAGAGATTAGTTATCTGGTAAGAGAGGAAAATATCAGACACTGGTGAATTTTTCAGTCTAAGGGAGAAAGGTTTTGCAAGCTTTGGAGAAAGATTGCTGCCAGAACTCTTTAAAATGTAGATACAGTTTGTATTTTTCATGATGAGATCAACTATAACAAACTCCCCAAAACAACGATAAATTCTGTGTTCCTTCAGGTACTCAAATAAAATTGGGATCTGTCTCTTAATCAGGTGCAGATTATGCTTTGACCAAATAAAACATTTCAATTTAAGTCTGAGGCAAATATAAGGGCCTATGATATACCTGGTTCTTTCCACCCTTGAATACTCTGATCAATATGATTTTTAAGTATACAATTTTAGTTGTTTTAAAAGAAGTCTGTGGGAGTCGGGTTTGTGGAGCAACACGTTAACTCATGTAATTTAGCACCAAATTTGCATGTAACACACTTTTCCAGTGCCATTATGCACAACACTGCTATTTTCACCTCATGCTCCCTTTTGGCCTTCTAATATTCCCTTAACTAATTGTTAAAGATTTTAGAAGTTTCTAAACCTTTCATATATATAAAACTGGTCAAAGTTATGTCCATATATCCTAATATTAAATTAAAATAGGTACTAAATATTCTAATATTACATTAGAATAGATACTAAATTATTTTATAGATATGTTAAAGTTTTAAATTGAGAGGTACTTTATTACATTTTGGAATTTTAGAGCAAGGACTTGTATTAGAGGATTATAATTTCCCTTTTAATAATGTGAAAGTAAAAATTACAGTCTTAGATCAGATCATCATTGTGAGACTTTTTTCACTCTCATTGTCCATCAGCAAGAAATAGCATACCGGATAGTTGCATATTAAAAGGACGTTATTTATTCTGCTGATACGTCACCCTCATTAACAAACAGCCAAGGATGCCAAATAGCCGTGTGTAAAATCACAGTTTGCTTTGCCTCATTTGTGTTTCTTTCTTATTTCCGTCAAGATAGATATCTTTGTCCTGCATTTTCCAAATTTCTTTTTTTCATACCACCCAGCCCAGCAGTGTACCTGTCCTAATCGCTCTGAGAGAACCAGCAACAAACAGGTTTCTACCTAAACGGTCTTCTTGACTGAACTAAATAAGCTCTGACGTCCAACTCCCATGGCTAACATGAAGTGCTTTGGATTTTCGCATTTCCTTTTCTAATCCAACGTAACCAGTCAATTTCCAAGCCTTAAGCATTAGTTTTTTCACTGCGTTTTTCCACGAGTCATGGCAATCTGAGAACAAATCCTCGCGACGTTTAATGTTATGTAGTGACGGACTCATGATAACCCCTTCCTCGACTGATGTGCTCCATGGCAAATAGTATGTCAGCTGGGAGAAGGGATTTCTGGTAGTGAGCTTTGAGGGAAAACAAGCTGCTCAGGAGGAAGGAAGGTGCCTTTTCTCCTTCCCTGAATGACCATGATTTTGTCATCTGCTGAGTTTCTGCCCGTATTACTTGCCA
Organism: Vanellus vanellus; assembly: GCF_965231255.1. NCBI lineage: Eukaryota > Metazoa > Chordata > Aves > Charadriiformes > Charadriidae > Vanellus > Vanellus vanellus. The sequence continues at coordinate 81,656,737 of NC_138909.1, forward strand.
GAGGATTTGCCTTACTTGTGCAAGCTCACCGCTAAATAGATTACAAGGTCGACACGCAACGTTTTGCCTTTCTTACGGTAACTGTGACAAATATCATTATCCGTAGTTACATCTTCCTGGTTTTATCCTGTTCTTTTATGTATATTCCTACATTTCAACGATGAAATTTTAATGCACCGAATTACATAAGTCAATTATGCATTTCGTTTAGACACACCCATATGTAAATGTAGATATATTTATATGAACATCTCTGTGTGTTTTCATTTTGTTGCCTTTCAATGTCAATGATCCTTTTTATGTTCTCTCTAGAAAAGAACACCTGATTTCTCGGGTATAATTTGCCAGAGGACCTAAAGAAAATTAGTAGTCTTAAATCTTGCATTTAAAATTCCTTAGACACTTGAAAAGGGAACTTAAAAGGTTGAAGTCAGATAAGTATATTTGGAAATGCTGCTCTGCCTGTGTGATGCTCATTGTTCTCTACAGTTTCAACATATGCCCTCGTACTAACAATCTTTACTGCCTCTCCTTAAAGAAAAATGTTTCAATATGCAACCTTCAGTCCTAATCCCCTTCTGGTTGGGCTCTATCTTTGTCAAGATGGGATAATCAGTGCTGAAGTTCATGTGCTGGGAGAAGAATAACATCAAAGAACATTGTAAGTCATCAGGGGTTTTGATATATATACACATATATATGTGTGTGTGTATATATATTACATTATATTACTTCTCTAGGGGTATTTGTTCAGTTGTTTGGGGTTTTTTGAAAGCTACAAGATTTTGCAAAGCTTTACATGCTGCTGGCCAGATATGTAACACTTTTTTTTTCAGCTGAGTCACTATAGATAACTATAACCATTATAACCATCCATTGTTTGCGAGTTGCTTAAAATATTGCTCCTAATATATGTTAGTTCGTCCTTTAACATTGAATTTCATTTGCTTTCTCCATCTTGGCATTACAGCTCATACAATTCTATGTCCTCTGCAGACTTCAGTATCTGCTTGACCCTTTACAGGAATAAATATGTAGTAAATAGCACGTTAATTAACATGCTAACCACCAGAGATAGTGAAAACTGATGATTTAATTTCTCTTCTGTCTTTTCTGTCTCTTTCCGATTAACCAAGGCTTAATCCATGATAAAACATTTCCTCTTGTCCCACGAGCAGTCCCAGGTTTTACTGTCAAGAACTTTGGAAATTAAAAACTTATATATTTATATGGATTTATATGATATCATTTGAAAATATGTACTTTAGCTCTCCTTAGTTGACGATATTCCTGTTGTGCTTGCACTGTACAAAGTAGGCAGAAATTCGTAACTGTTTTTTAATATTTTCCTACATCACACCCTTGTAAAGCAATCATTTTTGACTGCTGGGACCCATGATTTTGGAGTCCTAGCTAGCATAGGATAAGTGGATTTGCTACCCTGCAGCCTTTTTCATTTTCCCTTAACTACTGCATTAGAGCTCACAGTTCAGCCACATGACTCGGAGGCTCCAGCAGAACTCGTGAATAACTGTATCTCGGCCTAATGAAGTACAGCTTTTCAATTTATCTGTGTGTTCCAGTATTTTCTTGCCACTAATGTTCAGAAACTTTGTACATGACTTATTCCATCTTCTGGGGAAAAGTGACAAAGTAAAGCGTTTACCTGCTTTTTGTAAGGTTGTTGTCTTTTAAAATCCAGCCATACCACCAGTTCTTTCTTTAACTTTTCTTCATCCTTTATTTACACTTTCAAGAATTGTTTATGTCTTTGGTTACTTACTTTTCATGGTCTGCTTTGGAGTCCTCCTAATTTACATCTTACATTTTTAACCTGCCAGAAATTATGCTCCTTTCGAGGGAAGAAGGATTGAATAATACAAAAGAAAGATTGTATCTGTCACTGTCAGAGGAAAATAGTATATTTATGCCTTATAGCATATGGATCAGTATATTTATTCACTGATTTATAGTGCTAAAGTATTCTTACCAAAAATTCAATAATTTTCTAAACTTACTTTAGATTAAGGTGTGTGTTGGGGGAGGATCTGGCTGGGGAACATCCTTCTTAATATGACTTCTCCAGGAGACATTAGAGGAATTTTTTGTTTCAAATTCCACCCACTTGGTTAAGTCAGCTTCACTTTGGGATTTTTCTGCAGGAGAAGAGTAAAAGTGTGGTAAATTCATCTTTACTTGCATTAAGAAGGTATTATTAACCATACAGTATCATACTAAAATTCATAAGGTACCTTAAAAACTTCTGTGCAAATCTAATCCTTCCACATTGTCCATGGATCATATAGACTGACATTTTACAGCTTTTTTTAAAGACTTAAAAAAATAAAAGAAATGAAAAATGTCTGCCAGTTACATAAAAAAAACCCTTGTGAGATATTTTCTATTTCAATAGCAAATTGAATTTAAGGTGAGTCTCCTATTTGTGAGGAAAACCACCTGAAAGTCAGTAATAACATGACTTTTCCTCATTTGTGGGATAGACATAATTTCTGTTTCATCTCCCCTCCGTCAGTGTCCTTGTATTCCTCTGCACATAGGTCTTTTCCATAGAGCTGTTCTCTGTCTGTAGGACAGTGCTCCACATACAGGAAAACAGGGATTAAAGAACATTTTAGTAAAGTTCAGAGGGAAGTGGAAATTCTGCTAATGATCATGTTAGCTCCCAAAAATATCAACACAGTATTGTCCATACTTAAGGATTATGCCTTGAAGTCCTTAAGAATTTTATAGGACCTGATGTATTCTTCGGAATCAAGGAACATAATACACAGAATATAATATATTAAATTGAATTAGTGAATTGCTTAAAGTATATATATTTTCAGATCAAGGCAAGCATTCTATAATCACAAAAAATGCAAGATGATGACAGTATTTATGGATATTATTTGTGCATAAATTAATTGTGCTGCATTTTGCAATTCATGACTTGTTTATACAAATTATATTTTCTAGGTACGTACTATCGTTTTTCTGCAGGAATGATTATACTCGTATAGTAAGATCTTTCTATGAATGAGAATGATTTAAGGTCTAACATGTATGTTTATACTTTTATATATGTAGAAATATATATGTATATTTATATTTCTGATTTATTTTTTTTTCTTGTCTTCTTGCAAAGAACTTCGACTGAAATCAAAGCGGAAAATTCATCTAAAATGTACCCAAATTTTGGCTGGATCCAATGCCATAGCATTGCTATTGAAAACAGTCATATAGGATAAAAGCGTATTGACATGCAAATAAATGCTGTAGGTCTCCACATCTATTTAGGTTTCCTAATGTCCCTACAAAATCCACCAGGCAAATATGTCATATTTAAATTGCAGGAGCGTTGTGTCTAAGTCATCCACAACATTGTTAAGCTTTTCACCTGTTATTGTTCATACAAGCTATTGGGATCAACCAGTCAAAAGTTTCTGTGTACTGGTCCTCCTGCTGATTTGCATAGTTGAACAAAAGTGTGCTCTGTGCTAATACCTATATCTAGTGTGATGAGACAGACTATAAAGAAATCACTGCAGTAATGGAAATAAAAGAGCTGGTTCAGATTTAGGAGTAATTGCAATGGCTGTGATTGTTCTACACCTAGTACTATTATCAGCTGAGGAATTTATGTATAAACTCTGAGAGATCTTATTTCATGTGGCTGTCCCAGTTGCTCTACACCGTTCCATACGACTGCTTTGCGTCAGTGGAGCGCGGAGCATCTGGGATACATCTTTAATACCATCAGTACTTCAGCAGTGTGGCAACAGACAGCTTAGAAGTTCCTCACTCGGGTACTGGTAATGCTGTAGCTACATAAGAAACCCCTTGCTGTTTGGTATTATGTTGATTATTTTATTTCAATAAGTTAATTGCTTTTATCCCCTTCTGTCCTTGCCACCTTTCCACTGTGTTGAAGTCTCTGAAAAAAATTCGTCATGAGCAAAAGGAACAAAAAAACTGAAATAGAAAAGCTGAGCTGAACTCTGAGACAATGGGAGTATTGCAGGGCTGGGTACTCTATGGCATATTGTTAAGCCAATTCTTAAGTGTATTAACAAACAAATATTAAAAAAAAATGTACTGTTGAAGATGATCACGCAGAGTCTAATGAAATAATCTTGCTTACCCGATTTTTGTGCAAATCGATACATGTATATGCATTTTTAAGCTAACGTATTCACTCATTCTTGGTTGTTGATGTACACACTGATCCTTCAACTATCTGCTTTTCAACATATTTCGTATGCTTTTTTTTTTCTTTTCATTTTGATTTTTTTTTGAAGATGGTAATAAGGAAGTGTGAGTCCTTTCAAAACCTGTCACACGGTGATTGAACCTGTCTATTTTCCAATTCAAAATACATTTTAGACATCTCCAAGATACCAAAAATAAGAGGTTCATATTAAATCTATATATTGATACCCAGCTCTGTGTTTCTTGTAAAGAAGAGACGAAGCTGTCACTAGCTGACCGAGAGTGCTAATGAAATGAGAACTTGAGGGAAGAGCCACTTCAAGCTTAACCCAGACCAATGAAGTTATGTGAGTAGAAAAGAGATGCAATTTAATAAATTGGCAGAGACCATTATTGTTTCTCATATCAAGGTTATTTGTGTGCTGACTTTCAAAGTGTTGCATGTTGCCTCAAAGACCCGGTGTCTGCCTCCCAGGTATTTTCCTGCGTCTGTCCAAGGCTGAGATAGATTACCGAAATTAGATAATTTATCTTTATGTCAAAACAAGTGTATATATTTTACATATTACATTTTCCATTTTAGAAGTCGCTAAAGGGCAAAGTCATATAAAAATCAAAATCAATAAATAAAAGGCTATTGACTGAAACCTTTTTAATTTACTTTAAAATAAGATTTTAGACCTAATTTTGCAGCACTTATTTTCCAAAATGTATCAAAGAATCTTATCATTAAGAACATTTAAGAATGTAGAAATCATACTCAAGATTTCTGAGAAAGATTTCTTTTTCCCCCCACTGGAATTGATGTTTGTCAGAGTATTTCTTTCTTCTTTCACAGAACAGGGAACAGTACACAATGTTTCACGTGTTAAGAAAAAAAAAGTTGGGTTAAAATCAATGCTTACAGGTGTTGAGATGCCTTCATCTTCCTCCTCTGCTTTTTACTCCTCCTCCTAGGTGGAGCTCCTCCTCTAGGTGGAGCTACAGATCTGCATGTGACTTCATTAGGAAGAGTTTTGCAATTCTTTATTAACAATTGGTATCTTACTTTCTCAATATTGTTTTCAGTGAGCCATTGTTTTTTTGCTTAATGACTAAGAATAAAAGATTCTTTTGAACAGTTTGATTAAAACTGAACCAATGAAGAGAAGACATTTTCATGGTTCAAATGTTGGAGCACCTGCAGAAAGTGAAAAAGAATATTGAAGTGGTTATACAGTAACTATTGAAACAGAAAAATAATAGACAACCGTGCTTAGATTTGAAAGATTATCAGCATGCAGTACTTACTATATGTTGTAGAAGCAGATAACTTTTGAGGCAAATATTTGTAGACCTTCTGTTCAGTTTAGATCTCTTCATCACAATGTGAAGGATTGTGTTTCTTTAATTGCTTCTCTGCTTTCTGATGACATCACTTTGCAGATTATAAGAAAGACTTTATTAGGTTCTGTTTTTCTGTTTTAATAGGATTAGTTTTTTAATGCTTTCTTTTTTTTTTTTTTTAATGTGGGGTGGTGGGGGTTTTTTGTCCCTGCATTGGCAAATTAATTCCCTTCCTTCCTTACTGGAAAAAATCAAAAAATCAGAAGGATTTTTTTTCTCTGAACATCCCTAGGCAGCAGTAGAATATTCCCAAACACTACCTATTGAACCAGAGTTTTCTTTACCCACACCTCCCTTCTTTCCTTATAAAAAGAGACCTTCACAGAAGTTTTCAGACAGCTGTTAATTTAAATGAAATTTCCAAAATCTTCAGAGAATCTGACTGTGGCTGGGAGTCCTCCAGAAAGAACTGTGTGTTGCATGTTCCAATGTAATGAAACTGCCTTCAATAAAGTTAAAGGTGACAAGAAAACTTACCTTTGGGATGGAATGGGTTCTCCCCTGATTTCTTATCTATTTTTTTTTTCGTCATCTGGTTCTTCCTCCAGTGAAGCATTGCCTCCTTACTGCAAGAATAATAATAAAAAAGTGAATATTTTAGCAAAAGGAAACATTTTCCCCCAACCCAAAATATATTGCCAGAGAACAAAATTCTAAAGAAAAGGGATAAAAGATATATAAATGAAAATCTGTTTGAATCTAGTGGTTTCACTAACTGTGTGTCTGAGTTCAAAGGGAAGATTTATGAACTTTCTCTTGTTGGTTTTAGTTTCTGTTTATGAAATGGTATCATAGTAAAGAACTCCCTCTCCCTTGCTTTTTCTCTTCTGTTTCCAAGTGGGAATATATTCAAAAAGAGCAGAGAAAACATTAGGGTTTGCTTCTGAAAAGATGGTGGAATAATTAGATTACAGTAGAATTGGAAAATGAAAGCTGTTTCCAAAGATTTATCTAAAACATCTCCTTAGATATCTTCTTTTTCTTTTTTGGTAAATATTTTACAATCTTTTATTGTCTGTGTGATGCTCTGTAGTACAGAAAAAAATGAAGATTATACTTCCTCTGAAGATTTTTGCTTAACAAACACCACTTTCAACTCATGAAAGTAATTTTTCCCAAAGTGTAGCTTCAGATTCAAAAAGCATTTTCTCCATGTATTTGAAGTTAGAATAGTATCATCTCCTTTTCAAAACAGGAAACATATAACTATGTATTATTGCAAACAGTTTTAAATAACATTCTATTTTTATAAATAACATTACAACAAAGGGTCACTCAAATTTGTACTTTTCAGTAAGATCTGTCATAAATCTGGTCGGACAAGAATTGTTCATCAGTCTTTAACAGAACAGAGCTAATAAAGTGCAAAATGCCTTTCCTAAAGAAGAAAAAAAGTATAATAAATTGCAATTTAAATAATTTATTTCTGCATTGTGTAATTTAAGAAGTGCATTGCTTTGTAGGAGGAAAATCTTTTCTAAATTGTTTTTTCATCAATTGACGTGTTTTTGTAATCCACTTATTTAGCTGGTCAGCACGAGTCAATACAAGCTAAGGAATGCAACAATAACTTTTATTCAAAGTATTTCAAAAATACGTTTGACACTGACATGAAACTAGGAACTAAGAATTCTGTCTCGGGATTTTCTATTGATTTCCTGCATGTTTTTGCATGACTAACGCAATGAGTGCAGCCCTGCTCCTTACGTGCTCCTCACCTGGTTATATTGACTGTTTGTGAAATGAAAGCCGTAGTCTTTCTAACTTTTGAAAGCTGTAAAAGATATAAATTCTGTCACCTATTGTATTTCATTTTATGTAGTGTTTTGCAAATTGTCAAGTGCTGTAAAACAGTACTCAAAGGCATTACAATGACTCTTAAGAAGTATCTAGTGACTACTGGAGCTGGAAGTCTGAAGAAATAGGCATTGATGAGATACACAATACTAAATATAGCAATATTAATGTTCAAAATTTCAACATATCTATGTCTTTTTGTTCAGGAATTTTCAGGCCCCTGAAATTTCTCTTATAAAGCAATATTGTTTTCCTAAATGATTTAACTCCACTGAAAACAATGGGTCAGATTATAGTTAAAAGTACTACCACACAAACTTTCATTCCTTGCAAGAAAAATTTAGGTTTTCAGTCGGGCAGGCACTAAGTTGGTGTGACATTTCATACAATAAAAGGGAACTTACTTAAAATTAAAAAAAAAGGAGAGCCATTGGACATGGATATTATTGCATTACTCAGAAAAGAGTTAGGAAATAAACTTGGATAAAAAAAAATTTCACATAAGGTGTCAGTCACCAAATCTCAGAAAACCATTACTTTATTCATTTAGGCTATGCAAATTTTCTCGCAGACCTCAGAAGAACATGTGTGGATTTTAGCTGAGTTAATCCAGGGGACATGAAATCTTTAGTCATTTAAGAAATTATAATGTTCCTTCTTGCTTTGTAGCCACTAACACCAGCAGGCAGCGGAGGTAGTTATGGCCTAGCTGATGGACATACGGTCTAGCAAAGCTCGTTAGCTCTGTTGTCCTTCGCAGACAGGTTTATTACTTAGGGGTTGATCTGTGGAGAGAGAAAAGCTGCAAGAAAATTACTGAACGTTGTGTTGCATTTCTGTATGACTTGGAGCTTCTTTCACATATGATTGGGCATCTGGCTGATGGTCACTAGGAGCCTTTGGGCTATCCCAGCAGTTCCAAAAAAACCCACCCCACCACCCAGTCTGTAAGTCACGTCGGTGTCGCAGGAAAGATACCGTAGCAGAAGAGAGGACTTGCAGGAGTAGGACACAGTCCAGGCTTCTGTGCAGCTCTTTTCCTTTGGAAGAACTACTGGGCTTCACTGCAGGCTGGCTGCAAGGCCAGCAATATCTTCTCTTGCTCTGGTCACCCCAGTGAGCGCAGAGTGATTCCATTTGATTTGAGGAAAAGGGAAGGCTGTGGCATTGTGTTAAAAAATATCATTATGAAAATTTAGAAAGGCATCATAGGCTAAATAGAATTGGTCAGAATATTCTGAATCTGCTGCTCTGTAAACTGCCTTCTTACGCTCAGATCTTGGAAGAAGGCACCAATAGATAATCATAACTATCTGAGAGTTGGGCCGTATTGTCTAATCATTACCATAGGCAAGTTTTTGGGATGAAGACGTCAGTTTCAATATTTGTTGTTATTTAAGGATTCTGCTGTTAGAAGCATGTAGCCATTCAATTTTCCAGGTATACTAGAGGCACTGCCTATAAAACTGAGTTTCCACATAGAGAGAATAAATTATCTATGTCTCATGAACATGCTGGAGTGTTCTGAGAACAAGTGCCCAGTGCATTTTTGGGGACTGACCTTCTCGTGGCTACACAGTCACTACGCTAATATTTCAAATGAAGAGTTAAAATTGCCAACGTGGAAGCAGTTTCACAATGTGTCTGTATCTGAATGATATCTAACCAGAAAAACACTGTATATGCTTGAGAAAATTTTGCTAAGCGCAAACGTGTGAGCGCGTGTGCCCGTATCACTCTGTTGGTTGGTTTGGTGCTTCCATCGCCTTTTAAGTTCACAGAAAAAGTAAAGGGATAGTAGGCACAGGGAAAGTCATCAATAGCAAATTGAATGTTATTGACTGAGTGAGCTACCAACTCACAGTCATCAGCAAAAAGAAGCTCACTAATGAAGAAATCAGCCACACGTGTCTGCAGGCTGAACAACTTGCATCAGTAAGGAACTGAATAAATATAGCTCTGCCAATGGCACAAAGTGCTTCCATCTGCACAACGGAGACAAGATGGAAAGGAGCATGGAAACCATTTATGATATTAAAGAGATCATGCCGTTCTCCACCTCCCTAGCCATCATCTTATTACAGAAGACTTAAATATGTCAGAAACAGAATTTGCAGGGCATCCACAGGTCTGCAAAAGCTTCAAGAGTCCCTTATAATTTACAGTGTCAAAACCTTTGTTTAGGTCAACGGTCAGCAAGCAAAGACTGTAATTTGACTTGATACTGTTTGCAAAGGGTCGTGTGAGTAGTGTTACTTTCTTAATAACTCCACGTTGAAGTTTTGGGAAGGCAGATTACGCAAAACAGAAATGGAGTTACTCAGTTTAGGTATGCTCAGATTTTGCTAGCATCAGAGAAGAGAAATGCCACAATAATTATCACAGTTTGCATCACGATTATTTGTAATAGATATTGTTGGTATCTTTGAATTGCTGTGAAATTGCCTCTTGCTTTCAGATACTGTGAAAAGACCACGCGGTGTTGCTTTGTAAACTGTAATTTGCCATCAGGTCCTTTCCGTACCTGTATTGTACATCACTGAGTGGACTGGTTCAATGTCAAGGCTTTGTAAAGGAATGAACATTCTGGACTGAAAAATTAAACAGCTCATCTTTGCACTTTGAACACAGGAGACTACACACTGCAGGCTATGACTAATTTCTGTCACTCCCAGGACTGTGACTAAGGATGTTTTTCTCTGCACCTCTGTTACCAAAGTATTGTATGGAGTTTATTGAGTTTACACTCTCTAAGAGGTGGAGAGGTATGCGCGCTGTCACTTTTGCCCATGCAAGAGGTATGTAGTACTGGTTCAGAGACTGCATTGAATAGGCTGATAATGACAAGTACAGGTTGAGTTTGAGCTTCTCTTCTCTAGTAAATGGTATTGATTTCTCTAGATTCAATGCCATTCCAGAGTTCTTTCAGGAGTGATGTTGTTTTTATGTTAATTTAAAGTGTGTTTATACCATTTTGTGATTACATTCTAGTTTAATGGACACCAACTTCCATCATGTCCAATACTGTCTTGGGCATCTGTCCTATATGTAAGTTGTACTACTATCAGATCTTATTACCGGCAACTGCTTGGTTTTCTGTTTGTGTTTTCAGCTGACAATCCAAATTCATGACAATGCTTGAAGACAGAAGTATAGTTCCTGAAAATGGACAAGAGCTTAGGATAAGTTAGAGGAATTGAAGGGGAAAATAACAGCAAGCAGTTGTCCTGGTTTCAGCTGGGAAAGAGTTAATTTTCTTTCTAGTGATTGCCCTGAAAGGAATGTCAATAATACCTATTGTATTTAGTTGTGGCTAAGTGATGTTTACACTACTCAGTGACTTTCAGCTTCCCATAGAAGGCTAGACAGAAGGATGGAGTGGCCAATGGAATATTCTGTACCATAGAGCCATGCTCCGTGTATCAATGGGGGTTGGCCAGGGGAGGCGGGGGGAAAGGTCAGAATCAGCAATCACTGCTCCAGATGGTGCCAATTCATCGGGCTGTGAGAGTGTCCCATGTCGTTATTATTATTATCATTATTATTATTATTAGTAGTAGTAGTAGTAGTAGTAGTAGTAGTAGTAGTAGTAGTATTGTTGTTATTGTTATTTTTCCTTTTCTGTTGTTGTTGCTATTAAAGTGTCTCACAAGGGGTTTTTTCCTCCCTTTCCCCTCCTTTTTTTCCCTCTTCTTCCTACCCTTCTGGGGGAAAAAAGGAATGGGGGGAGATAGCTGCATGGTTCTAGTTGCTGCCTGAAGTTAAACCACGACAGCAGTGTACTACTTTTTAGATTTTTAGACTAAGGAAACAGTCTGGGTTTTTTTACCACAATTACATAACTATCTGAACAAAATGGGAAAGAGGATTCTTCTTTTGGAGTCCCCCAAAATTAAGCAAAATTTGATGAAGGAACCTGTGAAACTAAAATTAATAACAGAGAGAAACGACAGCAGCGTAAGCGACCGTAAGGTGCTGACCGATGGTGGCTCAGGAGAAACAAATCTCCAAGGGGTGGAAAATACAGTTACTGTATCCATTGAACAACTGATGCCTACACCATCACTTCTGGCTGGTCTCAGAAAAAATAAAGGTGATGTGCTTCTGAATGCACAAGTTAGCAGCTCTAAGCCTGCAAAGGGGGAGTCGTCCCCCTTTAAGCACAGCTTAAAAATAAATGAAAATACGTATCATCCATATATGTTGAATGAAATATGAATCAATTCAAAATTATGTGATTAGTTCTGATTTTCTTAAAGTTTTTTAAAACTTTTACAACAGCAAGTGTAAAGCTGTTGTAAAGCTTTTCTAACAGCAGTTTGGCAAAACCAAATGCATTTATATATCAGAGTTGTCTGATCTGTATTATTTTCCCCAGAGAAATGTGAAGCAATGTGTCCATCCCTGTGCACCTTCAGAAGAAGGAAATTGAAGCAATCTTCCAACCCACTTACTGGATTGCTGGTGAGTTACTGATTATGCCCCTTCCAGATGTAGTAGAGTAACACATTATGACAATAATATATAGATAAAATACAATTAAGAAGCTTTCACCATGCAAGTAGTAGACAATCTACATATGTGCATCATATTTAAATCATATCCTAACACCTCTTTGTACAAAATCCTTTCTATTGAAACAATAAATTAAAGGCGTAGGTTAACTTGGTATTATCTCCAGACACTCTGAGTCCTCAGTCCTCTGTTATCTACTCATTATATTTTCTATCATTTCTACTCCCCAACCTCATTCTTTTGTCCACAAACCAAGCATCCTCACTGAGAATCAGTCTCTTTCCCTTCTTTCCTCTCTCCTTTTCCCTTCCTCCTTCTCCTTCTCCTTCTCCTTCTCCTTCTCCTTCTCCTTCTCCTTCTCCTTCTCCTTCTCCTTCTCCTTCTCCTTCTCCTTCTCCTTCTCCTTCTCCTTCTCCTTCTCCTTCTCCTTCTCCTTCTCCTTCTCCTTCTCCTTCTCCTTCTCCTTCTCCTCCTCCTCCTCCTCCTCCTCCTCCTCTTCCCCCTTCCCCTTCCCCTTCGCCTTCCCCTTCCCCTTCCCCTTCCTCTTCCCCTTCCCCTTCCCCTTCCCCTTCCCCTTCCCCTTCCCCTTCCCCTTCCCCTTCCCCTTCCTCTTCCTCTTCTCCTTTTCTTCTTCACTTTGAGTGGAAATAATAAATTATGTAGAGAAAATCTCGGGGATGCTGACCTGTAAGTTTTTTAAAGGAAACCGGCGAAAAACCCACCAAACATCCAAAGAAATAACAAACAGCATCCTTTGATAATATTCAGAGTATACACTTGTTATGACAAGCAGTTCATGTTATGAGGAGAGATAAAGGCCATCTCTAGCTCCCGTACAGCTAACAACTGGGATTACACTTCTGCAACGCACCTAAAACAGGTGACATAATACACAAACGGGACATAACATGACATTCGTTTTAATGCTTTTCATATTAGTATGTGTTTAAATGACTGTTATGTGATCACACAAGTCAGTGGTTCTCAAATTGTGTTCCGTGGTCCCTGGAAAGCCTCATTATCACATGGTACTGTTGTCGCCCTGCCCTCCTCCAATCCTAACCAGAAGATAGCTGAAATACGTCAGATACTTTTCTAATAATACTTTACCAAATAGCCAGCTCTTATATTTGTTGTATTTTCCAACCCTTGGTCGAACTGCGATGGCATATGTTGTTGGTAAAGGGAAAAAAAGGGAGCGGTTAGACTACATTTTATTAAGAAAAAGTGTTTTGAAGAAGTGCGTAAAGTTTCCAAGCAGAGTCACTGTCACCGCAGCAACCGCAGGAGCTGGACTTCAGTTTTTGCCTTCAAACTCTTTGACTGTCCTAAAAATTGCGACTCATGGCTCTGCCGGGTGTTATCAGCGTAGGCACTTGCCTCCTCCTGTGTTTGGTGCTGCTGTTGCTTAGGAAGAATGGTTATTTTGGAGCTCTGCAGGGGTACCATTTCTCCTTCTCTTTGAATGGGGGCGGCGTTGTGTTCTGCCAACCACTTTTGGTTGGCAGAATACAAAAGAGATGTCTGTCCTCATTGCTTCTTTCCTCTCCTCTCTCATTGGGAGAGTAGAGGCAGTGACAGTGCCATGATGAAGTGTTTGGCTCTGCCAGCAGCAATTAGCTGCTCAAACAGTTGCTCCTGTTCCCTAGAGAAAAGCTGGTAAAGCAGATGAAAGCATCCTGTGGGCTGGACTTGATCCATGGACTACCTGTAGAACCTGCGGAACTCATTAGCATCTCCTCTATTGCTTATGTTCTGCTAGATGTAAAGGTATATCTAATTTAATTTTAAATTTTATATTCTTTTAATGAGACAGAGTGTGTTTCATAAAGACATTACTTGCAATACATACAGCAGTTTTGTCAGGGTAAAATGATGTGTGTCTTGGACATAAAGTGCTTCCTAGAGGGCTTAGTGACATAAATATTTCTACTGCTAGAGAAAGCCGTAAGAAAGTCCACCAGTAAAAATCGAAGAATATGCTAAATAAGATCTTAAACAAGGCTGTATTAAAAAATAATAAAGTTTGATGACTTAATTTACAAACTGCAAAGAAAGCAAGGCCACCGTGTTTATGCAAAGATTCTACTTACGTGTGATTTATTATTTCTGAAGACTGAAAGGCCAAATCCCAAGGACTTCAGTGGAAGTTACGTGCAGGATTACACTCCAGGATAGTAGTTAACTACCTTCTGAGCTCTTATAAGAGACATTAGAGGGTTAAACGCTCAGCTTGTAGCTGTAGCATTTAAACTTGAGCTTGGGAAATTTAAATTCAATAAACATCCTAGCTAAGTTCTTTTCAGAAAACAAGTCTCATGCATTTTTATGTGCTTCTGTATTATTTAATATGCTACACCTTACTTAGACTTAGTCAGAGTTCTGAAAGAAAATAAAAAATACAACTGGGATAGCTTTTAGATGCACTCTGCCAAATATTATTTTGCCCAGGTCGTGTGTAGGGTGCTGTCATTAGTGTTGTCTGCTAGAAATTTTGTTGTTGTTTGTATTTTTTTGTTTTTGTGCCCTTTGTTATGACCTTGGGCCTCAATCAGCTCATTAAAAATTAAATTGCTTATTATAACCCGGCTTCGTTTTCCACTTTGATCAGAGAGCACAATAGGTTCCTTAAGTGGATTTACCCACAAAATATTCTGGTAATGAGAATAGAAAAGGCAGGTTTAATAACGTTAATATCATAACAAAAGCTACAGAAATACCACCCAGAGGATAGTAACAAACATTTTATCTAACAAAAAGATAAAACTCTGTGCAATATGAAAATTCGGTTTTCTAGCTTATTAAATGAGCATCTTTAACAATTTGAACTCAGAATAATTTCCACTTCTTCCCTGGCTAGCGCTCCGCTCTCATCAGTGTGTGAACATTACAGCATTATTTAATCTGTACTGCAATAATTTGAATTCAAAGAAAGAGGTAAAACTGTTTAAAATCATAGAGAAATTTTGCTGAATGCTGTTAATTACTCATTTTTTAACTATTGCTCAGTTTTGCTGTGTTCGCTCGTTGTTTGCTATCCAGGAGTTTTATCTCATAGATTTTATCTCACAGGCATTTGTTCACACAAAGGTTTGGGAACGGGTGGTCGTACAAACATAACGTAAAAATATCTATAATGTGAAAATCCACTTAGCCTAGTCTCCTGTTTCTGACAGGGTCTAAGGGAAAGCGTGAGAGTAGGAAAAAAATATATTGGTGCTTGTCCAGCATATTAACTGAGCGTTCCGTCACCTTTGGTGCCAGTGGTCTTTCTCTTGCCTGTATAACCAAGTGAGCTTAAAACAGAATATTCCTATGTAAACATGAACGTGTGATTTTCTTATTATTCCCTTTTCATTAGTCTCCTTCTTCAAAGGTTTCACTCATTCTGAAAGGAGATCAAATCCCTGCAATTTAAGCGACCAGTCGCAAACCATGAACGACGAATAGTTCAACTAAGCAGATCACAGTTAAGTCTTGGATTGCGAGTGGTGAAAACACACAGAAATTGTTTGTAGTAAGAGGTGGAAAATAACTCGTAATGGAGGGAATCGATCAGCAATGACTATCAAAACCAGGAACCAGTCTGTCGAATGTAACTCACACGTGGCGGTTCTTAATGAATAAGGATCTAAAAGAAATCATTGAGAATAACTTTAGGAAGAAACATGAAATAAATTTGCTGTTCCTAGTAAGCTAGCTTCTGCACATTGAGTTAAAATTAAAATTGGTATTACTTTTAAATAAACGCAGAAAGATGAAAGATTTATTTTAGGATCTCGTCATAACGTTACAGCTACCAGACGAGGGGTGGCAGGCTTAACGTTTGACAAGGGCAGCTGATTCAAGCCTTAGGCTACCACACCTGGAGGAAATAAAGAGGCTTCAAGGCTTGTCTGCCCAACAGAGAGGTCTCGAAATGAGACAGAGACAGTGAACGGTGACTTGTCACCTCCAAGTAAAATCCCTGAGCGTACCCACATGTGGCAAAGGGCTGGGAAGGGACTTTTTTTTGCTCTTACCACTCACTTGTTTTTCACTCGAGAAGGGAGTAAGATTTTTCCTTCTTTATCACACTTGCATAGTCACCATTCCTTTTTTAGTAAGAATATAATAGTTTAGTAAGAATATAAAAGTTGAAGATGTAAATTAAAAGACTGAGCATACAATACTTTTCAAGAAGTTTATTCTTCTACATCGTTTTCAGATTTTTGGAGAATGTTGTAGGTGAGGATTTGCTTACTGTCATTCCAATCTTTTGTGTTTAGAACTTTACAAGAAAAGAGCAAGACAGAAGCAAAATATTTCACACGTCTGTTTGTCCTATTTGTCAATCTCCTTACAACTGTCTGGAAAATTTTTGAGAAACAATTTTTTTCTTTCAAGTATATTGTGTTATAAAGGGTCCTTTCATGACAGATTGTATAATAAAGAGTCTTTTTATTAAAAAAAGTTTAATACACATAAGTTTAACACCCGTAAGTTTAACAAATTATTTAAGTTTAAAAACAAATGTGCCTTGTGGATGGAGTGCATTGTCAGCAGCCAGCTGATAATATAGAACATTTAGACAGCTCTAAATTTGTCTCTGGATATTAATGCTTGACTGAATTATTCAGTTTTGCAATCTACTATTCATATATATATATTTTTTTTTTAAATGAAGACATTTTCCTTGGAAAATCACAATGGCCTAAATCAATCTCTGATTTCTGTAAATAGCTTGAATATATTTCCCCACATGATGTGTACACTGTATGCAGAATAATTTTTATAATAAATCTATTAGAATCTTTCATGAGTACAAATACAGAGAGTGGCAAGATTTTTTATATGTTCATATTATTTATGGTCACAGTTTGTTTTATGAGTGATTTCCTATATGACGGTGATTACGAACACACTAGTATTTTTCAGTCTTAGGCTGAATGTTGTATTAAATCATTTCTATTCAGAACAATATCCTGATATAGGTCAATGATTTGAAATAAGCTTTGATCCATCATTAAAAAAAATACACTGTTTGCATGTATATTTTATCTAATGTAATGCTTTTGACTGCTTTCTGTATTCATTGTCAGCAGATCACTCATTAAGGAAAAATTATTCTGTTCTCAAATTCTCCAACCGCTGCCATCCACAAATGATTAAACCAGTTTTAAACTTAGGGAAGAACAACAGTAACTTAAGGATAAGAATAATTAATAAGCAAAAACCTGTTAAAAAACAGAGGATTCAAAATGAAGATGTATATGAATATATAATAAAAATTGATATACATATACACATATGCATTTATGTATTTGCACACACAAAGCTATATAGATTTACATATATATGTATGCTTGTAGAGACATAGGGGAGATATGCTTCAAATATATAACCAAAAGAATAAAGGACATATATATTTTTTTTCAATATTAAAAAAAAATATGGGATAATACTAAAGAATATGAAGTATTTTATGTCTGCATGTAAAAGAACCCTTTCCGTCCTTGTCGTTGGAAATATCTAGAACTGCCTTTATGGTTTGTTCTGTATATTCAATATCCCGTAATAAATGTGCTGCTTTGTGATTGCACTGCCTTTTGTTCTTGTTGTTTAGGTTTTGTAAATAAAGCCGAAGAGTTTTGATATATTGCAAAACATGTGCAGTATCTGGCAGTACTTGGATTGATTGTTTCTCACACAGAATTATAGCACTCAGGTTAACTTCCAGTAAACATATGACACTTGATAATGTCTCTGTTTCAGCTGACGCTAAGGTATGCGCTCACATGTAAGCATGCCTCCTCTCCATCCCAAATTAAAGCACTGTAACATACAGTTAGTATTTCTCAGGTATTTGTGCTTTTCCCGTTATGTAAGGGTTAGACTTTTACATTCAGTTTAGCAGGCAAATATACAAGTTAAGAGTTCACAAGTAGTTAGTTCCTAGTTAGTGCCTAGTGTGATTGAATAGGATTCTGGTCTGAGTTTAAAGAAGTCACATTACCTTCTTTACACCATTTGTAAACCAATCAGTGGTTTTGCCTGCCTCCCCATCCCTCCTCTGAGACAAAATTGAAATTGGTTTATTTCTTTTCATCCAGGAAGAGGAAGTAATCTAAAATTCTGTTCTGGTAAAAAAAAAACAAACAACAAAAACCTCACAACTGTACTCTTTTGGTATAAGGTTTGTACTTCATTATTGAGATAAGCCTTTGAACATTCTTTCTGCAGGTAGACCACGTTCACTCGACAGAGGGAACATGCATTTCGAGTGCATCGGGTCGTTTTGAAAAGACCAGCGGTTTGAAGTAACGTCAGGAAAGGATTTGGTCTATTGAGTCAAATCAGTTTCTGATTACTTTTCTTCTTGTGGAGACTACCCTGTTGTGTTGGAATGTGTCCCTGCAATGCCATTCTGATTATCGACACACCGAAGAACTGGTGGCTTGTTAGAGGGCAGGTAGCTGAAGGACTGATAACTTTTTGCTTTTTCTCTTCTCCTATCTACCGTCCTAATAATCGCCATTAAGCATCACGAGTCTATATATGGAAGCGCCTTTATTACAGGCACAACAATAGTTGCTTTCAGCTATTTTAACACCTGAAACTGGGGTTCACAGTTGGCTGACTTTACTATGATTGTTCTGTAGTGTTGTGCCTTTCAAAATTATTTCCCCTGCTCCTTTCTCCCCATTTTGACACTTTTATTCTGAATCTCCAGAGAGGCTGTGTGACTTTCTGCCATTTCCTGTTGCTGTACGAAAAGCATAAACATAGCTATGGCTTTTAGCTTTCCCCATTATCCTCCAAATCACACAACAGAATTTAATGTTGGTTTCTTTTTTTTTTTTTTTGCCATTTCCTTCATGTGCTGTTTTTAAGCTTATCTATAATCGCCGTCTACACTTTGTGGCAATATATATCCAGAAAGATACTAAATGTTTAAAAGTCTACCATCATCATTCAGTAGAATCAAAATGCCCCTTGGCAGAAAATAATAGATAATACACGATTTGTATGTGATATTGTACTGGACGGATTAGAATTTCCATGAGAGCCTTTTAACGTGACACAAAAAAACACTGATAGCTAAACTGCTGGAGACCACAATCAATTTTTTTTAAATAAGAGAAATATTGGCTTTGTTACCTTTTCAAGGACAAAAACTTTGCAAGTGACCTCTAAGGAAAAAATCATTAGGAGAGGTTTCAGGCTCTTGGAAAAAATTTCTCTCAGTCTAGGAAGAAAATTTCATTTGGAGTCAGAAGCAGAACAGGGCTTCTTTTACAGTGCAATTACTTAATCAGTGCTTCTGAAGATTAGCCTGAAATACTGCATAACTGAGCAGAGCTCATTCTTCCCTACAAAACCAGAGCTCCATTCATTTAACATATATAAAATAAAGTATATCACTTTTGCTATAATGAAGTACTCTACAGTGCCTTATTTCATTCAGTAAGAATTTTAATATAATCAAAAGATATATATTGTAAATTAGATCTGAAAACACATCATTGCCAAAGAACGTCCTTTCAAGTTCATGTTTTTAGTCACTTATTTAACCTTTGGGAATATTTTTCTATGTCTCTTATTTACTCAGAAATTAAGATGTTTGTTGTCCCTGGTGCCATTTCACATAACAACAGTTCTGACGATTTCCAGTTCAATTTCAGTGAAAAAAAAGACTTTTCACAGTGTAACACATTTTTTGCAGCTTTTTTTTTATGATTCACCACTGAAGTAACTCAGAGTAGAAAGTTGGTATTTGTCAGATAGTAAACCTCACTGAGCAGTCCTATGTTTTCGTAAAGTACCAAAAGTTACACTCTGCGTGCTAAAACGAGGCAATTATTTTGTAGATGCACCTTCAACTTAAGCAATAAGGAAAATTACTAACGTTGTTCACAGAGTGATGTAAATGTCTGCCAAGAGACCTCTGCCGTGCTATTTTTATATGATCTGAAAGGGTAACGGTAACAAAATGTTGTGCAGTGATCTACAAAGTTTGCGTTTGTGCCTATTCAGAGGCATGTCGAGTGTTTCAGAGTGACTGGAATGAATAGATGTGAAGTTTCAAGTGCCGTGGAGGAGGAACCATGAGGTACCCTATTGTTTTATATTTTACCAAGTTTCCCAGAAGTTCGCAGGATAATCCCACAGGAAAAATCCAGGGCAATTCTTTTTATTGTTCTTTGATCTGTTTTCAATTCATTTGTCAAATGAATTCTATATTCATTATTTTATTTCTTTTTCTTTATTTTTATTTTGTTACAGGGGTAGCCATTCACTATAGCGCGTTATGACAGATCAGATCTTTGTGGAGTAAATTCAAACCAGGGGAACCTCTTGTTGGTTTTATGATGTTTGTAACATAAACTGCTTACCACATCCGAAAGAGCAGAGCTTCGTACATTGCCTACTGAAAAAGTCAAACATTTTATTTAGACCTATTTATCAATGATGATGTTTTAAATGATTCTTAGTGTGTTGTCCGTTAGAAAGATTTCCGCATGGTAAAATGAATATTAGCAGGATCGGTTCATGTTAGACCACAGGAAGACAGCGAAATCTAAGGAAGATGACTAAAAACATCCAAAGAAAGGTGTTTCATGCTATAAACAGCATAGATGTAATAATTCAGGTGTAGAACAATATTTGATATTTTTTCATTTTGTATTACTCTCCACATTGCTGAGTCTGTCTATTAAAATTCAGAAGAGTTATAAAAACTATAGAAGAGCTATTGCCTCCATTTCCAATATGCTCTGGAAAATCGTGGAACACAAAAGATGCTGAAAGCATTTTTAGTTTTCCTTACCTTTTTTCCTTATAGCTTGCCCCTTCGATTTACACCTTTTAGGTATTTTGTTAAGCATTTATTTCATAGTTTATACTTAATCGTGTTTAGGCATTTTAGTACTAAAAGAAAAACAGAGTTTTTTTACTGTGACTTACTACTTGGTTTACACTAATAGTTAAAGCAAAATATGACTTTCTATTTAAGAATTATATTGGTAGAAAGATGAGTTTTAAGTGGGGAAATGGGAAGTTAAGGTGTATATTACTCTGTTCTCCACTTAAATGATGTGACTATTTTCAACTTTATGATCAAGCATTTTATCTCAGCTTATATTAGGTACTGTATTTTTTCTAATAAACTACATCAGATGAGCAAACTTACTCCAAAACTTAGTGAATTCATGTGCATGAAAAAAATAAAGCTAATATGCCTTTAAAATATGTAGAATCATAGAATCATAGAATCATTTTGGTTGGAAAAGACCTTTAAGATCATCAAGTCCAACCATCAACCTAGCACCGCCAAGTCCACCACTAAACTGTGTCTCCAAGCACCACGACTGCACACCTTTTAAATACCGCCAGGGATGGCGACTCCACCACTTCCCTGGGCAGCCTGTTCCAACACCTGAAAACCCTTTCAGTGAAGAAGTTTTTCCTAAGATCCATCCTAAACCTCCCCTGGCACAACTTGCGTCCACTTCATCTTGTCCTATCGCCTGTCACTTGGTAGAAGAGAATGACCCCCACCTCGTTCCAACCTCCTTTCAGGTAGTTGTAGAGAGCGATAAGGTCTCCCCTCTGCCTCCTTTTCTCCAGGATGAACAACCAAAGTGCCCTCAGCCACTCCTCATAAGACTTGTACTCAAGACCCCTCACCAGCTCCGTTGCCCTTCTCTGGACATGCTCCAGAATCTCGATGTCTTTATTGTAGTGAGGGGCCAAAACTGAGCACAGCACTTGAGGTGGGGTTGATAAATGTATTTCCCCAAAGCATTTGTATACTACACATTGATCATATAATGTCCAACTCACAGAGCTAGTTGGCAACAGTTTTCTTTCACCCTTCCCCTTTCTCTTTTCCTCCTTCCCTCTTCCCTCTTCCCCCTTCCTGTCCTCTGTGCTCAACAAGACACTCCCTTGTAATTTTCTTTTCATGCAATCTGCTACTGCTAATTCTGGAAGAAACAAAATGCTTGAAATCAGAGAGAGAACTGATTTGCTTAGAATGTAACCTGTGTTGAAAGTTGTTGGCCCATGGAACAGAGCTGGTGAGATCTTTCTCCTGTATTTCCCATGAATCACTCGGATACAGACATTGATACTATGAGCATAGACTATTTCCTCCCAAGATCCTCAATTCCATGGGGGCACAGCTTTAAAGCTTCTGACCATTGACTGGAATTTTATCAACTTCTTAGACCAGTTAGCCCCAGCAATGGAGCGCCTGAAAAAGTTGATAGGAACTTCAACACCTGGATATCCCTCACTGCTAGATAAGGATCTCTGAAGCTGACGCGCGGGTATTAGCAGTACTTTTCAAACAAGACCCAACCAGGTCCAACAAGACCACCATTGACTGTACAATTGTGGTTTTCGCTAAGAAAACTTGTCTTATAACGGGTTTAATCACATTATTAACATCTTATTTAAATAGAATAGAGCATTCCAGCGAGGAAGCTTTTATAAGTGAATATTAATTACAAATATTTCAAGAGATAAGAGATATTTATCTATTGCTTTTTTCTTCCCTACATGACACACAATAAGGAATGTGAAGACACAATAACAGTTGCCTACAGTCTCTGCTTGAGTGGCTTACTCTTTCTGTGGAAATTAGAAAAATGTCCCTTTATAAGAAATTCAGAGTTTGTCCTATTTGTGTGCAAATATTCAAGAAAGCAGGGCTAATGTATTTGCAAGCTTAGCATTCTCTTAATGTATTTTGGGCAGAGAATTAGAAAACATTTCACATTCAGTGAATATAAACACCTTAATATACACTCACTAAAGAGTAATATATCTTAAGTAATGAGAACAGGTTTTCCCAGAGAAAACCTTTGCGTTATGGGTGACTTTTGATGACTTTTTTATTACATTTTCTTGAAAACATGTGCCTTATGATGGCAATTCAAATACTAGAACAGCTGCTTTTCAGAAGATGCAGAGAAGGATTATTATGACTGCAAGCAGTTGCTTAAAGTTTGGTTCACTTTTCTTTTTCTTCATAGGAAAATACAATGAGTAGAGACATTAAGTGGCTGTTCAGTCCACGCATCTCTCATCCATCTCCAAATCAAGGTCAGTCATACCCAATCCATTCCTGACAGATTTTTGTCTTACTTTTTTTTTTTTAAATACAGTCTTTGAAATTCTTCCTGCTTTACAGTGTACTCTGTGAAAGAGCAAGAATAAAATAAGAATGAAAGTTAAAATCAGAGCATGCTGAAGAAATGCCTGCATGTTTTTCAGTTGTTTAACTTATTTCTGATTTCATGTTCTGCTTAAAAAAAGATATTAAAAAATCCTGCTATAGCACGTTTTCAGGAAGAAAAGCTGCTGCAGTTGAGACAGAGGTGGTTGTCTTTTAATGGATAATTTTGTGATTATCTTTTACTAAGGTGGAGTAGATTTTTGGTGAAATTCCCTAAGATGTGAAGTCACGATTTAACTCTTAGGACCTGAGACAAAGAAGATACTTAAATTCTTCACTTTTATTGTTGTCTGTGGGTGTTAGACTCCTCCCGAATGACAGGTTCCATGCAAATATATACTTTATTTCTCACTTCTACATCTCAGCTACTGAATGCTTTGCAATATGTTAGATGGTGGACCTATATTGACAAGATCTAGAGTGCCTTGCAGCTGAACTGAACTGGGAGGAAGGTTACAAATGAAGATGGAGGGAGGAAAGCACCAAACTGAAGGGCACTGCTGTTCGCTCCTGTGGAGATCAGGCTTTCTCTTTTATCTGATTTCTCTACTCATACAGCCTACTAAACATGTGGCAAGAGAGGACAGGAGTGACCTGAAACGATCTGGAATTCTCTTTACAAGAATATAAGCTGTAACTTTAAAAAAAATCCTAAGTTTCCAACTTTGCTTATAACAGGTGTTTATAATGTCTTTCTAAACATATGGATGTTTTTAAGGATTTCTCCTTAAGGACCTATCTATATGAATTACTCCCATTGCACAAGACATTTCCTAAACATTCTTGAATCACTGGATTCATCTCCATCTCTTTTCTTCAGGGGATCATTTTCTCTATGAAAATTGCATCTGTCAAAAGGAAAAGGGGAAGAATCAAACATTCTAATGGACTTTTATGTACCACACATATTTTTTTGAAAGAGGATGGCATCTTTTTGCTACTGCTAACTTTGCTGCCAGAAATTGTAACGTATCTCCTCATAAGCTGAAATTTCATATTTCAGTTTCTAAACTTGGCTGTTACATACGGCAAAGAACACATCTCTATTAGCCAAATAGAGCGAGAGTGCTGCAATTGCCACTCAGAAGAACACAAAACTCAGTCTTTGAAAGGGCTGTAAAAACTCCTGCATTCCTCTGCGAGGATGGGTTGTGCTCAGAACACGTGAATCCTCCAAAGTAGCACGTAAGAATCCATCATCAGCTTCTTACCATGAAGCACAGGAGAACAGGAAACGTTATCACTTCCAAATAAAGGCAGTTTCAAAGAAGGTGTTATTACACCCTGAAATACTTAAATGTAAAGCTTTTAATCTGTGTTTAGCTGTGATCAGCTCTACTGGTACTTTTGTATGGAAATTATCTTATTAGTAAATACAAAGACCTATTACTGCAAATACTCAAAGCAGCCTGAACAAAGAGATTTTAAAGTTTGTTACTACAAAAGAGACATTTCTCTGAAAGCAGAATCTATAAGTAGTTTCTGTAGATTTTATTGTATGAATAAAAAGTAATTTCTAGGTACACTACATTTTATATCCTCCATCTGGAAACAAAATAGCAATTGATAAAAAACAATTATGCACATTTTTTAATATTTAAGAAATTTATGTTTTTACCATTTAATTGTCAAATTTGATGTACTCTATGCTTATCTTTTTCTAACGTAAAAGGTTGAAAGGAACATTCCTACAAATAGAAGTGCACAGCTGGACTATCATAATCTTACCTCATAGAAACACCTTACAGGAAAATACAGTGTAAAATCCACACAAAAAATCAAAGTAGAACTTTACAAGATATAACTTTAAATATACAATCACTTCCTATGATGCAGACTTTGAATCATTAACCATTATTTTGCTGGAAGTTACGGAGTTGCCGAAACAAACGTATTTGCAGTAGCACAGTAGTTACAAAGACGATGCCGTGCATTTATGGGGAAATCCCATTTTCTCTGGGTTTCTGTAGATACATTTTTTAACTGCATAACTTCATGTTTTGTAAATTAGACTTATTAGACTGAGAGCTCAGTTTAGGCAAAACTTCTAGTTTGGAGACAGTGGAGATTAAAGCAGTGTAATAGCCATAATCTGTAAACCATGCTATAGTAGTCATAGTAGTTTCTACTATGACTCGTTGTTCTAGTTGTTTTTATAGACAACTACTCACAACCCTATGTTGGGGATGGTTTATATTCCAGAAGAATAGAAAGCTCATCCTCACTCTGAGTTCTCTGTGACATTACAGCTACCAGGTACTTAAGAAGTCGATCAACAAATGAAGGTAACATGGGTTTCTGTAGGGAGATGAGATATTTGCTTAAGAAATAAATAAGATAAACCCCATTTCACATAAATATCTTGTTTACTTTATTGTTTTTTATTCCATTTTTTTTTTTACGTCAGTCTCAGAATTTTAGTGACTGGAATGCCGGGTGTTCTGGCAGCACAGCTGTATATTTGTCGGTCTCATGTGGCCTAACATTCAGTCCTTGAGGCAGAGGAGTTCTGAAGCTGAGCCTGGAAGATTGCTGTGCAAATTAATCAGCCTCGGTGAACAAATTTCTCATGTAGAACACTAAAAAGCTTTTTTGCATTGGTTTTGCCCTTTTAATTTTGGCGTTGTTTTGCTTTTTCTGTTGCTTATTTATACATAGTAATAACATTTAACTCTATTTCTTTTTCCTGTGTGAGTCAAGTTATAGTACCAGATTTTCTCCTTACAGGTTCATGAGAGATGATTATGAAGAACCGAGTGCATGTCTTTGTGCACTCAGTGACCAATAGCTTAGCGCTGATCTTTGTATTCCAGGGCTGTGTTTTCTCCACTTGACCACACTGTTTACAGATCCAGAAATATATAGGAGAGGTTTTAAGAGCTTTCGAGCCAGTCGATACTTAGTCTTCTGAGCAGAAACCGGACTGTCAGCTGGAGGCAATAGCCCCGAGGACCCAGTGAAGGATTCGCTCTGGAGTTCTCAACAGCTTGAACTAGATTTTCTGTGCCCTGTGCCAGCTGGTGCTGCTTTCTCAGATCCATCGCCTTCAGTTCCCCTCCACACAGATAATGTACTTCGGTTTCCTCCTCCCCCTTCATCATTTATTCTCCTCCCTCCTCAGCTTAACTTCTCCTTTTCCTGTTCGTCCTGAAATGGACTCATGCAAAAATAAACATATGAATATTTTAATATGGTATTAGCGCGATGATTTAGCCACCACGCTGGAGTCATTTTGCGAGCTGTGTTTTTATGTTAGCTCTGGATATGTGGGTTGGATTGTGAAGTTTTCTTGTGCAACAGGAACAGTCTTTCCCTGGTATTTGTACTGCATCATTTTAAGGGCATCCTCTATATCAAATTGCAAGTAATTTAAGGGCGTAGATATTATGTGCAGATCTTTTATTATTGCACCTTGGAAAGCCAGCAATACTTCCAGCTTAAGTGAGCTCGTTACGCTGTAATAAAAGGGGATATATTATGAGGTCAAGGATTAAATGAAGTAGGGATAGTGGGACAATTTTTGTGGCAAAATCTTTGATAGCAGAAGCATGTAATCACAATATGTTTGTTTATCAGCCAGGAGGAAAAAATATGCTTCAAAATACAAAATACGACCAGCTGCAGCCACAGTATTTGGAAAGTAACTGTTGTTATAGATAGAATTTTAATATGGTTCTTTGCTCAAACTTGCTTCCTGGTGAAAACCTTCCTCCCAGTGGCTTTCAGCTGAATTTCAAAAGCTTTTTCACTTATGATAACAGTAGAAGATATTGAATTGAATTATTTTTCTGTCTGAGTTCCTGCAGATTTAAAACAATTAAATACTAAAACTAGCATGTTAAACCCTCAAACCTGACCTAACTGGCTCCTGTTCTCCTGCCTGTTGCTTCATATGCCTCAGACGGAGGGTTCTGTTGACCTAAACAGGATGACGGTTATTAATAAAACATTATTTCTTAAATATGTAATACTTTTAAAACAATGGATAAAATATTTTTCATAAAAATCTTTTCCTAGCCAAATATAAATTTGTAACTTAAATAATCTTTTATGGATGATTGTCATGATTCTGAGCAAATTCACATAAACCTCTTGTGTTTGACGTCGGATAGATGTATTCCTTCTTACATGTTATTCTCACAGTAAAGTCATGAACATTCTTTGTGTCTTCAGCGAAAATCTCTCATCTGTGATTGATTTACCATTTAATTCACTGATATGATCCTACATCGAGATAAACAGAGTGAGAGACGGGGAATCAATCAGAAACAGAAAAGTATACCGCTGTAGTAATTTGGGAGCAAACCCCCTTTTCCTCTAAATCCAGCGACATCAGTGTTATTAAGCTAGCAATGAGTTTAATCTTTTTCGTTTAATTTGATTAATGCCTTGTGTATAAAATCTGAAAAATGGTAAGTGGTTTTCATGCTTGTCATTGTTTATTTTCACACATAAAACAAGCTCAGTCTTGAAGATCAGTTTAATAAATTCAAAACTGTTGTTAAAATTGCTTGTAAAAATGAAGCAGGGAAAGAATTTAGTGGTGTTTAATCTGGAAAAAAAATATGTTTATGAACACTGTCACTCTAGAAACAGACGCCATGAACACTACCCCGCAAGAGGTAGTGCATAAATCTGTTGAGGTGAAACAAGCACCTGCAAACCCCCACATTTAGAGTCTTCCACTTCTGTTAGAAGAAGGATGTATGCTTCGGATGTTCCTTTCAGTTAGAGTTTGTCTTATACAGAATAGAACCATAGAATCATCTAGGTTGGTAGGGACCTTTAAGATCATCAAGTCCAACCATAGGTGGTATATAGGTGACTTCTTCAGATGATTTGGGGATGTATAAGCTGCTCTGGGAAACTGCCAGTGCGACTGAGCTGAAAACGGATCAACACTCCGGTAGCTGAAACTCAGCTCTGCGCTGCTGGTATCATACATTCCCTGGGCTCGCCTTATTTCTGTTTGCCTTTATTTTTTATTTTTCTTCCTGCAGGCCAGCTGGGATGAGGAGCAGGCTGGAAGGGCGTGCGTAGTGGAAGTGATGGAGCTGCGGCTCAACAGGAAAGTTTCCATTGCTTCAGAGGTTAAAAGCAATTCCGAAGAACAGGGGGTCTGGATGCAGGGCATGTGTGAACTCTTACTCGCTGTAACACTTTCAGATACTTCTCCTACTGTTCTCCTCTGATAAGTAATTGCAGTTAATCAGAAGGAACAGATTTACTTATTTGTATCACGAGATAGAGTGGGATCAACAGAGTAAAGTGTAATTTATTGAAGATTAAAGTATCTATCAATTATTTTTGTGTTTTTGTCTTCCAGTCCTTCTGTGACATCGAGCGGAAAGGGCCTTATTTCCATGGCAGAGCAACTGAGACAGAGGGAGACATGCGTGCTTAGGGGCATGCGGGGAGTTTGCGAATACCAGTCCCAGATTTTCAAAATCAATTCAGTATTTTAATCATTAAATCGTCTTCCTCTCTTCCCCACTGATAGGTTTCTGAAATATATTTTATCAGCCAAGGATCACTTGCCGACTTAACAATAACGAGCATATCAGGTGAAACATTTTAACTACGGGTATTTAATTTCACATCAGTAAGTGGCATTACAGGAAAGAATCTGCTTCCGAAAGATAAAGCTTGCTTATATCTACTAATAATTTAGCAGATGGCTGACATCGCTTTTGCTTGCTTTTTTAAATAATTATGTAGCCAGGTAATCACTGTATAAACCAAAGGAAGAACCAAACTGAAAGAAGATCTGAGGGATCCATGTGTACTTACTGCAATGAATCATCATTATGTGCTCTCTGTAAAACCCCATCTGCTGTTAGGTTGCTAGTGCCAGCAAGTTTTATTACAAATATTACTTTTATAAAATACCTAATCCACTAGCTTCGGTATTAGTTCAAAGAATTATGGTATAGATGTGTATATTATGCACGTTATGCAACTCGGAATATATTTATCAGGGCAGTAATATTATATTTGAATTCATCTTAACACAGAGCAGGCAGAACAATAATGTAAGTATCTATCTTCTGGTTCCCAGGGCTGAACTGAAGGTACAAGTGATACATTGCAGTTTACCAGGCATATCATTTTCACCTCCAAATTTCTAGGTGAATAAAATAATCCCTGTAAAAATTCAATCCCTGTAAAAAAAAAAAGAACTTTAATCATCCAGGAAATATCTACTCAGTTATATCTTTGGGGGTAAAGGGGGTCTAATAAAACATTATGATCTTAAACATAAAGAGGAGACCTTAGTTGGGAAAATGTCTTTAAATACTACTGAATACATACATAATGCATATCACCTTTGTAGTAAAAACCACTCGGTTAAAATAAATATTTTCTATGAGGTCCTCCCATTTAGTTTGAATTTTTTATTTGATATGAAAAAACATCAGATACACAATCAATGCCAAAGTAATCATGAGGTAGAGACAGTACTGTCTAACTAAATTCCCCTTGCCAGGACAGGCTGATTTAAGTATAAAACTGCATAACTAGTTTAGCCAAATTTCAGAATTGTAGTGTCTCTTGGGAATTTTTATTTAGTATCCACTGTTAAGACACTGCTGCTGACAATCCACCTTTTTAAAAAGTCTTGCTAAATATCTGTCCCCTATCTTCTTATCCATTCTTAAATCTTTTCTCTTAGGAAAATCCCACGTTTCCAGTTCAGTTCCCCAAACTTTATATTGTAGCCACCTGAATTCTTTTAGGACACAGCTCTCTTTTGGACGAAAAAAATCAATTTTATATTTTACTTCCTAGGTACCTCAATAATTGTTTTAAGGCTATACGCCCAATATTACCAGCAGGAAAGAGGATAGTGCTTTGTGTGTGTTAGGGTCCATCAACTGCACCATGTGTTATGCTGTGGAAAACTGAAAGAACGGTTAAATTTATACGTGTTTAATCAAAATTTCAGAGAATAGAATAGTAATAGCTCTACAGCGTTTTCACTCTCCTATGCGACTTTGAATTTTGGAGTAATGAGCTTAACTCCTGACGTTATTTTACATTTACGGTAGGGCTGTTCATATAGGGTTTGCAAACAAAAAGGGCATTGATAAAGAACGTGTGGTGACCTGTGAGGATCTGGAGAAATGACAGTGACCCCAAAGTGGCCCCCAAAGTGTAGAAAATAGCTGATCCTCATGTGCTTGTGTTGAGAATGTTCCATTAAAAACCATCTTCAGTAGGCACTGGCTGGCATTAACACGCAACCATATTAAACTCCGTATCATTAGAAGCCAACATTCCTGGAAGGAGCAGTATTACAATTATCTGAAATGTAGTGAATGTCTTTCCTCCTAGGTGATACACTTAGCTTGCCGCTAATGTGCTAAACATTATGCTTATATTAAACATTATGCTTATACTATTTCTGCCCTCTCTATTAAAACCTAGAGCTTTGTAGTCACTAGGGAGTTTTCTATCTATATGATTTTCCCTATCTGTTGGCTAAATTAGAGATCCAAATGCAAAATCTAGAGCTCATAAACATTAGGTGGATTTGTGAGTGACAATCCCTGGAGGGCTTTAGGTCCATAAACTAATGAGACATAAATATAGCGGAGTAGAGAAGGGTATTTTTATCTGTGATATACAAACTAGTTCCAAATTTGTTCAGGTCATTAATGGAAAACTATATCCATTTTCCTAACATCAGCATTACAAAATTTTTGCAAGATAATTAGCTTCTTTAAGAATGAATACATTATGAATTGGAATTGTAATGGAAAAGTAATTTGGCATCATCTTTTAAAAACTTGTAGTCTTCACATGAGTAAAATGGGCATAGCTTTCCACTAATTATCATGTAAAGACTAACGATGGAAAGGGAATTGTACACTCAAGCGTAAGATGAGGCGTTAGCATTTGTGACATATGGCATCCCCGTTACTGAAGTGAGAGCCATGTCACAAAAGCAATGACGATTTTGCTCTATGTCATGCCACAAGGTAGCAGTGTTGTGGTACAATCTTGATAATTTTCTGATGCGAGGTGCTGAGCATGGGATCAGTTCTGGTCCCAGCAAAATCAACAGAAGTTTTGCTGTTGACTTCTGAGGACTATTTCCAATACAACCAGTGAAACCTCACTTCAATGACTTATGTGCAATGTACCGATAAATATCACAATCCCTACTACATAATATTTCATTGATTCATGATTGGACAAATACTGAGTGAGTTAGAACGATAGAAAAAGACTTCTAATCAATAAAAAATATTATAATTTAATTTTGTTTTTCTTTGTTCTTGCATCGTTCTAGTATCAGTGAAATTGAAAATTACTACAACAAAAAGTGGAAGCATGTGATAAAAGTGAGTAATATAGTAATTAAATTAACTTTTTATTCCATCAGTAGGAATTTGAAAATATTGTTCAGGCAAGCGGTTTTCAATATATGCTTTTTTATTTTTATTTATGCTAATTTTTCTTCTGTTGAAGGCATATGTAATCAGACATGAAGTTTTCTGTTCTGAAGATCAAATATTGTGGAAGGTCAATAGTTGTCTGTTGAAAATTAAACATTTCTATTAAAATTAAACAGTTCTATTTCAACTATTGTGTTAACACAAGTAGTTGTTTATAACTCAGCAGAACAGTAGTTTTCTTTCAAGACGGAGCCTTATTTTCTGGGCTACTGCATGTTGATGGCAATTCATTTTCACTGGAGGTGAAGGGACCAACTGTTTCAGATTCTTTTATGCTCACGAATAGCATAACGTAGAGAGAATTGTTCAGGATTATTGGTTTACACAGGGACAAGTGGATGAAAAAATGTTCTAAAGGTTTATGACTGAAATAAGGATTATTATAGTGAAAACTCTTAAACTGCCAATCGCTATCTGTCTCTCTATCAATATATAGAGAATAAAGCTTTATGATGTGTTCTACAGATTTTATTGGCATGAAATGAATATTGTAAACTCTACATAAGTGGCAAAGTGATGACGGATTAGAGAAGGAGTTCAGGACAGATGGTCCAAGCTGTCTTCTGCATGGAAATTCTCTGCACATATGGGATACCAAAGGTGACTGAGGAAGCCCTTATTGATTACTTTCAAGGTTACTTGTTAACATACCCTTATAAGAATATGTTTTCAGTTGGTTGTTTTTCTTCAGTACCTCAAACATTTGGTCTGAAACATTCAGAAGGTGAAGATGAAAGTCTCTGAAGGTATTATCTGGAAAATCGTCCACACAGGCCATCCTCATTTGCCAAAATGACTCATCTCTTGCTTACAGGGACCACAGGAAAATATTAGTTTGACTGGATATCAGAGTAATGAAATCTGAGAACGGTTTTTTCACAAAACTTTACCATACCCATTATCTACAAGTTTTGAATCACATATGGTCTCTTTCACCACCCTTGTGAAAACATGCCCTTGCCTGCATCTCAGTGCATCAAAGGAGAGTCATAGGACGCTGACATGCTGAATTCAATTAAGATTCCCTCTGTACCAAACGTGCAAGCAGTATGCAACAAAAAGGGAAAGAGGGAAACAACGCTGCCTCTGCTTGCTACTGGGAGAGTGTTTTGACACCAACGTTGGGACCAAAATGATGTGGAGAATTCCAGTTGTGTCTATAAGGTTTTTTGTGCTTGGTGAAAGGAGGGCAGTGAGGAGTGAAAGCTAAGGGTATAGGTGGATAAAAGAGAAAAACAACCGGGGAAAAAATACATGGGTGGGGCAGGAAGAGAGGGTGAAGACAACATTTGGAACAGAAGAGTAAGGGGAGGTTATAAGTGATCTAGGCATTAAAAGAAATAGGAAATTATCGTCAAGGGAAAGGGTTGGGTAGAAAAAGTGTTTGCCCTTTGCAATGACTGAAATAGTTATCCCAGGGAAAACAAAAAAAAAAAAAACCAAAACACAAATGTGGTTACACATAGTTTATGTCATGGTGCTGTGTTCCTAGCGGGGGTCCAGGTCCCACAACCATTGTGACACCTCAGAATAGCCAGTGTGTGAACATAAAACCCTGCCACACAGCACACGTGGAAGGGGAACAAACATGGGTTCAACCAAAAGCTGTATTCTTGGCACTGCATAACTATTGTGACTTGACTCTTCAGAGTTTCTATTTTTTTATCACCATTGTTCTTTTCTGGATGTAAAGACATATATGTTTAGCGAAAGATAATTGGATCCTCTATGTTCATCCCAGAAAGATTTCCTTAAAGAGCGGGATGACTAACAGAACCACCCTAATAACTTGCCAGTGCACACTGATCCAGAGACAGATGGCTCAAAGTAAAAAATCCAGAATTTTATCAGCAAAACTCCTGATTTTAAGTTTGAAATTCATTATCCTAATCTCCTTTGAACAGCAGTGATCTCAGTTTGTTATGTATTTTGGCTAGCTCAGGTAAGAAGCACAAATCAGTTTGTTCTCTTTTTTTTTTTTTTTTTTTCTAGACAGAAGGATGTCAATTTTGTAACGTGGAAGAGGGAAATTAAAAGTCACAATTGTTTTAATAAATACTAAAGTAGAGTTAGCTTCCATTTTTTTTCTTCCTCAGTCACACAGTCCACTTTTCTCCAGCATGTGAAAAAAAAGGATTCTATCTCATTTTTATTTATAATTGTTATTTTTGTATGGGTGTATACACATATTCACAAAGAAATACATCACAAACAAACACGCACACACAGTGGTGAATTTTAAACAGCTAATTATAATGCTCTGAGTTTAGCATCAGTGTAGCCCCGTGCATTTAACTCACTCATGGTAGACAGTTCTTCAGAAAAAGCATGTGGAGAAGGTTACTTGGAATGTATTGTAAAAATAGTTTCTTTTATAAACCTAGATTTAAAAATAATCATACAGTGGCCTTGTGTTTTTAGTATACATATATAGCATTTATTGAAGACTATCAAATCTCACTTGAAAAGTCATGAACTGTGAGTTGCTGCTCATGTCCCTCCTCATTTATGTCACTATTTCAATTATAAAGTCATCCTAAAATCCTTGTCTGTCTGTAATCACTTCCTATTTAGTTCTGTGCAACTCAGTTTTCTTCAGTGGACTTCCGTAAGTAAAATGGAGCATCACTTGTAGCCAGTCAATAGAGCATCGCTGGTCACGGCAGTATCTAGCTGCTGAAAGACGGGACTGCGAAAGGCTGGTTAGCTAAAATTGGTGAGCTGTATGCTAAGAGAGCAGAACTGTTGGTTGGTACAGATTATTTTACCATTTCAGACAGGCTGAATATGCAGATCCCGTTGCTAGTTGGAGAGGGGATCTCCAAGGCAATTGCTGCAGCTGAAGAAAATAGTACTGACTTGATGGATGCAAATCATTCTTGAACGTACTGTAAACCACGTCCCTTGATAGACTGACATGCAAAGACTTGCTAAAAGCTTTGGATTCATTTGAAATCCAAAACAGAATTTCTGACACTTACAGACATCAGAGTCCCCTGAAATTTGGGTTGGTTTGGCTTTAGCGATGTATTTGAAGAACAGGCTGGATCCTGCCAAAAAAGATATGTGTGTATGTGTGTGTGTGTGAAGTTGCTAATAGAAACCTATTCTTCTCTATTTACTGTGTTGTGATCACTATGAAAGGCAGAAGTATAATCAGAAAAATATTCTACTGAGCATAAAAGGCTTTTGCTGGGAGAAGTGTAAAGGATGAGCAGCTCTTTTTTTTTTTCACAGGGAAACCCTAGGATATTGCATGGTATGGAGCAGGAAGGGGTGAAAAGTATTTGCCTGGGAATCTGATGTGTTCTTTTCAATTTCTAGTCTCCCTTTATTTAATCTTCTGGGGCAATCAGTTCTTTGGAAAATGAGAAACCTGTCTCTGACAGAGCTTCGATCTTTCCCCTGTGAGAAAAGTCAACTTTTGTTTCCCAGTTTTGACTGTATTCACAACTGGTAGGAGCCTGAAGTCTCTACTTATTAGCGACAACATATTTCCATCAGCTGAGAGGAAGAGGGACCCTAGCTCTGGATGATCTTTGAACTCTGGGCTCACCTTTTTCTCCCCTTCTTTCATACTTCTCTATTACTTAAGTATTCAACACAAAGTAGCCATTCACTTTTACTGAGAAGCTGATTTAATTCCCTCTTTCATTCAGCCTGCCAATCTTTCTTCCAGCTCACTGCCTACTGCCTTTATGGCCTTAATTTGAGATTGATTGTATGTAATCTCTTTGTAGCTCAAGCCTAGCCTTTTGCGCTGAAGCAAGCCAATGTTCATTCAGCAAAACTCAATGCACCTAAGCACCTTCCTTCTCAGCGCCATTCCTCTTCCTATTAGGAACCCAGCATTAGTAGTCACAGAAAAACCCATGCATGGTTTTTGCAGGGGTATGCAGGATCATAGGCTACAAGGAAAGGAAAAGGAGCATGAATAATATACTCCTATGCAAAGACTCCTATGCAAAACTCATCTGAACCTATCCAAGGATTGTAGAGTTCCCATGAGCTGGAAAGGGCGCAGAGAGAGAGGGAGCGCCTTCTATTTTTCTCTTGTAAAGAAAACCTTAGCTGCTTAAAACGTCTTTTCCCACTGTGAACAGAAACAGTTTGTGCTGGTCGAAGCATATGCCCTGCAGGACCAGAAATCTTCTGGCAGGAACAAGTGGGGTTGTACGGTGCAACGTAATTGGATGAGAAGCTTTGCTCCTTAATGTAACTAACAGTTGTACTAGTATAAGTACGCTTAGTAGACAAAAATCTCAACTTGAAAAATAAAATTCTAACTATCTAAAATATCACCTTGTAATTTTTGTCAATAGCATTACCTTTCATCTGAGTCACAGAAAACCCGACACTTTTACAGCCTGTGTTTTAGAAACATGCTGTTAATTTTGATGAAGTTTTTTGCCTCTAATTCTTGGGTTATTTTAATCAGAAGTCTTGCATTGTTAGTTTTGCCAACCAGTTGTGTGAAAATCTCAGTTATCATTTTCAAAAGCACGTTCTTGTCCTTATATCTCTATAGAATAACACAAATGCACAGAAACGTTTGGAGACAGTAGAGAAGAAATAAAGGAATTCTCATTATAATAGTTAATGTTATGGCATACATTTGATGATTTTAATTTAAATTTGTGATTTAGGGGACATGACGATATTTTTTTAATGGTTGGTATTGGCAAGAAAATTCATAATACCCTGAAATAGTTCTAAAGGTAAAAAGATACTTTCTGCAGATCTCTTTTACATCTCAGCAGGCATCCTGTGCAATTTTGTGAAGTGTATCAGAAATAGAAGGGTATTAATTAATTTCTGTCTTCCTCTAGAAATCTGTAAATCCATATATGTAATATCCACAAGGCCTCTTCAGTTACTGCCTAACCCTGGAGATGCCATAAACCCATTATTGTGTATTTTTTTACTGACAAAATTGCCTAACCAGTGAAATTCAGGTCCTGTGCATGCCTATGACTACATAAGCGTGAAACATTGTCAGGCTTTATTAAAATACACCTTACTGGGAATAAAAGAAGGTAGAAGTAGAGCTTTGGGCTTCCTGCCTGCAAACTCAAATCCAGTAGGTATTTTTAAAGAACATTAATAGACTAATCCCAAGGTACAGAATAAATGCCTTCCCATTTTAGCTAAAGGTAGTTAGAATATTCACTTGTAGTTTCTTTTACCTGCCGGAATTGATTAGAATTTGCCAATTCTATCTTGTATGCCAATTCTAACTCCTATAATAACAAGGTTATAGGACTCTCCTCACCTTGCTTACTGAAACCATTTTACTTTACAGAGAATAATTAGAGACTTACTGAGATACAGGAGAGAAGGGGGAAAAGGGTGAACTTGCTTGCTGGCCTGTGGTAAGTGCAGTCACATGGCAAGGGAACCTAAGCTTTATTCCTTCTTATGTTAAGGTTTGCAGATTTTAGGTTAATCATTAGCTTGGGCTGGGAGAGGAATCTGCAACTTCCCCATTAAGGGGGCGCCCCAAACACCCCAGACTATGCAAGCGCATGGGTAGTGTGCACCTAACATACAGCAGGGCATTAGCAATCCAGGAGGTTCCTGGAATGCGTAGGGGATAACTTCCTTCTCCAAGTGATAGAGGAACCAATGAGGAGAGGCACCATGCTGGACCTTGTTCTCACCAACAAGGAGGGGCTGGTGGGGAATATGAAGCGCAAAGGCAGCCTTGGCTGCAGGGACCATGAGATGGTGGAATTCAAGATCCTTCGGGCAGCAAGGGGGGTGCACAGCAAGCTCATTACCCAGGGCTTCAGGAGAGCAGAGAGAAGACTTTGGCGTCTTCAGGGATCTGCTTAGCAGAGTACCACGGGATAAAGCCCTGGAGGGAAGAGGGGCCTGAGAAAGCTGGTTAATATTCAAGGATCACCTCCTCCAAGCTCAGGAGGGATAAATCCCAACAAAAAGGAAGTCAGGCAAAACTGCCAGGAGGCCTGCATGAATGAACAAGGAGCTCCTGGAGAAGCTCATTGGGAATGAGTATACCCTCAGCCAGTTTGCTGATGACACCGAGCTGTACAGAGCTGTTGACATACTGGAGGGAAGAGATGTCATCCCGACAGACCTGATCAGGCTTGAGAGCTGGGGCTGTGCGAACTTCATGAAGTTCAGCAAGGCCAAGTGCAAGGTCCTGCATGTTTGTTGGGGGAATCCAAAGCACAAATCCAGGCTGGGCAGACAATAGATTGAGAGCAGCCCCGCCGAGAAGGACTTGAGGATGTTGGTTGATGAGAAGCTCAAAATGACCTGTCCGCTCACAGCCCAGAAAGCCAGCCACATCCTGGGCTGCATCCCCAGCAGCGTGGCCAGCAGGGCAAGGGAGGGGATTCTGCCCCTCTGCGTCCAGCTCTGGGGACCCCCACCTTTTGGACCTGTTGGAGCAAGTCCAGAGGAGACCATGAAGACGACTGGGAGTTGGAGCACCTCTGATGTGAAGACAGGCTTAGAGAGTTGGGGTTCAGCTTGGAGAAGAGAAGGCTCCGGGGAGACCTTATAGCTCCTTCCAGTACCTAAAGGGGGCCTACTGGAAACCTGGGGAGGGACTTTTGATCAGGGAGTGGAGCCATAGAACAAGGGGTATCATTTTTAAATTGTAAGAGGGGAACTTTAGATTAGATATTAGGAAGAAATTATTTTCTTTGAGGGTGGTGAGGCACTGGAACAGGTTGCCCGGAGAAGCTGTGGCTGCCCCATCCCTGGAGGTGTTCAAGGCCAGGCTGGATGGGCTTTAAGCAACCTGGGCTGGTGGGAGGTGTCCCTGCCCAGGGCAGGGGGGTTGGAACTGGATGATCTTCAAGGTCCCTTCCAACCTAAATCATTCTATGATCCTGCAACTTGCCATACCTTCTTCTTCCTTTCATTTCTGTACCCAAGCAGCATACAAAGGGTAAGCATTAATACTAGAAGGAAGGGGAAAAAATACTAGAAAGTTGGTGTATATCTGTTTTATCTGTGTTATTATTGGTAATGAGCTGTAATAATTGGATATTTGGGATTATGAATGTTAGGTTGTTAAGATTTTAATAAGATTAATGAACTCCTGGTTTTGTATAGAAGGTGTGTTTCTTCAGACCAAATAAATTGCATGAAGTATTTGGTGTGGTGTCCCTGTCCTTGAAGACTCTTTTAAACCTGAATGCAGCAGTTTTTACCACAAGGATGGCGTGGCTTGGAGCTGGAATAATTAATATACATAATGAAAATAACACATTTATATTCTAAGTTAATTAAGCTGGAAACAACTGTGTTTGTGTAGACTGTAACTTATGTCTGTTATTTTTCAAGGCTTAATCTTGTGAAAGCTCAGATACGCTTATAACTGTTTCCATTGGGTTCTGCTCCCACTCTCTTAGGCTTGTGTAAAAGTGAAGGCTAGCCTCCCATTTTTAATAAACTCAGCTGCACTCCTGGAATGAAACCTATTATAAATACTTGTTCCATCCCTGGACTTCTCTGGGCACTAGCCCTGCTTCTGAATTTAATATGGTACAAAAGAAAGTATAATGAACGCAATTTAAGGGATTATCAGTGAGCATATTTCTACATAAATTTTGGAAAGTGTGTCTTTTAAGGATGATGTAGCCTCCTACATCTCTCTGCCTGGAAAGCAGCATCCATTTCCATCAAGATATTTTTCTTTCCTGAGTTCAAAACTTTTCAAAATATAGAGAAATAGGATAGTCCAAGTAATCTATGCTTGCTTACTTATCAAGATATATGTATATATTTCCTTTTCTTGAAGATAAAAAGTGTATAATTTTCTGTCTTGTATGCAATCTGGCTTCTCAGTTCAAAGATAGATCCCAGTAACACATAGCCTTATTATTATTTTCATGGCCGCCTACCTGAAATTTGTGAGAAAAAAAATCTATACTGAGACCCTGATCAGTACAGATTGCAGATCCATAAAGTGATCTTTTTTCCTGTGCTTTATAAAATCATTCCAGCTCAAACATTAGGTGAGAAAGGCAGAAGGGTAAGCACTTCGTAACAGTAAAGTCTGAACAGTGCAGTAAGCAGCTACTTAACAGCCGATGACATGCTGGCAAAAGAAAGTTTTCAGGAGGAGGTGGAAGGAGAAAAATGAGGTGACCTTTACCATTTTTTTCAAAAATTAACATGACTAACATAATTAACGTGTACATTAATCTCACTTTGAATGCACTACAATTACCTCTAATACCTTTTATAATGGTAAATATATTTAAAAACTCAAATTATACACCTGTGTTTATGGGTAGAATTACCATCTATGGGCTTTAATATCATGATTATACTTTTTAATTATTACTACCAGTGTACCACTGTTAGGCGATGAAATAGTAATAGGCTTCAGGCAATGGATCTTACAGCCTCAATTAGTTGTAGTGCAGAAAAAAGAGGAGTCATAAAGTTTTGAGAGATCAAGTACCGAAATAAGTTAGTGTTAGTTAAAATAGTCCTTGTTCGTGTTTGGAATATAGGATCAAATGCTTAGATGGATCCACAGAGTCTTGTATTTTATCTGTGATGCAGCCTGGCATCATACTTTAAAGAAGGCAAAGAATCCCCTTAGTGAACAATTATGAAATAATTTGCCTTTTGGGAAGTTTTCTTCCTTCTGTCAGTTGAACTTCTCTTGTTCCATAAAATATGAAACTTAAGTCTCTTCAGAAAAAGTGTTTAATCTTACCTAATGCAACTACGGTCGTTATCATTATCTATATAAACGTCTAATCCTTTAAAAGACTAAGACCTTGGCCTCAGTGTATCTAATTAAAGATATTAAAGTATACAGATGGCATGAGAAATGAAAGCCATAGGGCAGGTCAGGAAGGCCAGCTGAAAGGAGTAGTTTGGTAAATTAGGAGTATATAGATGCATAATATTGTAAGTCTGTGAAGATGTATCCCCTTTTTCTACAGCACATAAAATTCCTCATCCTTACAGCTATAACTTTGTCTTTGTCATTGTCTTTTCTCTTGATGGCTTAGCTTAGGAATAGTCCCTTTTCCTGCCCTCCTTGTTCTCCTCTTCTTTCCATTCTAGAGGTATTGCCACAAAGAAAGCCACATTCAGTCACTCAAGCCACTTCATGAGCCTACTAAACTAAGCCTCTTTTTCTTTTTTCCAAACACCTAAAAAGAGGGCTCATACAATGGATTTTAAAGAGCTTTGCAAGGTTTCAAGACCAAAGCCAATTAAAGGCTTAAAGGAAATAGCTGACAGAAACAAGATAGTAAATTGAGATGATCCAAGTCTTTGGCAAACACAGGCTCTGGAGAAAGAAGACAGAAGCCATGAGGCATGACTTTTCACCTCACGACTCAGAAAATGGCAATGAGCCAAAGCCTGAGCTGCTCTAAACTGGTGTGAGCTTAAAAACTCTCCCATATACCTGGTGGCCAAAGATGTACACCCAAAGGTGTACAAAGTGGTCGTTCTCTAAGGCTTTTCTTACAACCAAGGGGATGATTTTGCAGCAACACACAATATTGATGGTATCATTCCATAATGACATCAACAGAAGGACAGTGTGTCTATTGAAAACCATTACCTATAGAATGATGTCATTGAGCAATAATTTCAGTTACCTGGGGATATACCGCCCATTGAGGATGCAGAGCTCTAAGCACATAACGTCTTACAAATCCAGTGCTCCTCCTCTGTGGAACCTATTTATTCTTGCTTCTTTCTTTATAAAAATGTTTTATCTTTCCCACCTGGGATGAACAAAGTTTGACACTTAAAATTTAAATTTGGCCCTACAAGATAATTAGTATAATCTTCTACAGGACGAGAGAAAATGGGTTTAAGTTATGTCAGGGGAGGTTTAGACTGAATATTAGGAAACATTTTTTCACTGAAAGGGTTATTAAACATTGGAACAGGCTGCCCAGGGAGGTGGTGGATTCACCATCCCTGGAGGTGTTTAAAAAAAGGGTAGAGGTGGTACTTAGGGTCATGGTTTAGAAGTGGTTTTTGTCAGGGCAGGTTAGTGGTTGGACTTGATGATCTTAAAGGTCCCTTCCAACCTCAGCGATTCTATGATTCTATGTACAAAGACTGCACTGGCAAGTCTTTTATTTTACTTGTGCCCCATGGTATGAAATCAGCAAGTTTGTCATTATGCTTAGCAAATGCACAGATGGACAAATAAGGATTTTGTCTTGTGGATATTATTGACTGTCTTTTTCATTTTTTAAGAGAGACAATCTTCTGAGTCTGTTGTACTGTCCTTTAACTATTTTCCAAAATGTGATAGGGACCTGCCCAGCTAGGCACAAACTTCTCCAAGCCAACAAATGAAAATTTCAAATCACATTTGGGTATGAGACGGATTATAAAGGACTTTCCTGCAAAGAGAGATGGCTGTAATCAGTGCTCAGTAACAGCTGGGTTTTGGTTCTGCAGCTGGGACATTTTCATGCTTCTTTGTTAAGTTGGATCTGAGATGATGAACTCCGTAAAATTAAGTGTAGGCCACCCTTGCAAACGTTGGGGTTTTTTGAGATCACTCTGCAGACTTAGAGATTTTGACCTTGTGTTATGGCAGTACCTGGTATATATTAGCCGAATGCATATATAATTCTTATTCAGTATTCATTGCTGATTGCTAGCTGCATACTATTCTGATGTAGAGGTTAATTGCTTTTATATAATTTACAAAATTCATGTATAGAGCTGAAGCACTGAACTGAAGACAAGTAGTAGCAGAGCAGTGACAGAC
The DNA here is from genome assembly GCF_965231255.1 of Vanellus vanellus. Taxonomy (NCBI): domain Eukaryota; kingdom Metazoa; phylum Chordata; class Aves; order Charadriiformes; family Charadriidae; genus Vanellus; species Vanellus vanellus. The sequence continues at coordinate 81,699,074 of NC_138909.1, forward strand.
AGAAGCATAGCACAGTGCTTATACAGTGCTTTATATGGCACTGAATGCCAAATCCCCAGTGCAAGCTTATATTTTCAAGCTGGTTTCTCTGACTGTGTGTGGAAACTTACTCTGTGCCTCCTCTACCTCTGTTTCTTAAATATACCCTCCTTCCACCAGTTTTTGCTGGAAGAGTTCAATAAAACTGTCCTTGCACTGAGGCTTGAATATCTCAGTGTCACTAAACGAAGAAACAGTGGTAACAGTGACTTTATCTTGAGCCTGAATATAGCGGAGCTGGAGCAGAGGCAGGAGCCTTTGAAGTCAGCCTCAGAAGGACTCAGAGGACTGGACTTCAGCTTTAGTCTTCAATTAAAATAAGATTTGGAGAGGAAACAATTAGAATGTCAAACTCAAATTAAAACTGAAACAGTAAGGATTTTGATATTTTAGGATAGCATGGGCAAAGCAGTCATTTGGTTGGTCTGTAAACCCTCAGGAGATGCAAAGCATCTCAAGGAGCTTAACCCATCTCTTTGTTAACAACAGAGTTGCATTTAGGGTTTGTGTTGACAAATATGAACTTCTACAACAGAAAAGGTTTCTCTGGCATTAAAACATAAGCAGTCATTAATTAACTTCTAGTACTGACAGTATAAATAACAGGAACCTTTTTCCACAAAACATATCTGGACAGAGTCTAAGGATTGTTACCTCCGTCATGCTTTTAAGTTTGAAGTGTAGCCCAAAGAATTCTACCGTTAAATATCCCCATAACTAAGTGCAACTTTTGGGAAGTGAGAAAATAGAGAATTCTTGTGCACTACTGCTGTAAGGGCAACATCCTATCTTCAACCATTGCCAGCTTTGGTTGTCTCATGGGTAGTGGAAAGAAGTGTAAGTAAGGCTATAGTCTGTCTTTTTTGAAATTTCCTCCCTCATTTTGGACTAGAGAACTGTTTTACTCAGGGTGATTGTATTTTCCATAAATTTTTACTCTTTTATTTTTTTCAGATTCCTTGCTTAAAAGTTTGATGGGACATTATTGATCATTGCCTCAGACAGAGAAATTGCCGTAATTTAGGATGTTGTTTTTGCAATTCTTCATGCTGGATTAGGTGGCTAGAATAAATTACCTTCAAGAAGATTTATTTTTTTTTTAGAGTTTGATGACACAGTGAGTCATTCCAAGAACGCAATGTAAGGGTGGCTTTGAGGAAAATGAGGTAGTATTGGTATAAGTCCTCTTCCCACTACTATAACAGTGACATTTTTTATTTCCTTTTCAATACTTTATTTTGCACTCTTTTTATGTGTTATCCTGCATAGTTCAAACTCAACATTTTAATAAAATGTGCCAGAAACCTAAGTAATAAAGCTTGCATAAGTGTAAGACTAACTCTTGATGTTATTTCTAAGCTGTGAAAGAGGTGGATCATGTAATACTACTGTGTTGAAACCTCCTGGTTATAGGACTTTAAGGCAGCTAGAGGAAGACCAAGTAGCAACACGCGTTTCCTAACAAACAGAGCGTTGGGAAGGTGACAGCTGCCACCTGTGAAGTGATGGAGGTATCTTGGGTGTCTTCGTCAAGCTACAGCCTAAGGCCACTCTTGTTGGAGCTACAAGGAACTGTTAAAAGTACTGACAGGCATTTTAAGCAAGAAAGAATTGAGGAAAAAGTGAGGGAAAAAAATCAGTGGGGAATTGTATTTGTTATTGTAATTTGTTCTTAACACAAAATAGAACAGGAAGACCAAACTTTTTTCTTTGAGTGACAGAAATGTAAACAAGAGAATTACGATTCCTTTTGAGAAATTAAGGTTGGGCTTTGTTCGTGACAAAAAATAAAACTGCACGTAGCGTGCTGGTAAAATATTTACTAGAAGGCATTCTGTTGCCTCTGACACAAAGGGGCCTTGAGGCTGAGAGACCCCTTAAAGCTGTAACCTTTTAAGTAATGATATGATTGTTTTCTTCTGTAGTGCGCTGGATGAGAATATATTCTTAAAACTTTGAATAAGTTTGAGATGGGATAAACTGGAGCTGATTAGAATTGTGCTAATTCTCATTTCTCTAATCCACATACCTGATGTGCCCTCTCAAGAGTGACTCTTCATAAACTAGCATAGATTGAGTGGCTCTCAACAGTAAGAAACTAAAATTTTCCCAGATGCTTGTAAAATACTTTTGGCAACTAACTCCCTTTGAAATGAACGCTAGTTAGATACCTGTACACGAGTTGGATGCTCCTGACCTGGAGCTCCTCTTTTACAGACCTCTTTCTGTTTTTAAGCCATTTAATGACACTAGAAGTCAAAACTTTTGGGGACTTTCGAAAAGTGAATCCTTTCTGTTTATTGTTATGATTCCTGCTGTAATTGCCGGAGGGGTGCGTGGGTTTCCAAGGAGTGGCTGCACATTATAGCTCTAACAACTGTGATGACCCATTATAGAGATTTATAAAATTTGTATCAGTGCAGATTTCCCAGCCGGCAGAAAATGTGCCTGTGTATCAGCACAAAGGCAAGGCCAGAAGGGAAAGAAATACTGACTTTAGTTCAGAAACATCCACCAGCTTTGAGGTCACCAAATTTTAAAACACTAGCAAGATGACTTCAGACTTGGATTGTGAAATGACCTCTATTGCCTGTCACTGCCACGACTCTAAAAATAGGTATTAGAAATTCTGAAAAAGTGTACTCAGCTGGGTCTGTGGGATGACTAGTTAGTGCAGGCATTAGCGTATGTGTCAGCTGGGTGTTAGAAGACAGCTTCTGGGGAGCCGCTGGCTCATTGCAATTGTAATTTTTCTACAGTCTTAAACACGGAGGTAACTGACAGCAGCCACAGTAATGGAACAAAGGGCTATTTTTTGCATAAATGTGTTGAGGTCTAATGGGGATAAAATATTTCATTTATTGAGCAGTTGAGTTATAACGTTCTTTGCTTTGACTCTGTGTATCTTGATGTTAAGCCTGATAACAAACTGGCAATTCTGAAAATATGGTGCTTACCTATATTCTCTGTGGAGTAATGGCCAATCTGGCACCAAAAGGAAGAGGTAATAAGGAGCATGATTACCTAGTATAAATAAGCTCCATGTTATCTCTTCCCCATTTTGAAAGCACCACCTTTCCATATCATCCTATATCTCATATTTAAATGGTGCAGTACGCTGCCTTGAGTGCACTTGCTGCAGTTTAAGTGCAAACTGAAGCAGTTCTTAATTCTGAAGAAAAATAACATCAAGAAATACAGGTAAACAGATCTTGAATAATATCTGGTTGATTTTGTTTTTTGTTTTTGTTTTTGTTTTTTTTTTTTTTCATTTGCTTCAGTGCAATCTCTTTAACAGTGAGTATTTGTTTAAAATGCTAGTTAAAATAATTTCTACAAAAGGAAAGGTAAAAAGTGATACCGTGCAGACATTTGCTTAATCAGTACAATTGAGTTTGACAAATCTCCCTTGTCAAATGAAGTTGCAACACATATTCTTCAAGCTCTTTACATTTCATGGCATTTTAATCCCCCCACCCTCCCCAAATGTGTAATATCAATGTAGTTTTCCTCTTGCAAACACCTTGGGTGAGCACACACATGGCTACTTTGACACCAAAAATGCTGTTTCTCTCTAAACAAAACAAATGGAGAATTCAGTGTAGTCAGCAGCTGGCACACAACAGCAGTGTGTCCTCCTGTGTAAAATATCTAATACTTTATTATTGTGGCAGCTGATGAAATAGTAACAGTCTGTTGTGAATTTTTCATATGGTATGCACATTTGTTCTCAAACATAACGCCTAAAAGTAGGTCTAGTCTTAGAGGGCGGCTTTCTAAACATAATCAAGATTCATACCGCTCAGCATATAGATTTGAAATGCAGGACAGTATCTCATGGCTATGCATTGACAGCCTTCTGACATTAAAATGCAACAAAGCAAATTTAGCACAACAGCAAGAGTAAAAGTTTCAGTCCAAATAAGCTTCTGTTTATCTCCTTAATTTGTCAACCTATTGCTTCAATTGTTCATAGAAAAGACCATAAACTACAGGATATCATGTTAAAAGTTAATAAGAATGTAAATCTAAAAAGTAAAGTGTTACTGAAGTGGTAGCTTTGGAGCTGTAAGCAAAAGAGGGTGACGTTATGGTCTGTGAAACATGAAAAAATTACGGAAACGATAGTTATTGTTTAATTCTGGCCAGCCTCCATGTTCTGCAGCTGATAGCCTTTACCTTGGCAAGCTCAGATGTGTTTTTTACTAAACTAAAAGTTCATTTTGCAGTTTACTTCACAATGAAATTTATTACATGAAATAGAGAATAGAAGGCAAAAATAAACGGACGTACAATACTGATAAATGAAGAAGTTCATGTTTCAGTCTCAGCTGAAAAGCATTACTGCATTTCCAACTGATTGTAAATGGTTACCTCTGGAAGGAAGAAACTGTCTCTGTGAATACCTAACCTGCTTTTATTGATCAGCACTGGAAAAATGATGCAAAACTGTAATTTTTTTGTTACACTTTGCCCTCTATTCTTTCAAAAAACTTTCACTTATTCAGAATAAATCCTGGATTAGCAGTAAATGTAATATAAATGCAGAGAGATGGAAAGGGGGGAGTGGGGAGGAGAGAGAGAGATGTTGCCATAGCACAGCCTTTCAGCGAGCATTCATTTTGAAAGATCAGGTTGTTCTATTATATAGATCAGTAGGAACCAACAAATGATTCAAAAGAGTACTAAATATCTTTAAATTACATTAACTCAGACTAATGAATTTGTTTTATTTTGTAACTTCTTGGAAAAAAACATTGTGTACTTAGTATAAAAACAGCAGTGTTTGGAAGGATATGCTTCGTTCCTAACTTACTTAAGAAAGACTTTGTATACCTTCTTGGGCATAAAACACATCTTAAACTTAAATATAGAATTACCCATGTATCATGCTTCTGTAATATTTTAATCATGGTTCATTGAAAGGATTTTATGCCATCCCCAAAGCACTTCTACAACTTAGTATTAGGAATGGACTGAAAACTAATGAACCTCCCACCCTTTTCAATATCAAAAGATGGATTTCTAGGAGCAGTAATCAAATCTGAACGTAATTATGACAACTTCACTTGCATGAATAATGATTAATATACTCTTAGAATCATGCATGTGCGCCTTGCCCTCACTTGTGTTTCAAAACTAATTTCTTCTTAATTAGCAATAATACTGGCTGGGGAAAAAATGTTTTGGGGAAAAAAATACTTTTTTTTTTGTGGGAAACTTCCCCTCAGATATTTTTTTTGGCTTCATTTTAATGTAAAGTGAAGCCCAAGGTCTTTCCAAAATATTTGTACCCTTTATCCGCACCTGCCCCCCCCCCCCCCCCCCCCAATCCATTCTGCAGTAGCCTATTGGATAAGAACTCTTTTCTCAAACATGAAAGACCCTCCAGTTTATAGAGTTTGGAACAAAGACCTAAACTTGGATTTCCTGCATTTCAAGTGCTAAAACACGATGCTGTTGTGCTATTATTTCTTATCCAGAAATTTCACCCAGGAGCTATAAAACTTACCTAATAAAACATGTACAATACACATTCAAACATTTGAGGAAAATTTAATTTCTCGTAAAAAGCAAACATCAATAACCACTCTAAGTTTGAAACTACATTTTAATGTTTACAGTTGTATGGTTATGTACACAGTTAGGTCTGGAATCTAAAATGTATTTGCTATTTATACACACTGACTCTAGAGCGAATTCTGTGATTTTACCCTTTATATCACTATTGGCTGACATGACTCAATCAGAGAGCCTATCTGACCAGCTTTGACTGGCTTCCTTTAATGCTTTCATACATATCCATTTCAGAGAACTGTCCCCTATTGTTTTAGCTACAGTAAAGAAGTGGTACTCAGTGATAGATTTCTGAAACAAAAAAAAATGATGGAAGTAGTAATTTTCCCATGGTGACTTTCTTCCATAAAATTGGCTAAATAAATAACTTGGTATTTTTATCCAAAGGAATACTATTAAATGTTGTACATCTATTTATCCCTATGCAGTGTATCATTGTGCAAAGTATCATGGAATCATAGAATGGTTTGGGTTGGAAAGAACCTTAAAGATCATCCAGTTCCACCCCCCTGCCCTGGGCCGGGACACCTCCCACCAGCCCAGGTTGCTCAAAGCCCCATCCAGCCTGGCCTTGAACACCTCCAGGCCACGGCTTCTCTGGGCAACCTGTGCCAGGGGCTTACCACCCTCAGAGTGAAAAATTCCATCCTGATAGCTAGTCTAAATCTACCTTCTTCCAGCTTGAAGCCTCATCTTATCACTACATGCCCTTGTGAAAAAATCCCTCTCCAGCTTTCTTGTAGGGCCCCTTCAGATACTGGAAGGCTGCTATAAGGTCTCCCCGGAGCCTTCTCTTCTCCAGGCTGAACAACCCCAACTCTCGTACTGCTGTTTTCATTTCCTTGTTCCTTTGTTGCTATATTCCTTTGACATTCTTTTCTTCCTCTCTGTGTAGATGTTTCTATCAGTCTCAGAACTCGTAAGTGCAGGCAGAGAGTCAGTTATCCACTGCAATGGAGAATTTGTCTTAGTGGCCCTCGCCTTTGAGAAGAAATTTTGAGAACATCTTTTGGGAATGCATTTACTCTGTATTTGTGAACCTGAAATATTCATTGCATCTCAAACCTGAATGAAACATCCAGTAATTTTTTTTATCAGGCTAAACTGGAGAGAGTGATAACTCAGAAACTACAAGACAGTCTCTCTTGCTTCAGTAGCACTGACGTAATGTAGTGCTTACACTTTCTTGACAAAGTAAAGCACTTTCATAGATAGTACTATTAGAAGCTGAAATTAAAATTATATTATGGGGGAAAGAAGGTGTGGCAAGGACTCTCAGACAAATTAGTGGAAGACTGCAGTCCGTTCAGGGCTTCAACAGTGCACCTCTGAATCACAATACTTCGTCTATCTCTTGCTGAAGTCAGCAGTGATTTACGATACAACTGAGTCCTAACAGGGAACCAACAGACTTGCTTCCCTAAGAAAATATGTATATAAACAGGGATTTCATAGGGAAGTCAAATACTGGGGTAGAGAAGGTTGGACAGAGCACATGAAATGAAGAAGCTTCTAACAGATATCATCTCCATTGAAAAAAATGGTAGAAAAGATGCTGACTCTAGAAGAGAATTAAGTGAAAGCAAAATGCTGACATTCAGTTCTTTGTGGAAGACAATTCCGGTTCTCTATTTTTATTCCTAAGGTCAATCCCTTGAATGCCTTCTGTATTTAGTGAGATTTAGTATTACAAGAATTTATGGCCGGTACTGCAAAACTTGGATTCTTGAACGCCTTTATACTAGTAATTCCACTGTTGTCAAAAGAACTACTCATGTCAGAGTCCATGAACCTATATAGATTTTGAGGAAGTATTACACAACTTTTAACAGATTTATGAAATATTTCTTGTTTGCCACAATGACATATTAGAATTAATAATGTTTAAAGAAGATTTGGTTAATTTTGGAGAAATCCATGAAATTCATGTATGCCATCCACTAAACTTTTGTGAACAAATTATTTTCTAACACTATAGCTTTTGAAAAAAGGTTGGGGTGACTGTTTTCAAGCAATCCAACAGAAGCACATTGTTTTCATTTAAATATAAATTCTAAGGAAGAAACAGATGTTCAGGAAATTCAAACCAGTTCACAGAAACTGGCTGCAACTTTCTAGTTGGAAGGGAAGAAGCTGTCAGAATCCAGCCCTGTGTGTCTTCTCCTTTGCGTGGTTTTCTTGTGGTTTTCTTTTGTGGTGGTTTGTGTGGAGCTTTTTCTGTGTCAACTGACAGATGAATAAGTAGCTAGGATTAAACAAAATTGCTAGGTACACAGCACAAGTAATTTATAATAATCAAGGTCTCTAGGTACGCAGAAAATGAAGAATTCTTCTAGGAAAGAATTTACAGTGTAAAAAGGTAGCATTTGTGTCACAGAAAGATAAGATAGTTAACTGTTTTTAGCAGAAAAGTGCTACCTTTATAGAGTTCTTCTCAGTTTCATTAATCTAGTCCATGTCAGAGAGGATTTTGAGCAGCAAGGGAGCTGTATGAAGAATATGTAGACTATTACTGTTCTGCCATTACTGCTGATGCACTGTTGGGTTATCGCGCCATGTCTCTCTCATCTTTTTATGATCTTTACATGCCCTGTAGCTACTGCTACATTACATTTAATCATCTTTAACAGCTTGAATGTCAAAAAGTTAAATAGTTTTAACTATCCTTTTTTTACTTTAACAATATGCAACTTAACAGCACCTGTGCTGAGCTCGTTAGAGCTATTGACAGATTTTGTGCCATCCTGTGCTGATACCCTCAGTATTCCTATGATCATGTGATACATTTATGCACTATTAAACCTATGGAAGGTGATTTTATTACATGAATGATCTTCCTTTGATACCATTGTGCAATCTAACTTGTCTCTCACTAATTACTTAGGTGTTAGTCACAGGTTTTCCATATGCTGTCTGTAGTCGAAGAGAGAACAACTAACAACGTAATCTACGGTCTGTAAAGCTGATGCCTCAGATTTTTTCAGAATAATTCATCTATTCTTATATCTATATTAACAGCTTAATTCAGAATTTCTTATCCAAACATGCCAGTTTCGGGCCTGTCTGTTTCTGATAATTACAATATCAAGTGCAAATTGTGATCACTGATGTTCAGGAAAGATGAGTTCAAATTGCAATAGATGCTGCTAGGATAAGAGGCATAGAAAATACATCTTATATGAACGGTCTAACAGAATGCAACTAGGTTCACAAAGTAAAGGGTAGGAGTGAACAAGAACATCTTTTATAAGCCATTGGAGATGAGACAACTTGTTAAGTGAAGGAACTCTGAGAAAATCTTTAAGGAGCTTATTTCTATGAAGCAATAGTTAAACCAATGACAATAATTGGAAAACCATTCTGTAATTATCTTCCGGGGGGAAGAAACTTATGAGGTTTAATCTTAGAAAGAGGTAAGTTTCTGAAATAGTTGTTTTGCATGGTTGCAAGAAGGAGCATGATCATCCCAACTCCTGTTGTAATTCCATCGCTTCTAACTTTTTTTCAATCTTTTCCAAATAATATGGAAGGAAACCTTCTTGCTTCCTTGCCATAGCAAACCAAAGATATTTAAACCTTTCCAATTTAAAGGACTGCCTCCATCAATATACTTCCAAAATTTTCAGGTTGATGTAATAGGCTATGAAAGGGTCTTTGGGACCTTTAGGACATTAACATGTTTTCAGATCCAGTTATGCAGTCAGCTTGCCTCAGCAGCACAGGGCAACATAACATCTGCTGTGCTGGTCAGGCAGGTGATGAGACCACTGATGTGCCAACTCTCGTATTGCACTTCTGGCACCCATGCCCAACACTGGATGCTTCAGCTCTACTGCTCCACTGCTTCATTTCCATTCTATTTCTGAACAGAAAAAGCTGGGATAGTACAAATCTGCAGCTGTTGGATAAGCTACTGATGGTAGAAAGCCTGAATCTTCTCAATGATCAGATAATTTCTTGGAGCATTTATGCCTGTGAAAACAGACAAATCTTATGAAACTACTATTAATAACTGAACACCTGGACTACTGTGTCCAATTCTGGGGTCTGTGGTACAAGAGACATACTGGAGAGAATACAGTGAAGGGCCACTAAGATGATTAAGAGATTGAAGCATCTCTCGTATGAGGAAAGGCTGAGAGAGCTTGGACCGTTCGGCCTGGAGAGGAGAAGGATCTGGGGGGATGTTATCAATATGTACAAATACCTGAAGGGATGGTGTAAAAAAAGGTGGAGCCAGACTCTTCTCAGCAGTTCCCAGTGACAGGGCCAAAGGCAATGGGCACAAAATGAAACACAGAAGGTTCTGCCTGAACACCAGGAAGCACTTTTTACTGTGAGGGTGAGTGAGCGCTGGGACCAGGTTACCCTGAGAGCTTGTGGAGTCTCCATCCTTGGAGATATTACAAAAACATCTAGATTTGGTCCTGGGCAACTGTCTTTAGGTGGCCCTGCTTGAGCAGGGGGGTTGACCAAGATGACGTCCAGACATCCCTTCTGTGAACAAAGGGTCTCATTTAGGCAACAGTGTTTTCAAGAAAAGAGAGATCATTACCAATCTGGAAAAGAGAAATGGTAAATCACTAACTGCACTATTATTTGACTTGAACTTTTCAATCTTCAATCCAGTCTCTTTCCCAGTTACCATTACATTTTACCTCTGTTATTAGTGACTTAACTATAAGTTCAAAGTAAATCCAATGTATTTTCTAAGAAAACAACCTAGAAATAAGTTAATGTTTTAAGATTTACAGTTTATTTTATGTTTTGTGGTAACTGTCCAGAATTTTTATATTGAGATTCAAATGAATTCAAGTGGTATTTTATGGGGCAGGGTCAATTTTGATCCCTTTTTTAAACTGCCTTTTTAATTTTACTATTCTTAATGAAGCATTTCTTTGTCTTTTCAGCCTGACTTTTAGAAGATTTTTTTACCTCCAGAACTTCTCAGAAACAGGAAAAGGCATTTGACTGCCCCAAATCTGCTACCTCTGAAGGCTTCTGCCTAAACTTAAACTTTTCAATCAGTGCATTTATGTAAGACTCTATAATTTCCTAAATTTCACCTATGCGATACAATCAGATGCAACCAGGTTTATAATCTTATGCTTAGACTGAGTTTCATGATAACATTAAAAGAAATACTATTGTCAACAGAAGCAGACAATTACATTGCCATTGAAAGAAAGGGTAGTTACTAGACAGCATCTGAAGCCATCAATACAGAATTGATTCTTGTACTTTCAGTCTGTCTCCAGAGCAAATAGTAATAATATTATCCATAAATACTTACAGATAGCTTCTTCTACTTGCTTGAATCAAACCAAAAAGAATACAACACTCTACCACTCGTTAGAGAGCTTCCAGAAGTTTTTCAGGCAACTTCATTTCTAAACAGATGCAATCTATACATTTGCCTATCCAGTTCCAGAGATTATGAGATGTGTTCAGTGTGTCAGAGTTACACTTCTACTTGTTTAGATATTTTGATTACTAAATTATTTGCTTGGCTAGTAGCTCTCTTTACAATAGTTTTTTCACTTCTATAGCTCCTTACATTCAGCAGACAGTTCCGTCAAGGAATATACCTAAACCAGCAAAACCAGATGTGTCTATTGATGGTTTCCTTAGTTTAAAGATTATGCTTTTGGCTCAAGACTAGAAAAAAATAAAAAAATCCTGCTCTACAGGGCACACTAAGCATGTGACATAACATAATGTAATGTAATGTAATGTAAAATAATGTAATGTACTATCAAAAATTTTTTTAACTATGTGCCTTTAATGTTTGTCCGTAGGTTAGGGATACTGCTTAAACATAGAGCGTCACCAAAAAGCATCTAGAATTTTTCTTTTTTCCATTGTTCTATCTCAAATACATATTTTTTCTGGCAAAATCACAAGTGTTTTTTCTGTAAATGTCTACCTGAGGTTCTAAGAGTCTACACTTTTACTGACAACTTCTTGTTGAATAAAAACATGTTCAGTACAAGAAAACCAGTAATTTCTGAAAGAAACTGTTGGCAAAAGGGACAATCTTGCTCAAAATCAAAGGATTTGTTTTCATTATTAAGCAAAAGTACTTTACACAAAGTGCCCATCTGTGTCAGCTCAATGAATTTTGATTTAAAATGAAACTTCTTTAGAAGTAATTATGACTACTTTATGATTATCAATTGATTTTATTATGACTAGTGCAATTAAGGTATGTTCATAATTAATTTGTCTGGCGATACGTAATGAATTGTTGCTAGTAGCATTAGAGATGATTGGTGAAAAAAACCCTTTCTGGTAATGGAACAGGTTATTGCAAGAGCCCACAGGTAGTGCAGATGAATGACTTTGTCGCATCTTTCCCCTTTTATCAATATTAAAGGGAGGGGTAGTCCCAAGATGCCTAGTTACTATTAGCCACCTACAATCTCATCGTTACTCAGCAGACCTTGCGCCACTTGAAGCATGCTCCATCCTCCGGAGCATATGATCTCGTGCTGATTAATGGTGATATATCGATCTGGGAGAGCTGGGTTTAGCAGCGTTGCTCTGTACGCTAAGCTTTCAATTGATTTTAAACAGAATGATTTCCAAAGTAATTCAAAGGTGGTTTATTCATGAATCCACATGAACCATAGATTTTTTTATTTTCCTTTTTTGGCTCTGAAAGGTGCGATCTGGAGCAGTGTGGAACTGGTCTGGACTTGATACAAGTATTCACCCAACAGTGCTTCTTTAAGCTATATTTCTGGGAATTGAGATTATCAGCCAACAGATACATTTTAAACTAAACAAAAATACCTTTCTTGTGCCACTGGGGGAGGGCATGGAGATATCAAAGAGGAAGCAGGGAGTGAACAGCACTAAAGAAATTACACAGAATAGATTTCCAATAGGAAAAGAACACAATTCTCCATGAAGTATTTAGAAACATTTATTTATTTTTTTTTTAATTGTTCTGCTGACTTGTGTTCAAAACAGAAATACAATTGTAGATAGGCATGTATAATTACTTGTACAAATACTCCTCATGCAGTTACCAGTTGGGTAACTGCTTGATAAAGTTTGGGTCTATAAAGTGCTAAAAATAGTTCTTTTATAGCAGAACAAAATTCACAAGAAGGAGACTGAGTCCACTGGAATGCACCTGAAACCCAATCTGCTCATAAGTTGCAAAGTAGAGTACTTTGAAAATAATTTCTAAAATATAAGGAATTTCAAGTATGAAGTTACTGAAATGTATAGAATGTATATGTAAAGAAGAATCTGTCTTCTTGAGTCTTATGGTTCTATCATGCCAATAACATTAAAAAAGCAAATATTGAATAATTTATCATTATTATTTCGTTGATATGTCAGTATCTTGTGATAATATTAAACCTACATAAATACAGAAATAGATGTGCATAAAATGCACACTGTGATTTCTTATGCTGCAGCCCCCAGGCTGCCATCGTATTCTTTGCTCATGTTCCTTTGCCATGTTCAGGGTGACGATTCAGCAAATTTCAAATCCACGATTCTGCAGAAGTTTGATCTTCTTTCCGTATTCTTAGACCATTAACCACACTAAAAGCTATTCCAGTTCTCATTGTCCAATGCAAAGGAAGAGCGAGGGCCATGATTCATCCGCAGATGCAGGAAGCCATAATGAGAACATTTGTTCGAAGACTGAACTGAGTCATATGCTTATCCATATTTATGGTGACAGAAAATAAAGCCTTTATATGTATAAGCAAAGTCGGACATGCATGTTTGGAAGAGCACACGCAGAGATTATCTTTAGCATTGAAGAAATTATTGAATGTATTGTAAACCTGAGGCCCATGAATGTTAAAAATTTTCTGCAGTCCTTTAAAGAGATTTTAAATGCATTGCTTTTAAGCATGATAAACATGAAGAGAATTATACTTCTCTACAGGCTTCCATTGACAGAAACTAGAGATACGACTCTATACGTACATGATACTCTTACAGATCCTACCCATAGAAGTTACTGACTAGAGACAAACATTTCATAGAAAGACAGAGAAGCCTTAAAAAACAAAACAAGCAAGCAAATTGCATTAACTTTTTCACACCACTTCACACTGTAAACACTGAATATAAACAGCTTGTTTTGTCTCATATGAGTTGCTTCCTTCCCCATCACTTACTAATTCTGATTGATAAGGCAGCTTCTTATGGCTTTGGACTCCAGAACATCTTGCCAGTCCTCCATGGGCAATAGGTTTTTAGTCAGATTTTCCAGCAAATCTGTTTACTCTGTCATACTTTGGCCTTTACCTTTTCCTCTGAAGATAATTATGTTTGATGACAGTCTTGCATAACGTGCATCTTACTAGTAATAGAATATCTTACAAATTTTGTAAGAGCATTATAATAACATAGCATCAGATTTATCTAGACATGTTCAACGCGCTCCTATACATGTCATTTCAGCAGCCATTCAGATGAATCTTTGAGCTTCATTGGAATTTATCTCTGAGGGTGTTTGAGAACATGAATAATGAATCACAAGCAAGTTTTACTAAATACAACAGCTGTCAGCTAAAATGTATGGTTAGTAGCACACAGTGGATTCCTGGTGCAAGAGTAAAAGACAAGTTAAAAAAAAATACCGTAAATGACTAACAGATCATGTAGTATCTTATTTGCCTACTTATTCCGTGAGGTTTTTAAAAAAAGGTATTTATTTATTATTTATTTCCTGAAGGAAGATGGCCATGAATGTGGAAGCTGTTACTGTTTTTTTTGCCTGTATGAACTTGGACGCAAAGTGTTGAAGGTACTAAATTCCCAGGTAGGCACATAACTTGACCCCTGAGAATTCAGTGTTTCCGGTATCTCTAGGGTTTGAGCCCTCATTGGTATAACTGTAACACTAAAAGTCTTGAAATGTTTTCTGTTTATGAAGAATAGCTTGGAGGTGGAATCCTGTTCTGACAGAACACGGTACTGGTAACAGAAAATAAGCAGAATTACTGTAACTTCACTTGCTGTGCTGCTGGCAAGCTGCAAGCTGCCCCTAACTTTCTGATGCAGTACTTCTTTCATATTGCTTCCTCCGCTTGCATCCGTTGTTGTTCTCTGCTCATTTGCAGAACATTTTCTATTTCATGGGTCCCTGACAGACTCATGAACAAGGAGCATTTCCTCTTATTCATAATGTATCATTGCCATTCAGTATTGAGAGATGCTAAATGTTCTGAAATTATTGCCTGGCCTTTACTCACTGTATTTGAATGAATTTCATGGAAGCTGCTAGGAGAGGTGATGAGTGCATTCTGAGCAAGAACCTCCGAGCACTGACGGTTTGAAAAGAGCATAGTTTATCTCTTCTTAGCTTTAGCACTGCTGAATTTAGCATCAAGAAGCTGTTGGTCTGTATAGTGGCAGGTGTTGACTAGTGAGTTGGAAAGTCTTTGCCAGCAAACTCATGGCTATGATTACTTTGACAACAGAGATTAATGCATTCTGCAATGTCTTTGAGTTTTCAAGCTTCTTTTGAAACCCTTATAGAGTTTTAATAAATTTTGTTTGTTATATCTACAGTTCTGGAATATTGTTTAGAGCTTGTTCAGTTATTAACCTTTCATACATATGCATATGCATATGTAATATCTATATAAATGCTACCACTCTTGTCTTTTATATATATATAAAAGCAATGCAAAATAGTAGATTTTATTATCTATATCACATCGCATATTATTCACCTTGTGATTTCCAGGGTGTGTTTGATATAATCTTTTCACCACACAAAAAATGAGCTTATCTTCAGGCAGCAGTTTGAAAAAATTAAGCTTCCACATCAGGCATCATTGGGAATGTATACACATCTCTGAAATCAGCAGGGCCCATTGAAGAACTGGCCATACGTTACAGACTTAAATTGACATCTAATAGATCCTTAGAAGGCAAGGCTGCTGCTGTTCTGGCTCCTGTCTATGTTTCTCTGCTTAGGTGTGCCTTCAGGTTTTGACATTTTTCCAAAAGCAAGAGCAGCTCTATTTTAAGGGGAGGAAAAACAACCTTTCCCACATGCATTAGTTTTGCAGGCACATAAAGGAGCTAAAATCTTGGCCCAGGCTCCTAATGTGAGTCTGTAGTGCCATAGAGGGCCCCTACTGGCCTTAAGATATGTTGACCCAGTAATTCATTTAGTCATGGGTTATTTCCTTTGTTTCCATGTGTGCCATAACTATGCAATCATCATGATGTGTTCTGTGCCCTCATATGGGATTAAGATGTTGATTTTTATTTTTATTTTAATTTCCAGTCAGATAGAAAAAAAGAAAAGCTGGTAAAAGCATCCAGCAGCTGGAGATGAAGTGGATTTGGCACACTTGCATTCCTTAGGCTACCTGCTAGCAAACAAGAACAAAATTCAGAGCAGCATACAAAAGTTACGTATTATACAAATCTCATCATGTGTATTTATATAGGAGGTAGTAAACATCTTTTAGCACTGTGTGAAGTGAGGATGCCCATGGCCATGAGATCTTCTAGTTCTAAACTCTAATTTGAGGTATTGCTGTAGCCGCTGAAAACTGTGAAGTAATCTACATGTTTTCTTCCAAAGGGAATATCATGATTTAGATGTGTTATATTTTGCAAGTGCCAACAGAATGCTAAAAAAAAAAAATCTCTTTCAGCTCTTTTCTTAACCCACACTGGATCTCAGATGTAAGCTGCAAGCAATTTTTGATGGTAATGTTTGTTGGAGGCCATTAGAGGTACAGATGCTGTGTATTTGGCAATACACATCAGGAAGGCTCAGGTTGGGAATCAGAGGTCCTGGTAATACAAACCATAATATAAAATCTCAGCTTTCTAAGGAATTATTGACAGTAGCTTATTGTCAGCTTTAAATATTTAATCTAATAAAATCATGAGCCAAAGCAAGTCACATGTTTGAGTGCTACTTTGGGGAAATTGTTGCAGTGTTTATTGTATATGGATGAAGAAACAGGGGCACTGTAAACTGTTTTACAGGATTTTTAAAATTAAACTCAGAGTCCAAGTACCTTTCTAGCTTCAGATTTTTGTGAAGTTAATTCGTTGCAAACCCGCCAGTTCACTACAAGAAATTGCAATAAGTCTGATGGCATCATGAAGAGAATAAAAAAGTGCTTATTATGCTTTCTAAATATCACATACATTTCTAATCATCTACTTGTTACATCTGCCTGACAATGCAGAGTTAAATCCTGGAGACTTAAAATAAATAGCGACAGGGTTAAGTCATATTAAGGAAACACTGTGAAGGGCTATCAACTAAAGAATGGTCCTGCTTTGTTCCACTCAAGCTAGCAAAATAAGATTTTGCGGACTCTGTATGAGAAAATATTGTAGAATAATCGAAACCACAACCAAACTGCTCAATAACGGTTCGGATTCTTATCACTTTAAAAGAAACATTACATTCCTCAAGCTTGAACTTAGGGGTGCCGAACCACTAAAGGCCTGCAAGCCTACACAGGTGAGAGGTTGACTAGCTTGCCAATAATTACAGTAGACTCATCCACTCCCAGGGAGTGTTTGACTTGGCTTCTTAGCCTATGTCTGACGTGCAGCAGCTGGGTCTCTGGCGAGGCTCGTGTTCCAGCTGGGAAGGAGCAACCACCGGGCTCCCTAGGATGCAGAAGCTCACAGCCTCAGCTATCTCTCAGCAGAGATTATTCCCTGCAGCTGGAAGGTTTAGCTTAACAAGCAGTGCAGCCAGGCAGTGGTTGCTGGTTGGGGGCAACAGTCATATCGACTGGCTTTCTGCTGAGACTGGGGTCTGCTTGGGTGCGGTTTTCTTTCAGTAAGTTTTGTTTTCTTGGCAGTTTTGTGCCAAGTATTCAGTAGTAGAATGAGTTAGAACAAAGAATGTGCTTAACTGTGCTAGTACCTTTTTTTTCCTGTGCTTGATCCTGCCAGGAAATAGGCTCCAGGTAGAAAATAGTGTTTTAAGTTGCTACATTGCAGCTGAAATGCGTGTGAGCTCTGCAAATGCTTATACTCCTTGCGCTGTCTCTAACTGCCAGCTGAGAGTGGTACACAGCAGTACTGGTGCTATTCCTCTCCTTCCGTAAGAGCAGTCCTTTGCTTGGTTTTGGGGGGGACAGTGGTCAAGCAGTGTTACTAGCTCACAAAGGTAAGGAAAGGTAAGGGAAGAGGCAACACTGAGGAGCATTCCTTTGGTAACGACGGAACAGGAACAAATACGGGTTAATGTGTAACCAAAGACAATAAGCATTTGCTGTTTAACGCCTACTTCTGACCTAGTTGGATCCTTGGGGTGAATGTCAATGTAATTCCTTGTTTAAAGAGGATCTCTCCCAAAATTCCTTAATAAACTAAACCCTTCTTTTATAAGGGTTAGTGAATGACTGAAGGTTAGGAGGACTAAAGAGAGGTGAAAACTGCGGATCTGTAGTTCTGAATGCTACTTTAAATCACAGTGTGATTAAAAATTCAAAGGGATACCAACATACCATTTCCTAACAGAATAACCTTGCATGTGTATTCAAAACGTTTAGGAGACTTTTATTTCCCCCCTCTCCCTTTGATGTAGGATCCATGTATATCTACAGCCTACACATCTCCGGAGTGTAAAACCTATCTCTGATTATTAGGACAATCATATTAAGGAAGTGGGAAAGAAGCTTATTCACTGTTAGGAACGAAGGAAACCAAGAAAATGCCCATCTTTTCCCTTCTTTAAAGAATTCTGCTTTGCAGCACTTGTAGGTAGCATGTTTCCATGGATAGCTTGTGCTAACGTATAGTAGAGGTAAAGCAGGGATAAGCTGTATCTGAGAAGCTTCTAATTGAATTCATTCTAATGCAGTGCATTTAGCAATGTTGAACACAGATGCGTGCACCAAGACTGTCACGGTGACTGGGTCACCCAGTACTCTCTGAAAAGAAGGGCATCAGAACATCTGAGATGTGTGCTACCGGTGGGCTTTCTTGCAAATTCTGAGATGACAGACAAGGAGACAACTTCTTTGTTTTGTGTCTGCACAAGTGCTTCCCTAAGGGAAAGAAGTCACTCCTTCTGTGTCCTATGTGTCCTACATAACTTCAAAAACATGCAAGAATTTGCTCAATCCCGGGGGGGGGGGGGGGGGAAGGAAGAGGAAGGAAGAGTTTCTTAATTTTAGTTCTTAAAAAAAAAAAAAGTTCTTGAACACTTTATATTATGAATACTTAACTGTTAGAATAATATTTTTTAAAAAAATCTTCTTTCATCAAATGTAGTGACCAGATGAATCCCTTAAATCTAACTTCAGTGTTATGGAGAAGGAAGGCCCTAGTCCCAGCAGTAAAAAATAACAAACCACAGTGTAATACAGGAGAAGGTAGACAAATGAGGAAGAAGAAAAGCAAGCAAAAAAAGATACATCTTGCCAAACAGAATTAACATAAAAGGTCAGGAGAAAAAAAGTAGAAATTCAGAGGTAGATAATAGAACAGGAGAATAATTAATCAGGATAAAAGAGAATTAGGGTAAAATCTTAGTCCCCCCCACTGGGGGACTGGCTCAACTCCTAATCCAGTGATGCCATTTCTGGGTAATACAGAGGATATAGGAAAAGATGACAGACTGGACGTAAAGAAGGTGAGATTAAGAGAAGATTTCTTTTTTTCTCCTCTGGGTATGTTTGTGATATGGAGTATAACTACACACACATATGGCCTAAAGATGTCTTTTTGATTTTTTTGAAATCTGGAGGCTGCTGTTAGATGAATCATCTGCCAATAGCTTCCAATTTATTCCGTGTAATTGGAGCATATAGGCCTTTTTTTTTTTTTTTTTAATCTCGGTGTCTCCTGTCCTTTAACAAAAATGCAGCAATTTTGAGTTCAGTGTTTATTTGTGGGGATTTTATAATTGTCTATGGCATAGAAAGGAGGTCTGAAAATACGTTTAAATTTCTTTTTTATTTATCTTGTCTATGCTTTTCAAAGAATTTTAAATCGGTCTAATGCTATCTTGAAATTGTCTGACATCTTTAAACGTATAACTCTGAGGAACCTTACAAATGCAGGACAGACTATATGAAAAACCGATACGGAGTTCAGAACCAATCATAAATGATCATGATTTATTGCACCACATCAAAAGCAGATAACCACTAAAATCCATAATTCATTGTAATAGTATCATAGTCAAGCCTGACAAAAAGTCATCATGTTTATACTTGGATAGTTCAGACGAGTAATTTATTGGTTCTAAAAAATAATGTACTGTAAAAATACTCAGAGGGCTCTAGACTGTCAACAATAAAAAGCCGTATTATGTACACAGGTCCATGCACTGAAAGTGCCCTTCAAGTAGCCTCCATGAATGAATTAAGGATATACAGTATCCTGATACGCTAAGCAATCTTGCTTGCCATAAACTTTTAATGCACTAACTTTTTAGTAAAAATACCATTGAAAATCATCTTTTATCAGTGCTCCAACCTAGACCACTTTGTCCTCCCTGGCTCCTATGCTACCTTTGCCAGTATAAGCTACAACTAATCTAAAGTTTTACACTCATAAAGTTCATCTCATCTCCTAAAATACCTGTAAAGATTTATTGAACACACGTATAATTTTTAGAATGTTTACATAATTTTATTAATAATGAATGATCAGAAGCTAAGTTCCCAATAAAAAGAAGATAATTTCTTATATCTCAAGTCATCCTGAGATTGGGACAATTTACCTGTAAATTTTAGGTCGAGGGAGGTGATTCTGCCCCTTTACTCTGCTCTTGGGAGACCCCACCTGGAGCACTGTGTCCAGCTTTGGAGTCCTCCGCACAAGAAGGACACGGACCTGTTGGAGCAGGTCCAGAGAAGGGCCAAAAAGATGACCAGAGGGCTGGAGCACCTCTCCTATGAAGACAGGCTGAGAGAGCTTGGAGAAGAGAAGGGTCTGGGGAGACCTCATAGCAGCCTTCCAGTATCTGAAGGGGGCCTACAATAAAGCTAGAGAGGGACTTTTTGCAAGGGCATGTAGTGATAGGATGAGGGGTAATGGCTTCAAACTGGAAGAGGGGAGATTTAGAATAGATATTAGGAAGAATTTTTTCACTATGAGGGTGGTGAGATACTGGAACAGGTTGCCCAGAGAGGTTGTGGATGCCCCATCCCTGGAAGTGTTCAAGGCCAGGCTGGATGGGGCTTTGAGCAACCTGGTCTAGTGGGAGGTGTCCCTGCCCATAGCAGGGGGGTTGGAACTCGATGATCTTCAAGGTCCTTTCCAACCCAAACCATTCTATGATTCTATGATCTTCATTTTACTCATCTAAGTAATAGGCAGAAACGGCGCAATGGATAGAAGGATCTAGTATTGGCAACGGCTTTTGTTCTGCAAACTAGAAACTGATTGTAAGAAATACAAACTCATGCTTATAGAACATAAGAAAACAAAAGGAAAACAAGTAAGAGAAGAACAATGTTTCAAGAAATGAAATAAATTTCAATGAGAAAATAACATTGCTGAGTTACTCTGCTTGCATGCCATTAGGACAAGTGAAGTGTTAAAGATGTTTTCTGCTTGATTATCCAACTGAAATCAAGATGACCTCTTGCCATAAGAGTACTTAAAACATTTATTAAAATTTGGAAGTTCTAGGCATAAAACCCTTAAAAAAAGGTAAAAAAACCCTTAGTCTATGTTTTATTTGTCTAATATAATTTTTATATTATGCTCATTACTGTGGTTTATACTCAAATTTGATTGTTTGCTTTCATTTGGCTACTGTTATCTTGAACAGGTACCTGCTGTCTTTTACTTTAGAGCTTGTCGTCTTTTCCTCATGAATACAACTGGATAAAGTTCTTTTACATATAAATATCTGGTAGAAAGTTAGGTGGTAATGACTTACTAAAATCGAACTATTGGCTTGTTATGATCCTTGGCCTTTAGGATACCTTGTAGACTTTCATAAGCCTGAGATTTATCACGTGAAAATGTGTATGTATCAATTCCCAATATCTGGACACTTACTCTCTTTAGAATTCATTAGTAAAAATTTCCTTGTTCGATATATTTTGCATTTCAGTTGTATGCAAGGAATCACTTAAGATACTTCCTGAAAATGATCAGATGAACCATGGAAGGAAGCTGCATAAATATGTGAAAACCTTTGTTTTTCTCAACCAATCACCATGTATATAGGGGTCCGTAAGCACTGTATTCATTAGCTCAGAGAACTGAGTGCAAGAGGTTGAAGACTTGTAATCTGAAAAACCTGAGATATGTTTAATTTCTTGTCTTGTCTTCTATGAGATCACTTTAACCAACCATTCTTCCAAAGTTTTTCCCTGCCTGCATTCAAGCTTTCCTGCTTCTAGCTTCATTTTACCTGAGTAATGTACCTTTACAAATAACTATGAGTTTAAAAATAATAAAATAAAGGCTAGCATAATGGATAAGATTTTGTTATTAATATACTTGAAGTAGATGAATGGTGCATCATTAATTTGTGAAGGAAAATGAGATATCTTAATAAAGAGGTAAATTGCAAATATTTTTATTACAGAGAGCAGACAAATTTAATTTTTAAATTAATTATACAAAATAAATATTTAAGAAAAATAATGAGTTAAAAATGAAAGAATGTTAGGTCCCCCAATTTTTTTTGTGTGTGGAAATTTCCATGTTGGGTTTGCTTCTGTCTGAATTACATAAGGTTCAAATTCTGGTACAGTTCAATCACCCTCTTTTTTCCTTAATTGTCTGATTTTGTCTGCAGTGATCAATAGTTTTATAACAATAAAAAATAGTTTAAAAAAATATGGGTTTAGCACCTACTTGTTAATAGATTTTTCACTTGAATATTCAGTATTCATACTAAATACTCATCCAACATTCATTCTAGTGTCCCTGTTTAAAGCCACTACTTTTTTTATAATTGTTTACATTAGTTTATATTTTTTATAAAGTTTATAATGTTTCTTCTTAAAGTAAAGGAAAATATTTTTGTAATCACCAGTGATATAATTGGACTTCAGCAAGAAAATGTTGATGGTGGTGGGAAAGCAGATGGGCTTGAGGAAAATGGGGATTTTATCTGAGAATAGGTTAGATGTTTAAGCTGCATAGCTACTGCTTCTGATCTCATAGAGGACTTGTGGACATGAGCTAGTATATCAGTTCATTAGCCCAACTCTGCTTCCTGAGCAAAACTCTGCCTTACTTCATTAGCATTGGTATTTTTGAAAGAGGGCCCAGAAGACTTTATGATGATAGAACTTGAGGAGACACAACAAAGAACTTAAAAGATGGTTGTGTATAATATTCTAGCTTCATTTGAAACACAGCTATCCTGTCTTCAAGGTAAATGGTTACAAATAGTGAAAATTAATTCCACTTAATTATTGGCTTGCCTTTTCAGGTCTGACATCCACTGCGTTTTAATGATTTTTTTTTTTTTCAAATGTGCTGTTTTCTTTTAATTAAAATTGTCTTTATTATGGGTAAATGTAGCTCTGCTAATTATGCTTGAGCATTTTATTTAGAACTTCATTATGCTTTAATTCTCAAGGAAAGCTACACACACCTAAATATTGCCTGCTGTAACTTGAGTGGCAGAAAGGTAGGGATCACAAAACCAAGACTCACAGACAATAGTTAGCCAAAAAAGATTGTTACTCTTAAGACTGGGGCTTAATAAACTGTGCTAAATGTGGTGTATTAGAAAGGTTTGGACACTTAATATTATATTCTGAATTCACTTAAGAACTACTTTACATCACAATTGTTTAGAAACGATCACAATGAGATAACTAACAAATTACAGGATTTTTGCAACAAGCGACTGACTTTGAATTTTTATCCTGAAAAATAATATGCTGTATGTGATTTAGATGATGCTCTAATAAGAGTCGCACTTCTTATACCATGCACACTGTGCTAAACAAGAAAAAATAACAGCACAAGAAAGAATGCATTCAGGGAATAAAGTAGTTCATTATTGCCATTTAACTTCTCTAAGGTCAACGTGTTACATAGGATATCATAAAAGTGTGTTGATGAAGACTTCGTACGAGTTTAAAATAGATTGCCAACAGCATGTATGCAGCTTTCTAACAGGATCATTGGTGAACTTCAAACTTTGCCAGACTGAACAAACAGACTGTATAGAAATCTAAACAACTGTTTGAATGGCTGATTTGTTTTTTTTTTTTTTAAGAACTGCAAATTCCAGTGTCTGATTCTAGAATTCGCATTCCTCTGAATTCAGCAACTCTTGAAATTTAGCTGAATAAGAAAGAACCTTTATACAGTTTCTTTGTTAGCAGCCTCCCAATGTCATGATAAATGACACTTAGTAATTTAGAAAGAAGTCAATGCATAACTTTACAGACTGGGTCAAATTAGATATGGATACTATTGACACTTGGAGATAAGGTGGTGCAGCAAGAAAACTAAGCTTTTTACACTATGTTAATTGTTTGCAACTCAAAAAATGGCAAGTTTATTGGAATGTTCTTATGGAGAGACATCCAAACATCCCACCTTGCAGCCATATTTATAAGGGTTCTGTTTTCTTTTTACTGTGATCAGAAGAGCATATCATATTGCTTATTCGGTTTTGATTTAAGTATTTTTTCTGTTTTTCACTCATTTTTTATATTAAATCATCCATATTAGATGATGATTAGACAAAGTTTTCCTTGTTTACACATGTTTGAAGTAGCATTTTTAAAGTTGGGTGAGAAAATTTTAATACCAAATTGAGAGAACTTATGTGAAGTCTTGAAGAGGTCTTGAAGACCAAATGTTTGGGGGATGGTGTTTTTTAAAAAAAAATAAAAAGGGAAAAAAAAAAGGTGAAGGGTATGAAATTCTTGTACGCCACAACACGGAAGTGTGAATCTGACCCATGTTTAGGGCCAGACACTGTCACCTCTGAGGTACAGAGTATTTCCTCCAGCACACAGGATCCAAATACTAGTAAGTTAGAATTTTACATCCATAATAGAAATTATAGTAGCACTGAACTGGAAGAAAGAGCTGTCTGTAATCACAGGTAACTGTCATAATAAATGTCAACTTGGGATAGCTCAGGTGAGGCTTCTTTCCTTACTTTTTCTCATTTACCTTTGCTCCCACATGCTATAAGACCTGTTTTAAGGATTAAGAATAATGAGTGAAAATAAAGAGATACTATATACAGACAGAGGGCTAAGCTGCCCTTGGTCGAACTGAATGTATCAGCTTAAAACTATTGTATTATTTGTAAATAATAATAATAAACAACTGTAGTTTGGATTAGAGATGCATTGTATTAGGCATTTTCTGGAAATGAAGACATTTATAATTTATAAGAGTTTATAATCTTATCTGAAATAACCCACTGAGTAAACGCAGAGATAGCGAGGCAAGAGGAAAATGCGCAGGCAGGCTAGTTAAGAGGCACAACTTAATGAGGACAGTTCGTCTAATATTTTTTTACTTTTCTAAATAGATAGTATTGACTAAATAAGAATGCTACTCACTTTATTAGTGGTAAGGAGCTCAGTATCTCTTAGATATCAGGAAAAAGTAGGGGCTGAGGAGACAGCTACCATCTGCAGTTCCATTCATGTGTAAACTGCACGAAAAAAGTAAAACTTAAAACCTTTAGGAGAGAACGAGCTGCATGAGGATACTAAGTGGCCTCATTTAAAGTGTTCCAGTTGTTCTGTTTATCATCTGCCTCTGACAAAAATGGAAATACATACATTTCAAAGTCTTCAAGAGACAGAAAAATTGTTTTGCACCCTACTTTGCATTAAAATATGCTCCCTCTGAAGTTATAGGAGCAAATTTGCCCCTCTTTCTTCTGGTGGAGTATAAATTGGCACCCGATTATCTTTTGTGTTGTCACCAAGAGAGTATGAAAGGTCCTAAGCAACAAGTGTTTTACATTCATTGAGTGCTGTAAATGGAAAAGTAAAGGTTGTTGATGCAGAAAATATATTACATTTCAATTATATAGTTCCCATCTGTTCTTCCCCCCCGATATTGGTGTGCGCATACTTCATCATTAAGTGTCAGGCAGCAGCCCTGACTTGCATGCTGCCACTGTGGAGCCCCGTCCAATAAATCTGTTGTGGTTTGGGCTGGGCTGGGCACAAAAAAGAATGACAGTTGCTCTCTAACTTCTCTCCCAAGTGAGAGAAAGAGAGACTTATGAGTTTAAAAGAAACTAAAATAGTTTAATGAAATATTAATAATAAAATAACAAAAATAAAAAAATATTAATATCAAAATAATGAAATATATACAAAACTAGTATCAAGCTCTGTGGTGATGATCATGTCACTGGCAGGCACTGGGAAAGTTCCAGACTGGACTCAGTGATGGATGGTAGCTGAACTCAGGAACTACATTCAAGAATGCACGGATTGGGATCACAGGCAGACGAACAAACAGATACCTCCTCGGATGACAGCCATTGAAGAAAGAGGCTGACCCTGTAATTCTTCAGCTTTTATACCGAGCACGAGGCAGATGGGATGGAATACCCTGTTGGTCAGTTTTGGGTCACCTGTCCTGTCTGCTCCTCCCCACAGGTGGGACCCCTCTATGCTTTTTCGCTTCCCACCCTTCAACGGGGCAAATAACAGAGTGAGCTGCCCTCGGCTGTTAGAGCAATGAGTATAAGCAAGAGCCTCTCTGCGTACCATCCCTTGGTATGAATTGCAAACATCAGGTCTGGAAGCAGAGAGTGTCTGAGAAATATGCTGTTCATTTCAGAGAGTTAGAAGAGGCTTAACTGAAAAGTAAAATTACTGAACAGAAAATTGGTTCTGTTTTACCCCAAACCAGGACAGGCCCAGAGCCCCCAGCTGCCCACTGCACAGGCTGACAGAGGAGCTCACACGTGGAGGATTGCATCCTAAATGGCCAAGAAGTCAGACAAGCCTAATGCTATCAGTCAGTGTAATTAGCATGGTACCCATTTCCATTTTATTACATACATTTAACAAACTATGTCTGATCACACAATGAGTCCTTGCAGGGGAAAAGCATCTGTCTGCTAAGCACAGGCAAATATGAAATTATAGCAGTTAAAGTGAGCCATAAGAAGAATCCCTGTAGATATCTTGTAGATATCTCTGGTCAGTGTCCGCTGGTGACACCTCCCCTGGAAATCTTGCTTCAAAGTTGCCTCAAAATCAGTCAAAACAGGGAAGAGTCTGTGCAAGTGACCTCAATTGAAATTATCTTCTGAGCAGCTGTTCCTTCACCCAGAGATGGTGCTGGGTGAAGATGGAAAATAACGGTTGCAAGCTGGTACCTAGTCATCAGGCTACCAGAGAAGACGGTTGTGCCATACTCGACTATATTGCAAAATATTTGAGATTCAGAGTTGGTAAACCATTATTTCTTTTTTAAGCATACAAAATAGGAACTGGTCTATATCGAAACATTTCACTAAAGATTTAATTTTTGAAAGATGCAGAGTGGGACACATGCAATTAATAAAAAAAATATTTCTACAGAAATTATCAACAAAATTGTCAAATTCCAAGGCTAATGGTTTTATAAGTTCAAACTATTCAGATTGTTCCCTGATTTGGCAAAAGACTTTCCGCAGGGCAAACTCCAGCTAAAATTTCTGCCAGATAAGTGATATCTTGACTGCATCCGCCTGCCTCTTCACTCATTAGGTGATTCTGGAATGCACTGGGAAAACAAACCCTATACAGTTGTTATGGGGGAGGATCGGCCAACTACATCTGCTCCTTTCTATTGGTCTAATTATACACAGGGAAAAAACAAAGAAGGACAGAAGAACTTTCGACAACTACATCCCTATAACGCATTTGAGGCAGGAAGCCAGAAGGTGATATTAACCTAAGTAACAACAGCTAATCTGCTTTAAACATGGGTCACAGCAAATGGATTGCCCTGGGGTGATATGACCAACAAGGCCACTGGCAAGACATGCCACCCATCTGAGTTGGAAAAAATAAGTAATGAAAACAACAGCTCTGTACCTGCAGATGTCCCCCAAATCCATGGTGTTGGACATAGAGTGGAGGCCTTGACTGGTGTGAGCGTGTTTCTGTACGGATCATACGTGTGTATGTATGTGCATGAGATGATAGATAAATTAGAAACTGCACTTCAGCTCTGCCATCCTGCTTGGAAAGGACTTCTCAAGAAGTGGTGTGATTCTGTTCTTGTGGCTATCTGACCTCTAAAGTCCCACCTGAGATGCCCAATGTGTTACAGATTTAGAAAATTAGATGGCGATATGAGAAGAATTAGTTATTTTAACCTACTGGTAAGAGTACAAAAATTTTAATAGCAAGATTACTGTAATAAAAAAAAAGGTTTTGGCATTCTGTATTCTGATCTTGGAATAAGGTAAATTAATAGCACTATTTTTTAAAGATTAAATAAAAGTGCTGGAAAAAAATCCAGAGTTATTGTGGCAAAGATGTAACTAGGATCTTTAAATGAAAAGAAAGGCAATTAGTTTGTACTTCAATTAAGTTACAGTAACCAGCATTAG
This sequence comes from Vanellus vanellus, assembly GCF_965231255.1. Classification (NCBI taxonomy): domain Eukaryota; kingdom Metazoa; phylum Chordata; class Aves; order Charadriiformes; family Charadriidae; genus Vanellus; species Vanellus vanellus. The sequence goes on from NC_138909.1 coordinate 81,727,191, forward strand.
TTTTAGCTTGGCTGAAAACATCTCTGTGAGAATTAGTGCTATTTTTCTTGCTTTTAAAATTACCATTAAGTCAGAGAAAAACAGCATTTATTTTTTACTGGTTTATACATGCAACTTTCATAATATTGTATAGACCATGCCAAATATGTTTTCTCATAAATGCAAACAAATGCTTAAGTATCAATAACTTGACATAGTACATAACTATAAAGTAAAACTGTGCTGAGTGAAAAGGTTTGTAACATTAGTAATTGTGATTAGTATAAACAATATAGAAAGTCAATGGAAGTTAGGCATTAATACAGCTTTGAGGGTCTAGGCAAAAGTACCAAAATGCCTTTGATATTCTGATCTATTCCCCACTTTTTTCACTGTGTAGCTTCTGGCAGTAAACTCCTCCATTTCTCTAGCTGATGTGGTCTTAAAGAAACAACATTGTGTGAGTACGCACAGGTGGGTCATACAGTAGTACTGTTTTTTTCATTGTCTTTCGGCTAAGTTCCTGGTTTTGGTTGAAAACTCTACTTTTCTGTTCATTTTCTTTCGAGGTAGGTTTGTAAGGCTGCCGCTTTTGCATACGACCCACAACTTCTGCAATAAGCTGAATAGTTACCATGAAAAGATCCCTGGAGAGAAAACAACTTTTTACTTGTCAAAAACGAGTCAAAATGCCGACTGCTCAACTTTTTTCTAAGATCCAGAAAATGCAGACATCTTAATGAATTTCCCTCCTAAATTATCTAAGTATGAAAGGGAGCCAAAAAATCAAAAGGAATTCAGTGAGATATGCCTCTGGTTGCAAAATAATGTTATTGTTTTAGTAAAATAGTAATATAAAAATGCAAAAATGCAGAGACTGTAATGTGTTCTCTATAAGCACTGAATAATTCAGTAAACAGGATTATGGTAATCTATTTTTAAAAAGAGAGAATTTATTTTATGCAAGTTTTTTGTACCTTCTGAATATAATTATACAATTATAAAAATTATGAACATTTAGAAATAATTTGAATGTATTTTCACTGAATATTTATGTAGATAAATAAAGATGACTAATATGAAAAAAACTATTATGATGATGCCAAAAGAATTATGAAAAATTGTCATTTCTCCTCTGTACATAGTACAATAGGAAGTAGAATAACAGAAGTAAGTGGGTTGCTCAGGCAAAAAAAAAAAAAGTCTGTGGAAAAATATAGGTATTGTTATTATATGCACACATTAAAAATACAGAGATATCAGAATGTCTTTGGTTTACCTAATATCACGGTATTCAGAACCCTGCAGAATCCTAATGCACATCCTATTAAACTGACAGTAATGTTATCAAATATGAATGTTCTTGTGGCCCTAATGAATATTTCTTGTTTTTCAGTGTGTTTTGCTTACTGAAAATAAGTGAAAATAAACCAAGACAAATAATTGAGCCACAGCCCCAAGTTGCTCTGGAATGAGAAAGTTCAGATCTAATGTAGCCATTTGGCTACTTCAGCGCTGAGTGACAGGGCACGTGCCGGAAAAAGAGCCTATGAACAGCATGGATTGCTGCTTCTGTTGTAATACTGTTCTGCTGAAGACATTCAGGAAAGCCATCACGGGCTACCTGCTGCTGTGTAATTTTGTTTTATTTTGGCACACAGAAGTGAGAAGATTTCTATGGGACAAAAAGAGAGTTGGTAGCTGACTGTGACTGACAGCACAAAACATTGAAACAATAATCCACCGAGATCATTTATGTAAAAAAAGGAACCCAGAGATATTCAGCCCCTGAGGCTTCCCTTGTAAGAGGCTATTATTATTTGTATTGATTTTGGTATGCAAGTTCTCTCTTTCCTTCTCTCTCCTGGCCCACAGTGCAAACTATAAATAATAAACTAAAGAAGTCTTGCCCTGAAACCATCACTACCTTTGCAGCACATTAATTTGTGCACCTCCAGTTATAAAACCAGAAAAATCATGGGGAAAATGGGCAGGCTGAATGAAGCCCTACCTCCAAAACTGAAGAAAATACTTTCCAGCATTCTCAGCTGCCACCAAGGCCTCCTTACACTCTACTTACTTACACAATACTACCTAAATACACCATGAAAATATCCTTTTTTGATGCCAGTTCTGCTTTGACTACTGACACTTTGATCAGATATTTTTCTGTGTCCTCTTGTCTCATACATCAGGCAGTATCATACTACTAACTCCCAATATTGCCAAGGCTACTATGCGTCTTGGAAATTGAGACAATTACTTGTTCTCACTCTTCCAGGACATGGGGATTAGCAGCAGTACACATGACATTTCCTCCCTATTTGTCTGCTTCTAATAATATTTGAATACAATTATAGGAATGATATGAAATTTCATAGGTGAAATGCTGGCTCCATTCAACTCTATTTGAATGTTCTCATCTCCACTGGAATGTTGCCATTAACTTTAAGGATGGTAGGATTTCACTTTGACTGTATTAGGTATCTAATCCACGCATATTTCACCTTCCTGTATATTTCCTCATCCTTTTCTTTTCTGCTCTTAATGCGTAAAATGATATGTCTACCACACAACTGAGAATTTCAGAGTTTTGGGTAGGGTATAATGTAATCCAAGGGTGAGATCTTCCTAGTAAGCATCTCTGCTGCAGTACAGAACTATGTAATATGGTGCAAAGGCCTTTTGCGGTGGGTTTGCCCCCAGTGAGCAGTTAAGGACCCACTAGGTGCTCCCTCTCTCCCCCTGTTTTATTGCTGGGTGAGACCCTATATAGTGTGGAATAACTTTTTGGTCAATTGAGCTCAGCTCTCCCAGCTGTGTCCCCACCCAACCTCTTCCCCGCCGCCAGCCTACTCGCTATGGGGACAGAGTGAGAAACAGAGAGGGGCTTGATGTGCTGTGAGCACTGTTGAGCAATAGCTAAGACATTGGTGTATTATCAATGCTGTTACAGTCAAAAATTTAAAATAAAAAGCACCATATAGACTACTATGCAGAAAATGAACTCCATCCCAGCCAGCTACACTTGGCACGTAGCAAAATTTTACTAATAAAAAGCAAAGGTATAACAAATAAATTTATGTGACTCAAGCAATGGCATTTTAACCAACACGACATCCAGTTTCCTTTAAAATAAGATAAAAGAACTTTGTGAATTAAAAGCCTGCGCATAGTATATTCCAGTGATCCTACTGGGAAGATCTCAAAAACTAGTGAAATAATGGTGGAAGACTGATAATAAAATGCAAGTGAGTCTGAGAATGAGAGCAGATTTATTATATTTCTGTTTTGAGCAGGGTAGGTACAGTGTCCTGATACGCCTTAGAAGCTGATCCTTCACTGATGCTTGCAAAAGGGCAAGAGGTGAGAGGCAATGGACAGACTAAACATTTCTAGCCCACAAAAATTTCAAGTATTGAATGTAAGAATTGTTTTTTGTCAGAAAACTTAACATTTCTTAGTGCCAAACTTTCTATCTTTGCTGGCTGGTGTGTACACTTGTGACCTGCTTTTTTATTTCAGTCAGGAACCTGTGATAAATAACATCCAGTGTGAGCATGTGATGAATCCTGGAGATACTGCTGAAAGCATTCAGTAATTTCTCTGGTACTAGTGTAGCATCTGTGCAGTGTTAGAAATGTGGAAATAAACTGAACAACCGAATAATCAGAAACGCTTTTGAAATGTGCTGGCTAGATGGATCTAGATGGATGTTACACTGGGGATCAAATTCATCCTTTTCAGTGTCTTCTTGGTGATATTATCATTTGGGTGAAATATTAAAGTTACAAGGAGTTGTTGCCACAATAGGGACCTGACTGAAAATGAAAATAGCTTATTTCTTTCTCTGTTCCAGTTGGCTGGTTCGCATAGTCCTTTACTTTCCTGCTGTAGCTCAGAAAAACCTTCTGAAGTTTGAATTAAGTGAATTAAGACTTATTTCACAGTTATTTTCTGTACAAAACCCACCTGATCAAAGATATTTTAATCGCTTTTATTCCCACAAAACTGTGTTAGGCATAACTATAGCATAGTAAGTTACTTCACTTACAGGCTATCTCAGAAAATTTTTCACAACATCTTTATGACCATAGAAATGTAAAGATGTATTGAGCTACAAAGGGCTGACTTAATTGTTTGCAGTGCATTTGAAATGTGATGTAGGATGATTTAATCAACCTATAACGTTAATGGAGTTAAGCACTCTGTCCACTGGAAAATGGTATAATCTTTCATTGAGTTCCTAAGTGCTTGTTTATGCTTTTCTTGAAGGTGCTGTATCGGTGATCGTATATTGCCATCCATTGTAGAGACTAGAGAAATGAAAACAGCTACTGCAAAGCATGAGAGATGCGTCAGAGGCCACGAGATAAATATAATTTCAGGGGTGATAGATATTAACTGTTTTAAAAAGTCCATAATCTTTGAAGGGTCAAGTATTGATAGTAAAATTAATGAAAACAAAAATGCATATATTCCATATTTTTCTTGTCAAAGCAGGAATTACAATATATTTTTTCTTTAAATTTTAATACCAACTATCAGTGCTTTCTCCTGATGTTTTGTTAGAATGAGAGCTGCCTATGTCAAACTGTGCTCAGACTTATGGAAGTGGACAAATATGTAAAACAGCAGTAAAATCTCTCTCTAATTTTCTAGATATGACAATCAGGTAACTGCATCTTTCTGGACTATAATGTCATTGCGAGGAACCAAACACACTGAATCTCTGCTATCATATCTGTTTGGCTATCATTTCACTCATCCACTGTGAGCTCTGGAAAACTTGCTTTGCAACAGTCTGTCTTTAAAATATACAGCATCCAAATTGCAAGCAAATGTTCTTTCATAAGGACTTTATGGGAAATTTACGTTAACAGCTCTTAGGCAACTAGTTTACTTTTTCTGTGCCCTGGTATTATTTATTTTGCATTAGCAGCAAAAGCAACTTCAACAAATAGTTGTTTCTGAAGCATGCATCGCAAATTGATGTTCAGGGAATGCAGGATTTGAGTGCTTATTTTCTGATAACCTGGAGACGAAAGAAAAGTGCCTAGAAAGGCAGCTGGGAAGGGACTGTGGACATCAGCACTCGACATGTGCAATTGCTTAATGCTAAAATTCTGGAAAGGATTTTCTAGAAACATTCCGTGCCTAATGTCACAAGAACACATAATGTTGATTTAGATAAAAACAACAAACAAACAACACTTCTCCCCCCTCAAAAAACTCCACCAACCCTCAACTAACCAACCAGATCAGAATGTAAATGTTTAAATACTACCTAAATAGTACTAAAAATACCTGCCTGTTTTCTTGGAGGTTGTTCAAGATGCAGGTTGTCTTTCCTAAGTTCACTTAACTTTAATCAAATCCAGAACTGTTGCTTTGTTTCTGGTTTGTAGAAGTCACTGCAGAAGTCATTGTGCAAGGTCTGTACACTTGTGCAGAAGCTTAAGTTTTATTTCTGGGCATACTGAGACATACCTCAGATTTGCTTGTGATGAGCAGGTCAGCACAGGTATATCGTGCCTAACTCATTCACATCTCTCTGTGCCTAAGTTAATATTAACTGAATAGCTTAATCAATAGAAAATTAATTGAATAACAGGAGAGTATTCATCTCAAACCTCTCTACTTCTGAATAATTTAGCCTGAAAGGTCGATTACTGTCCTGTGAGGTGTGAAATATTTCATCAGACAAAGAAGCAGCTCTAGCTTTCCCCTTTGGAAATGACGAATGCTGTTTGGGGCTGCACTAGCCCCACAATCTTTTTCTGGTCATATTTTGAAAGATGTATCTGATGTTTCTTGCTTTCTTTATGAAAGAAAACACAAAGATTTCTACCACTAGGTGGAGTCACCAAATTTCCAGAGGTAAATAGGATTTGATGTGCACTTAGAGTGCTTCCTGTTGGCTGCCTCGGGCTCATCATTTTGGCTTGATCCTTTCCTATAACTAATTTTCTGATGTAAAAGCCAGGATATACTCCAGCACCCTTATCAATTTATTGCAGAGAGGTTATAACCCACTATGTATAAAGCAGAGGCAAGCAAACAGGCTTGTCTCATCTGGCCTGGTCAATGACCCAGCGTTTAAGCAAAAGAAAAATAGCTTAAGCTCTCAGAAAAATAGCTGAGCCAAATCACTTAGCAGGTTTCTAAAAGAATTCTGTTAACAAGTTATTAATTTGGATATATTCTGAGTAATAAAGTGATATTCTAACAGTTGTGTTCCTGAAGAGAAGAGCTGCCAACTAAAAACACAATGCAGGCTTTTGGCAATGAGTTCAGAAGAGAAAATCAGAGGAGGGAAATTATGCACGTTCTGTTTAGCACCTAATACCTGTGGAAGGAACTTGACCATTTCATGGACATGCCACAGCTGGAAAGGCACAAGAGGCAAAATCCATTCCATTACTTATTTGTCATACATTGTTCATTCTGCTCTAGCTCAATGCTGATGTCTGGGAGAAAGAACATGAAATAACTTTTACATGCATACATTCTGTGTAGAGAGGTGTTTGCAGATATATAAGTAGTGCTGTAGTGCTGCTGTAGTTTTGAAGCAGCAATATGCTAGGTCACTCTCTTGATTAGCTGGGTTCCTGTACCAGGGAGTGTGTGGCATATTATGTATCTCATTCTGTTATTTCAGATGACAAAGCCTAATTTAATTGTAAGTACCCCTGGGATTTATGGGGAAGTCGAAGCTCAATTTTTAAAAACTTTAATATGGTTGCTGTAAAACTTAATTGTACTGTCTGGCTCTTTTAGTGGTAAATTCTAATTAATCTAAAGTGTGGAAAGGAAATGGAAGACTAATTTTAAAAAAAAATTGCTTCCTTTTGTTCCTGTCTACTTCTTAATCTGAATATAACCTAATGAGGCAATGTTAGTTCAAAGCTTAGCCTGACCATTCTTGCAAGTGGTTAATGTAACAACGGATTTTATTCTTGTAACTATTTTATGTGCACTGTAACATGGCTAAGGCTATTGATTTAGTCAATAAACACTTATTCATGTCCAAACCAACCCTAATTGGATGGACATAAAATAAAGCGTAATACAATAATTATTTGATTGCCTATAAGAAGAGCTAAGCACGTGAACTGAAGTTGCTGTCTTCCTCTGGGAAAGTACTGTCTGTACAATTGTCTTTGTCTGAAGTGTCTGGCATTTGCTAAAACTGGGAAGGGATAAGGTATGGGAGGATAATTGGTCTGTTGTTGTAGTTCATTTGTGATCTTAGATACTCCTGCAAACAAGGAAAATTGCTTCCTATCTAATGAAGATAATTTAACTACACAATAGCTGCACAAGGTTCCCTCAGCCTCTGGACGGCATTCTGAATCTCAAACCCAGACAGGCACGTGTATCTGGGACATAGTGTTCATTTTTCACCTGTATTGGCTACAGCGCACCAACATGAAAATTACCTGCTGCAATTAACGTGATTGTTTTAAACGGTGTTTTGGGGAATGTGATCCACTTACTTCCCCTCTGCTGAACTCCTCATGGTCAAGCTTTTGTTAATTTTCAAGGGTGGGCACTGTAAAATTAACTCGGAGATAACAAACTGATGGACCTTCTCTAGCTAGAAGACTTTTAATCAGAAATACAATGATGTGTTTATGCTGTTTGCAGCAAGTCCAGATATGTAGTCATCTCAGAGGTGAATGACATCTCTGCCAAAAGAAAAAGAATTTCCATTTGTTCCTATCCCTGCCTCCTATTAGAGGTGAAAGGATGAAAGATCTCATTACCTCTAAACTAACTTTCTTTGACATATGGAGACTAGAGAACAAAAATATTTTCTCTTTTTCTTCTCTGACAGGAAAGGAATGAAACCACGTTTTCCCATACAGACTTTAATCTCTAGTACTCTAGCGCACATGGCAGTATTCGAAACAGAAATAATAGGATCCAATAAGAGACCAGCTATGCCGAAACCTAGGGTTTGGGCCTGCAGGCAAGGTGTTTCCTCACATTTGAAAAAGAATCTGTGTGTGTGCAGGGGCAGATGACACCAAGGTGGGGAGTGCTGTTAGCGTTGATTGTTTTTGAGGATCTGGAGGTTATAAAAGCAGAGTCAGCAGGCTTTGGAAAGCCATGCAGTTTTAACAGCTTTTTGAGGTCAGGTCCGTTTTTGCTGCTGTCTTTGGTCATGAACTGAATTGCACCTGTACCCATCTCTCTCTGTGATCCCTTCTGCAACCGCCTCCTCACTCTCCACAGGGTGCAGCTGCCTGTGAAGACCTAGATTGGGTATGGCTCAGCTTCATAACCTTGGCTCAGACCTCTGAGGAAACTGCTAAGTTGAGAGGAAGTCTGTGGAGTAGCGGTATGCAAGATAAGAAAGGTAAAACTGCAGACAGAGGAGGATTGTTGGGACTGGATCATTAGTAGCTCAAGGTTTCAAGAGGAAGAACATCAGCATGAAATAGTATAAAATCCTGAAGGGAAAAACCAGAGTCAGTGAAAAAGGATCTGTTTCAGGGGCAGTGGAATCTGGCCCTTCCCCTCCAGGCTGGTGCCTGCCCGGCCGGCAGAGACTCCGGGTGTCTTATCATGCCGGAGTGGATATGAGTACTTAGTCTAGTAGCTTGTTAAGTCCTAGATATCACTGTGTGCATCAGCCAATAAATAACCGCATTATACTTTTAAGCTATATATATCTTGTTGGCAGACGCTCTTTGTGCAGGACCAGAAATGCCAGAAAAATGACCCTAGGAGGAAGGATAACACACCTAGGCAAAATACTCCTCCTCCTATGAAAGAAGAGATTAGTGTAGATGACAAGAAACTTCTGTATTTAGAGCAAAGCATTTGCTGTAGCCACAGATTATTGCCTTTCCCTACGACGATTTCATTTCCCTACTGATGCTGGAAGTGAAGCTGTTGGAGTGACTGATGTGTGCAATTTGTGACTGGATAGTTCTGCTGTATATACATGCACTTACATATGGTCACTTAACAACTGAAGCATCAAAAATACCTACAATACATCAAAGTAATACTGAACACTGGTTAATATAAACCTATAACAGGAAGGAAGTTCAGAGCTGAAATCAAAATTTCAGTTTTTAGTGATCTTGTTGTGTCTAGATATTGCAATACTTTACCTGAGGTAAGTATCACTCTAGAAGAGTTTATGATGTAGTATTAGATAAGAATGGCTTTTCCATTTCAGCCCAGAATTGCTAAGTTCTCCAGAAACGCATTTAAATGCTTTTTTTTTTCTGCCTAATTAAGACATATACAAAACAAGAATAAAGAAAAATTGAAGGAATATTGAAGTGCAAAACAAATTTCCTTAAATGAACTCGAAGAGATAACTTCTGATGCCAACTCATTACTCCATTCACAGTCACAATGTACAGGTATAAGCCCACTGAAATTTATGGCATCGTATACAAAGCATAGTTTTACCATCTATAGGAACACGTTATCTTTCGATATATTTTATGAACCCATGGAAGACCATTACTCTGAAGTCACACACAATCTCATTTCAAAAGCAACTTGGATTTTTTTAACCCAAATTAAAATACTCTAAAGAGGGAAATTGTTCAGAATGCTCTTAGCTTATTAAATTGGACCATATTTAGTTATTTCAAGACAGGCAGCTAGAAATACACAAACTCACTATTAGGGAGATAAACTTAGATTATACATTGTAGGAGAACTATTCTAATTTTAGCAGTTCTACACAGGCAGGTACCCCAGTGCCCTAGGGCTAGAATTTTATCTTAAATTCTAGAAGGCAAGGTAGATAAAATGTCTTACAGAAATGCGTACTGAAGTCTTTCTGCTCTCTGAGCTAAGTCAATTTAAAAGTAATTAAATTTTCCATTAAAAATGTTTTCTTTTGAATCTGGACCCATAACAGAACTTCGCCCAGTGTTCATTCCAGTTATGGGTGATCCAGCACCTTCTCAGATTAATGCAAATATTCCAACAGCTCAAGGCCTTAAAAATGATCTTATTTGTTAGTTTCTGCCTGGAAATTACATGTAATTTGTGGGTGTGTACTCTAAAAATGTATCTTACCTAAAATGCTGGACAAAAATATTGGATTTATTCACAGTTTTCTTATCTTTAGATCATTTGGATAAGAAATAAGTTATCTGATTACACCTGAATGGAGTAAATATTTGTGGATTGTTTGAGTTATTTTTGCAAACTGAATTATCAAATGAATCAAAAACCTAAAAGAAAATAAAATTCTTATGATGTCCATCTTAATACCTGCTATGAATGCAGCTGCTCTCTTAATGAAAATTGACTGTGATTTAAAGCTGCTGTATTTTCACAAGTATTGGGTTTTTTTCAGTAGCAGTGGATAGGTATGGGATGTTTAAATAATGATTAGAGATATTTCCTACAGTTACTTCCATGCTTTCTCTCCTGCTTTTAAGCGGCACTGTTTTAACAACTGTGTAAGTCTCATAGGCACCCCAGCATCGGCCAAGCATTCTGTTGCCAAGCAACATTTAGTCCACATTTTGAATATTTGTTTCATTTGACATACAACACTCAGTTATTCTCATATACAGGCTGATGTGACCTTCGTTTTTATTTTGTTATTACAACTGTTTATCAATGGCATTGATTGGCATAGATTGCATTAAAGATGCTGGAAACTACAATAAATTTGGTGAAAGTAGAAACATCGTGGGTGAAGTTGCACTTTGTGTCATATCGAAGCTCCTTGTCAGCTTTTCTGTTTTTATGAATCTTAAGTTACAGATATTTCAGCTGGTTAGATTTCCTAAAAATACTTTAACATTTGAAACCTGACAGGAATTTAGGCACCATACTGGGTTCAAATATGCTTTCAAAAGAAACATTCGCCCTAATAGTCAATGTTTCATTGCACTAAACCAGTAGCAAATATATGCTTTATGCTATGGAATGCACGATGAAATTTTAAAAATACAAAAAAAGACAAAAAAACCCTCATACCAAAATGGAAATGTGAAAATCATGGCATGAAATTCTACACATCCTACATAAGATTTGGAAAAGTTTCAGCGTACCTGTTTTAAATCTACAATGTTATGTCAGACCCTTTTGACAACAGAAGGTACACAATAGTTTTGAATAAGACAACATTGTTTGACAAAAGAAGCACACTCCTGGAATCCCGAGAGGAGTAGCAGAACAGTGAATCCTGTCTTGAATAGCTAAGAGGCAAGAAAAATGATTGGAGGATCTGCGTAGTGACTGAGTGACTGATCTCATAGCTGACCTCTGATCTCACAGCAGACCTTGCTCTGAATGGGAGGCTGAACTACACGTCTCCCGAGGCCCTTTCCGACCTGAAAAATTCTATCATTCTGCGCATGTACAACTGGGGGCTCACATTCTTCCGCATGCCCATCACTTACCAACTTTGGATTTCCTGCTTCGTCACTCATAGCATGAGATGCTCTGTAGTATTTCAGTCAGGTTTCATTTGCAATACCCAAAGAAACTTACTAGCATCAGCAAACTTACTTCGCAATTCTTCTCCTTCCCTAGATAATTTATGAATACGCTGAACAGCATACATCCATACACAATTCTAGTGGGAGTCTACTGATGATCTCTCTACCAAAACCCCCTGTTTATTTGGTACAGTGTATTGTAAGTGAAAATAAGCCAAGAAACTACACCAAAAACCTGTCAAAAGAAAGCAAACTGAGAAAAAGCAGCAAATACATCTTCCTCTCAAAGGTCGCCAATTCTCAGTTTCAGTCCTGTTGGAAAGTGAATTTTATTTTAAAAGGAGAATGACTTCTTTTAGAGTTGAAGTATTGCACTTAAAATCAGAAATTTGTATCAAATGGAAAAATAATTTTAAAAATAATTATTGTTTGCCTTTAATCTAAGGGATTTTGTACTCTTGCAACTTAATTTAACAGAAGTTTAAAGCCTGAGGTAAAGTATAGGAGTATTCAAATCCAGGAAACTGTTTCAAATTTAAGAGCATAGTGAATGGTTTCATTGAACTGAAGTGCTTATTATTCATAAGGTCTGAGTCATTGATGATTACTAAATACAATTTTAAAAACAGAAAAGCCCAGGCTTTTAAAGAATTTAAAATCCTTCTACTCGTGTATGCAAATAAAACCAGGTTCTTATGCACTCAGGCAACTAATTCCACTTAAATGTGAATGCTGTTAGATATGCTATCTGCTAGGTATGTTTCAACACACAGGACTCATCAAATTGATGGCAAGTCATACGGGGTCTTCTCTAACATATGCCAGGCTTGTGTCCGTTTCCCAATCTGTCTTTTCCACTCCAGGCATTCTTCTACTGCTCTGTGAAAAGTCTTTCTACGCTTTCTTCTTGAGCCCATCATTCCCTTTTCCCTTTATTTTTATTTTAACATGAGCTTTGGTGATTTTAAACCTGTAGACTAAATATTCTTACTGCATTCTTGAAAACGTCAGCAGAAATACATATAAATTCTGTCAGAGAAGACAAGGAGAAATAGAATGAAATGACTTTTTCTCCTTCCTAGTGCAGCATTAGTCCTTTCGAGTTGTCAGAAGTGGCAGCAGGCAGTGAGGAGGCTGTGTGGTAGGTGATGCATAGGCATTGCATTCATCCAGCCATTTCCCCTATGCGTGAATGGAGCAGGTTTTCCACTTGACCAGTAACTGTAACCTCAAGACCATTCCTTAATTATAAAAGTACATTTATAATTTATATTACAGCTGCCTATGGGCTTGTTGGCATTGTTTTGCTTCCAATCATAATTGGTATGCTATTTTTCTCTTTTTTCTTTTTTTATTTATTCTATTATTCTTTTTTGAGAGGAGGTAATTAAATTCATTAGTACCAGTGAAGATTTCCCAGTATGAATCAAACAAAATTTTGTCCCATTTTATTTTTATTTGTTTTCAGAACCTGGCAGTAGGTTCCATGACATCTGATTGACCATTAGAAAAATGAGTGGGAAGGAGGTTGAAAGGAAAGTCTCATCTTCAGAGAAAGGTTCAGTTTGCATCATTCTTCTATAAAGAAGATTAGTAGAATACCTATAAAAATGTTAAAAAAAATACTGTTTTTTTTTAGCAGTCCTACAGTAGCTGTTACTGGAGCTGGATATCTACACAATTAAAACTGAACAAAGCCTTCCTGTTGAAAACTGATGAGACTAGTATGTCCAGTCAGAAACAAATTCAAATAATATTTAATGTTCAGACAGATTTTTTTTTTCCCCTCCTTTTTGCACAGAGGGTTAATTGGGTTCGTGACATTATCTGAAGGATGGAAACAACTTTGTTCAATTTATGTTTTGTAAGCACAGAAAATCTTTCTCGACATATTAATGGGGATAAGTATGTTATATGCAAAGAAAAGACCAGTAAGATGAGGAAAGAACAAAAATCAGGGTATGTGTAATGAAGACGGTAAGGTAAAATATTCTGCTGTTACAGTTGGATTAGAGCAGGTAGAGGTTGAGGAAACTGGCTTACCTGCCTAGCAACAGAGACTACAAACTGAATTACATGAAAGATACTGTAAAAAAGGCTTTGCTTACATTTGACTTTGAAAATACAGAAATACGCTATATTTTGGAGAAAGGCATGAGATACCTAAAAACCATGATGGAAGAGCTATTTTTCCACCTCCCTACTCTCAACCGTCTAACTGCGAATGTCTAACTGTGTTCATTCAGCTTTAGCTCCCTTATCTGCATAAAATAAATTTTATATTGCTTATTGTAAGGTGTAGAACTATAAGGGTAAGTATCAGCTGCTTATGAAATGAGCTGATGAAATTGTAGAGCTTGGTAAAACAAAAGCAGACTTCGAATGATCTTGGGAGAAATTCCTTCATGACAGAATAAAAAAAAGCAATAGGAATTTAAAATGAATTTTCTAGGCAAAAAGAGAAAATGCTGACATTAGGATTTTCTAGAATATGGGCACACCAATATAATAGTCTAGGTGTATCATGATTCACAAAGAAACACTTTAAATATTCATTTACATGCTTAACATTTTCCTCAAGAACTTCAGACCTTGTAATATTTACATATGTGTGTATTTCCAGTGCATGTACACTGTGCACTATTAAGGACATATGATTAGCGCGTACATTCAGGCCGACATACCAACTTCTGGAGAATTTGTACTGAAAATAAACAAATACAGGTGAACAAAATCCACTGCTAATTCAGTGGCCCTTTATTTTATAGTGATTTATTTATAGTGAGAGAAGTTGAATCGATCCAAGTTTAGCTTTACAAGCTGAAATAGAACGAAACTGAAAATATAAATACAAACACTTCTTAGACTGGGTTAATTTCTTTTTCAGTACCTGGGGTCTACACCTAGAAAAAGAATTCTGGCAACATACGCACTCAAGCTCTTGGACAGTCTGCTGCCACTGCCAGGGAGCTGTGAGGGCTGGCTGCTCACTAAGGAAGGGGACCTGGGAGCCGAGCTTGACCCAGACCGAGACCAGGTCCAGGCGACATCCAGAGAGGCCAGCCAGGAGCAAAAGGGGACAGGGCAAAGGACAGGGCTGGAGACAAGGCTACCATGTACTTCTGACAGGAGCATCCAAGAGACAAGTACCCACAGTGCAGGGCCGTCAAAAAAGGTGACACGCATTTTAAACGAAACAAAACACACCCAAATCTTATGTCAGCTGTTAAAACAGCCTATTACTACAGAAGAAATTCTAGTTCGTTCATACATGTCCAAAGCAGGACAAACCATACTGAGTGACAGAAATTATACAAACTGAAACCCGCCATACTTGAATTGCAGAACCATGTCCCTGAATGCTTTGTAAAATATTCATGGTAAGTTCCTATCAAAGAACATCTAACAAACCAGCTAAGCAAAACTACAGAGCTTTCAGTTGCGATTTGCTGTTGTTGTTTTTGGGGTATTATGCTGGCAACGATCTATCTCTGCGGGCTCAGCTGTGGAAGTTTTAGCTGAGTAAATTGTTTTTGTACTATTCTGCCCTAAGTGCTGTATATGTTCAGAAACTAAAACATCACAAAAACTGAGTACATTTTAATAAATTTTATAGCTATAAAAGAAATACTTAGTTACAAAAATACTAGTGAACACATTTGTTAGAGAACACCATATAAAAAAAGAATTTTCACAAGAAGAGATGAGTTACCGTTCACATATTTTACTAATCTTCCTCTGTTGTTTTGCAAAATAGTTTGAGAGTTTGTGAGAATAGACTGTAAGATTCTGCAATGAATATATGTTTGATGAAACTTCCCAAACTCCTTTTTAACTATTTGTAAAGGGCAGAATTTCAAGATCACACGTGTCATGAGAATTTTTTAGTCTTATCTGCTATATAAACAAACAACAGTGATTTTGTCATCCCTTCAAATTTGGGTTTACCCCCCAATTTGAAATACTGAGTAACAATGAAGAAAGAAGGGAAAATATGAGGACAGATCAAACCTTCTTATGAACTGGTGTCACATTTCTTGAAGTGATCCCACAGACTCCAAGCAGTCAGTGGGAGTGTATAGTTGAGTCAAAACTGCTCTTTAACAGCCATTCTTATACTCTTTGTTGTGCTTGCATAGACATTTTCAAAGTCTACTATACCGCTTTAAAGTAGGTTTAATATAACTGCAGTCAGTGTTCAAAATGTGGGTGTACCGTGGATTTACCTCATAGCACAATAATACCTTCTGGCTTATTCTGTCTTAATTTCTTAAAAATCTCTAACATTCTATCTAAATTTCCTGCTTACTGCAAGTATTTATGTGACGTTTTCAAAGAACTCTCCATGGTGATTCCAAAATAAGTTTTCACAGTTGCAAAGGCTACTTTAGATTCAACCCTGCTGTACATTTTCTGTGTGCAGTACTCTTTTTTTCCTGATGTTGTTCATCTTGCATTTAATCTGTTGGTCTATGATTTTATAATTTTGTTATATATTTAAGTTTCTAGGTTCCCATTAGGCTCAGGATATTTTGAAAGGTCATATTATTTTAAGAGTCTTCCAGAGACAGTTCCACAATGGAATCATAATTACTGAATTTCTGCTGGATTGAGAAATTCCAGCTTTTGGGTTCAGATCATGAAGATGTCATCTATGTGTCTTACATACAGAATAATTTTGGTACTCAGGTATATGGAATTATTCAGGGAACTCATGAAGATACTGTGACACTATGAACTTGTCTTCATATTCACAGCTGTGGTTCTTTGTTTAGAGAAAATATTGCTTGCTGATGGCACATTTGTGAGTTAATTTGGGAGGAGTATTGGCTTGTGTATGTTTGGATTGAAAATCTGAAGGTTGGTGTGGCGGATTGAAAGACATGGACTCCGGCATGCAGGATCGAAATCAGCTTTATTAAGCAAGCGTGCTTATTATACACTTTTCTACCGGGGCCAGTAATTTTCTACTTTACTTGTTTACACCATCGCGTGCTCTAAAAGATCATGTTCCCACTGAAAAGGGAATCTCTCTTCCCTGTGAGCAGCACCTCCTTACCTAGGGAGTAGCTTCACACAACTTCATCGTCTGCCAAAACAGTGCTGCCGCTGCTTTTTCCTCCCTATTAGTTCTACCACACTTAACCCCTCTTTTGTCTCAGTCCCCACAGGTTGGTCTTAGTTTTGTAGGTATTTCAGAAAGGTACTGATACTGCCATGATGTGGGATATTTATATGCAAATTATTTAGTCCATATTGACAGAGGGTGTTGACAGGTGTTATAGAGTTTGTGGAGAACATTCACCATGTCCTGGAAAAGCTCCCTCTTGTCAAGAGATACAAGTTTTTTGTAAACGTGATAGATATTCTGAAAATTCCGTTGTTGAAAATGACAAAACTGCCATAGTTTTCTTGTTTGTGGATCAGTTTTCAACTGAGCAATGTAATTTCTCTGCATGACTGAGAAATGCTGTTAAGCTATATGAGAATAATTCAGAAAAATCTTTAATGGAGAGCGCTAGTGTTCACTCCTGTGAAATGTTCTGTCATTCTTATGTAATTTGCTCCCCTGAATCACGTTATCTCACTTATTAATAACCTTCCAACTAGTTTCCAAGATGTCCACTACATAAAAGTCAACATCTAAAAGCAGACGTTCTAATTAATGTGTCAATTTCTATAGTCCATGCTTTAGTAATAAAATGTACTCTTTGATTGCCTGGCCTATCTTGTTTTCTGTGACACAGAATTGGCCACTAGAATTATCACTGTGAAACTGAGAATATTTTTAAATTAGTAAAATGATACAAACTTATACATTGTGTATACACTTCACAGCCTTTTGGCTTTCATTTGTGTGTAGCTTCTCAGTCTGAGTTTTTTTTCCCTCTTGTTTTAAACAATTCATGTAATCCAGGAGGACTAATCAGACTACATATAATTCCTGGTTGTATATAGCAATCAAGAATTTGATTTAATCTGACCAGTATTACTGTGTTTGGCGCTTCTGAAATAATACCTTCATGCCAGTGTCTTGGCATACAATAGGAAGAGCTGCACAGAATGGCTTTTGTTGCATTCTGGTACTAGACAGAAGCTTAATTAAGTTTGCAGAGTGAGGAGCACCTGCTGTCGGTCACAGAAAGAGAGATGTAGCAATATTTTTATATTGATTACATGGAAGAGGATAAAGGCTATTTCTCTTAATGTCAATGGTAGGTGAAAATAAGAAAAATTTACATTGTCCACAAAAACCATGTCAAAACCACACTTTGTAGTTTATATGAAGTCCTAAATATCTCAAATTTCTTCCAGTAGTAGCTAGTCCTTGATATCTAGACACTTTGGGAGGTAACTGTTTGCCTGTGTACAAAGATTGTGGGAAAGGTAAAAGCTTCTAGTCTGCGGGCAGATTTTGTCTTTATTTATCCACATTACTAAAGCAGAATCTCAAAGAATTTGAGTTTTTCTAGAAACACTGAAGAGCAATGGTAATAGGAGTAGAAAATTTACCGCGCACTAAAATACAGCTAGACTGAAATATAGCAACAGAAGAGTTCCAGGCTGCCAGACTTTCTTCTCTCCTCCCTCTTTTCACGGTATCTGCTGTTGCCATGCCCATCTGGTATTACCATTACCAGTTTTCCCCCATCAGACTTGATCAAGGATTAACAAAAAAATGGACACATTATGCAAAGAAGAAAACAAATGCAATACAAAATTATTAATCACATCCCAATTGTATTCATTATATCCCAACTGCTTTGCTTAACTAAACTGTTCTCCAGCCTCTGTCTGTTACTAAATTTTTTCAGATAAGTTACATGGGACTGGAGTATGCCCCCCCTGAATATTTGTACAACATCCAAGACAGTGAGGTTGCTTATTTGATTGAATCATCTGTGCATAACTCCATGCTAAAAACATTGACGGTTAATAATGAATATTAACCTCCCTAGGGAAAATAAGGCTATATATAAAAAGCATTTTGTTTAAGGAAAAGCACTTAGAAATATAACAGCTTTTGGCAAATCTAGTTCAGCCTCTTGATCCATCTGTAAGATTGTCCTATATTCTACCTTTTCCTTTTACGCTGGATGAAATAAATTACAGCTAAATCACAATAATATAGTTTATCAGCATATGCACATATATCCCATTCTAGCTGACGAGGTTACTCTTGTAACAGATAATGGTTAAATGGCATCAGTAGCACATGCAGCAGAGCTGTAACAAATGACGATAAATGTTCTAGAGAAATGAAATGGATAGTTTTTCAGCTGAAAAAAAGACGAAAGCATAATATGAAATCCCATTTTGACCGTGGTTTGGCCTTTAGCAGAATATAAGAATTATTGTTATTGATGCTGTTACATGTATTACCCTTCCACACATTGATTTTTATTGCAGAACCTTTAACATAAACAAGAAAAACAAATATATGTATATATGGCTAAAAGCTAAATCCTTATTTGAATTCTTATCAGCATGGATAGTAAGAACACGGTTTAGGGACATTTAAAGACACTTAAATATTTCAGTTTTAAAATTTCCCTTATGGTACCAGTCACAGAGGTTGAAGTCATAGTCCTTAATCCTGTTGTCTGAGGTCATTATGCAGAATGCATCTCTGCATATTTTAGAAAGACATTTTGTGCTTACATATGCATGCCTGTGTACTAGGTGATTTTGCAAGTTGTACGGTGATATTACAGTAATACAGGACGGTCTGTTTGAGCCCTGTGCAGTGAAACGACAATAATTTGTAAAGTGGAGGCAAGATATTTCACTATTTGCTTTGGTAAATCACCAAGCTTGGAGGAAGTAGACAATTCCACAAATGCAGGTGAGATGTGAGAACAGAGCATGGAATGATGCAGAGGAAGAAACACATGAATGAAGGAACAACTGCAATGAAGGAGGAAAGAGGTGGGGAAAGAAGAAAATGAGGAAAAAACAGTCAATAGCTACTCTGTGGGAAGGGGGAAAGATCAGAACAGGGTGCTGCATGTATCACTCAGTTAATTCTGTTGTTCCCTATTTATTTGAAAAGTTGCCTGTTGACAATCTTTCTGCTTTCAGTTGAGTTTACCCATACAGCTTGCTATTCACTGCCACATAGTCCCTCCAAAAAAAAAAAAGCTCCAACCCCATGGAGAAATACATCCAAAAGCCAAATAGATCTCTTGGGAATATCGCCCAGCTGCAAAAACTTCCTGAAATGTGAACCCTGCCCCAGACCCTAGAGAATAACCATGAAATCCCTAAATAAATTCTATTTAGATATTGATTAAAGGAGCTGAACTCCAGTTTGCACTGTCATTATGTACAGCGTATTTTTCCAAATGAAATCAAGTTAACAATATATATTTCAATATATTACAATTTTTTATAATATACAGATTTTTTTTTTACCACTTGATCTTGCTGCTTTCTTCTGGATTATATTGTCTTTAAAGAATTTTAGTTTAAAAAGGAAAATGGCCCCAGTGGATTACAAATCTTCTCACTGTTTTGCAAGTGCAGGTCAAATTGGTTGTGGAGAGGCTGCATTGGAAACCCCTTTTGTGGAAGAGTTCTGTTGTGATAATGGCTGTGTATCAATTATTTAGGAAACAGAGAAAGATGAGGTTTAGTCCTGTACAGTGCATAGATGGAGTATACAGTTCATAAAGTAAAAAGTAATGGCTGGTTCAGACACTGAAAAAGAGACTGACCTTATATTTATGACAGTGCTTGGCCCAGGAGTAAATCAAAGAGCACAATCCTTTAGCTATGTGCTTACTTACATGCTAAAGTTCATATTTGATCTATATAGTCATTGAAGCAATCATTCCTTTTCCCTTTTTGGCCTTTCTCTCAAGTATAAAACAGAAGTATTACAATGAAAGGACAATTTATTTCTGCTATATGAAGACAATTATATTAGTGCTTAATTGTGCTTGAGCTCATGTAGTTTCCATTCAAACTTTTGCTGGAGGTCAAAAATATTAAGCTCTCTGTTCCTTATTTCACAGGAACTTACAAGTAGTAAGAAGGGCTGAAGGGAATACTGAGGCTAAAGGACATCACCATGCTGAGCAGTTCTGCCAAAGGTGTTATCCTGAACGTGTTGAATTTACATGTGTTTTGTTTACACTGCAGAAGAGGAAAGCGAATTTAATTAGACGGAGAACATTCTGAAAAAAAAAAAAATCCATTAAGAAGGTTTGTCTAAACAAAGGTCTCAGAAAGCATCTACAGCTTCAGGAAGAACATTTGTTCATTTAACTTCTCCTTTACTTATGGTTCCTGTGCTGTATGTGTCAAAAGTGTTAATTTTGTTGTAAAAATAATTTCATCATTTCCTAGACTATGCAGTTAACATGGAAATATTTTATTATAATGAACCAACTGCTCTTAATCTTAAAATAGAACTCACAGCTTTTGGTGAATTATTGTGGAACTTAATTTGCCCTAATCTGCTATGGTGACAAGTGCAATATAAATAAAAATGTGAAGAAGAAAAATGTGCCATTAAGCTAAGAGTAAAAGTCAGGAGATACAGGTTCAGATTTTTCAAAACTGGAACTGAAAGTTCACCCCAGAACCTTTTAATTACACACCTAAAAAATGGCTTGGGTGCTCAATGGTTCTGAGCCTTCATTAAATTCCAGTTAACTCAAGGAAAACCACCATGTGTATAATTAGCCTGCAAAAGTCAAGTTACTTCTGTAGGCACCTGAGTATGGATGTAAAAGCTCAGATTTAGGACCTAACAAAAAAAAAAAAATTAAGAAATTATTTGATTTCAGTTCTGCTGCACTGGATTCTTGGGGTGTTTTTTTGTTGTTGTTTGCTTTTCTGTTTTGATCTCAAATTATTTGTTGCTCTGCTTGAAGTCTAAGCCCCTGGGGATGAGTTTTTATGTGAGAATGTTATCTATCTCTTTCTCTCCCTAGTTTAAGAAAAAAAAGTCTCTAGACTCCATGGTTGTAGAAAGGAACCTTTAAAAAACTATTAGAAAAAAAAAATGAAGGCTAAAATCCAGGGGAGAAAAAGCAAATAAAAAATAGCATTAAGAAATATAAACCACATGATTTTAAACCCGTTTCCCAATTCTAGGGGTGGGAATTACTCCCAATTTCTTAATATTTATCCTTATTCACACTGTGCTAGGCAAGTTATTTAACCTTTCCATACCTACCTACTCTTCTGTATGTTGTAGCTGAAATAATTGTATTTACTCATCTCTCAGGGTATTAGGAGATTTAATTTAATAATGCCTATGAAACACTTCATTAAACATAGAGGGAAAGTAATACGGAAGCAAGGATTGTTATCATTATTAATTAATTAAAAGAAACTCCCAAGACCAGAAAGAAATGATTATGGTCAGGTGATTTATTTTTTAAGAGTATACTGTGCTGTGACTTCTAAAAGTTTTTGGGCAGCCTTGGAAGGAAACACATTAAGTATATTGTTAATACATTTGGATTTATAACCTCATTGAAATTTTCAGGTTTTTAAAAGACCCATTATTTCTTCTCTTCTGTTGAATTGATGAGTAATTATTATGCAAATCTTCTTGTATTTCTTTATAGGTAACATTTGGACTAGTATTTTAGCTAAATATTATGTAAGATTATTGATAAAACACAATTGAATAGTAACAGAAGCAACGACAGCAGTTATTGCATATTTAAAATGCTCTCTGGAGTCTGAATGTTTTTAAATATGATGGGTTGAATTGTTTGACAATAAAAATATTCAGCGATGCTTTCTCTTGTTCTCATATACACCATTAGATTAAAAGTGCTCAAACAGTTTCCAAGCTGACCATGTTTTTTTAATTACAAGTGAACATGTTATTCTATGACAAATGGCAGTGCTATCTAAATAATGTATTCCCTAAATAGTACTAAACAAAATATCTTTTTAAGACCATTTTAGCATCAATATTGTCATCACTATCCAGGAAAATATAATAATATGTGGAATGATCACAATATCTTTTAATCTGGGAAATATTCTTTTTCTCACTGAGTAGTTGCAAAGAAAGGAGAAATCAGTTCTGAGCCTGCTGCAGTAAATGATTGTTTTTTTGCTGCTAGCGTCAGTACAGTTAACATTTACATCTCTCCAGTATTTTAGAGCAGCTCACTAGATGCTGTTGCATCTATGCAGAGCCTCATCCTCTGACTTTTGCCTCGATCTGCTGAACTTGGCTCCTGAACAGAAGAAAAGAGGGAAGCTAAATACTGACCAGAAAACTCAGGGATGAGGTGGGAGGTGCTTTGAAGGTCCACATATTTCAGACACCTCCTTTCCTAAAAGTTCAAGAGAACCTCAAACCTATCTGCCTGTAAGAGGTATTTAGCAAGAAGTTTACTAGTATTCACATTACTGAGTTGGTGCTCAACGTAGTAAGGCAAGTCCCTAAGTTCTCAAAAACATTTTACTTCTCATGGCACTCAATAGAAAAGTTTACATATTTTTATTTACCCTCTGTTTTCAAAGCAATTTCTGTTTTTTATCCCTCATGGTCCTACTTTCAAGCTTGTTTTCATCATCATAAGAACTTCAGATCTTATTTTACAATAAATAAAAAAGTTTAAAACCAGAGGCGTTTATGACAGCATGATTAAAGGACTTGAGCATTTATGAAATTCTTCAAATACTAGAAAACCTGAAACAAAATGCCCCAGACTGATGACATTGCCCACTTATTCTGGTTCTCAGCATGCTTTTCCACCTTATAATAATTTATCAATTTTTGTTATCACAATTGATGTGTTCATTTATATGTGTTCACTTTGCTTGTTTATAAAGGAAGGTAAAAATATTATACTTTACATCTTACTCCTTGTACTACAGATAAATAAAATGCTTTCTATTTTCTCTGAAACAGTTCATTGACAAATTTGAGCTGTTGTTTCTGGTTTTGTGAAGTCTAAAACCTTGAAGTCTAAAGCCTTGAAGGCATTATGTCATACTATTTGTGTCATGTCACCTTAGATATCAAGTCTGTTCTTGCTGACATGTCAAGAAGAACATTAAAGAATAGAGACAATTAAAGAGAGTGAAATAGTATTAGACTAGTTAACTTTCTAAACCAAGGCCTTTTTGATACTTTCTGGGAAACTATTCAAGAACAACTTCTGTATTAACCTTAGCTGGAGATATTTACAAGTAAGTCAGCCTATCCTCTTGGCTGTTTCATTCTTTGATCATAAGTATATCATAATAGGATTACATGGCATTCCATTTGGGATCATTATGAAGAAATGTTTCTATATTTCTGATAAATGGCTCAATATAGTCAAATTGTGGAATCCAGTTCAATAAGCACTTTCAAGAATGACTATGGCTTTTCGAGAGAGACATAATTCCTGAGAAGCAGCATAGTTGATCACAGAAAAATCATGTATTGCCAGCTCTCAGGTAGATTAACAGATAGGCTTCATGATTCTTATTATTTCTTAAGTTTTCCCACTTTCCTGTCAAAATCTCTGAAACAGTAAACTCTGAAACAGTCTTGAGTCTGCTAAAGGGATAAATTCCTTTAAGCAACACAGAAAGAGAAATAAATAAGATTACAAGAAGAAAGAGTTTAAGACTTTCATAGCAAATGTAGTGAGTGAAATGGAACTGCGAAGTGATATTTTTATTTTTAATTGTGGTACTCCATTAGCACAGTTTCGTTACATCCCCAAACAGTTGGGTTTAAGAAGAGACAGAATGGTAATATGTGGAGTAAACCCAATAGTTCCACATCTCTTGCTCATCATTGTACACATTTGGAAGGCAAAATTAGTATATTAGAAGCATGCTATTGTTCTCAGAACACTTTATCACTGTTATCAAATTAAGAGTCTTTTCGTTTTCATTCGCATAACTCGTGCTCCTTCAAATTATAAAAATTATTTCTTCTTTTTTTTTCCCACTTAAATCTGAATTTCTTAGTACTTGCTGGATCATGCAGAATAATCTGTGCAAAACCAAACCTCCATTGTTGATCCCTTTTGTCATGTGTACTGTCCATTAAAATTATCATTACCTCTATGCTTAAAAGCAGCACATCCATCACAATAATCTTGCACTGGGCATATTGTGACGAAGATGCCAAAATAAAGCCTCTTTGAAAAGAGGAAATGAACAGAAGGTGGTAAAACAAAGCTGTAACAACTCTGTGAATAACAGACAAATTCTCTTTCTGTTTCTGAATATTTGGAGATGTTAAATTAAACTTACCACACCACCTGCGCAGACATACATCTGTCTGTGCCTGAAGAACTTTCAGTTTTCTTCTCCAGTGTTGGTGTACAGGTTTGTCTCTACCTGCAAAGGCAGAGAGGTATCAGCATGCTGTTTAAGGAGGTCACTCATGTTGGTTTTATTCTTTTCTTCCTTATGGAGTTGTTTATTGGAGTTTTATGGAGGCTTGTAATATACCGTAAGGGGTTGAGGAATTCTAATAGGTTGAGGAATTAACATAATCATGAGATAAATGTGTCAGTTTATACTTTGCAGAATTGTTGGAGTTTGACTTTCTGTAGACACCGCTGAGCATTAGTCATACAAATTATTTTGAGCTGTTAAGAAAAACTAAATTATGATATTGTAGAAATTTTAGAAATATTTTCTTTGGTTTTGTTTATGAATTAAACCAAATAAGACTATTTCTCCTTACTCAAAAAATGTTTAAAGGATATTTTGGATCTGTAAATGTGCTTTTTTGTTCCATTTATAGTTTTAATTTTTATTAATATTGGAACCGAATACTTTGGTCTCATTAAAAAAGTTGTCTTCCATTTGACATTACCTGTTGAGATTAAACACATTCACCAGGGTGGGAAAAAAAAAAATCTTCAAACTCAGTTCTGCAAGCATCCTTCTTTTTTCTTTTAAAGAAATCTGAATGTCTGATGCAAATATGACTCAAGAAACACAGAGACAGCGTATTTATGCTTAATCTGGCCAAAGTAAAGAGACTGCAAGACCATGAATAGCAGCCATATTTCATTTGTCCTGCCTTCAAGTGGAAAAAACAGGAGAGACCTTCCCAGCAACTGTGTTCTTTGAAAAAAGGAATCTTAGTACAGTAATTTAAAGTTAGTTGAAAGTAAAGAAAATACCTATTTCCAAAACTGGGGTAGATAAAGGACAAAGTATATTTTCAGTTCTTTATTTTCCTTGACTTCATGCTAATTAGGTGAAAGAACCAAACAATTTAAGTTTTTACAGGGAAAATATCTACTTTGTATTACTCTAAATGTTAAAACCATTTATTGAATGAACTTCTCAAACCCAGTGATTTTTGTTGTATAGAGCTGTCAGAGTGATATTTAAAATGAGTGAATATGGTCAGTGTATTAAAAAAAAATCAGGCATTTTAAGTAGCAGTGTAGCAAGATTAAAGGCCAACCTTTTAGATGTAATTGCACTTGAAAGACTGCCAATTAAGTTAAGAATTGCAACTACAGTGCTTATTGCACATTTCTAGATCTGAAAATATAAGTAGGTGGTGGGGGTGGGGAAACTTTATTCTTTAAGACAATGACCCCAGGGAGTGAAATTTGCAGATGCTGTATATTAGAACAAGCTAGTGATGCTAGCATCCTTTTGAGATTTCTTTCCAGAAATGTATGCGAGTGGAACACAAAGGTGCTTTCACAGAGCCTTTGTCCTTCCTGGATTATGTGAAGAATTGAGGGATGTTGCAGCTTTGCATTGAGCTGCTCCGTAACTCCACTCCTGTCATTTGTGGGTGCCTTCCCAGATGGATGGAGTGATCGAGACATTGCAGTGCCCTTACTGTGCAGCTGCCTTAGCTCAGGCAATCTCCAGGTTTTTTTGCTTCTCAGTACCTTGTTGGAGCCTAAGTGTCCTCTTATGTAGAAATATGCAACCAAACAACCACAGATAAATAGTGGTGATTACAATAAAAGTAATGCTTGTTTATAAAGAGGAGACTGTTTTGTCAGCTGCTGATACATAGGCATAAACAGCTATGCAGCCCTGTCAGAAACCAGGGCTAGCGTGCAGGATAAACCTCTTCCTTTCCCACAAACATATTCCTTGTCCCAGTATATTTGTCTGTAACACAGACAACACCTAATAGTCTACCAGAGATTTCAA
Organism: Vanellus vanellus; assembly: GCF_965231255.1. Classification (NCBI taxonomy): domain Eukaryota; kingdom Metazoa; phylum Chordata; class Aves; order Charadriiformes; family Charadriidae; genus Vanellus; species Vanellus vanellus. The sequence goes on from NC_138909.1 coordinate 81,753,725, forward strand.
CATTAGCATTTCAGAATAATTAATCTTGTTGATAATCCTCAATTCTTTCCACCGAAATGGTGAGAATTTAATTGATAGCTTGGGGTTTCCATGCTCTGTATTCCATAACGTAATTCATCTATATTCTCTTGGCCCCTTGGAACACATATCTCCTAGCCGGCATTCTTATTAGGAATGACTAAATATCACCACTGCTTCATACCCATTTATGCTACTATCAGGCGACCTGCTTAATGCAGTTGTAAATAAGGAAAGCTAGTAGCTATAAAACTGCAGGGCAAATCCTCAAGGACAACATTACCTTTGACAAACTGGCAAAATACTTAAAAAGCTTGAAAAACTGTAGTTGGAAATCCATAGAAATGAAGTTTTCAGCTTTAGTGTTATTCCAAAAATATATTTTCCTTTTGTATTGCATGAATTCTTTTCCCTTTGTATTCCTCTGTACACTTTAAAGTGACATTTAGCTAATGTAGCAAGAAGCCACAGCTGTTTGGGAGGGCTGGGAGACCACAGCCCACAACATTTTGAACATATGAAAACTGAAGACTAAGGATGAGGAGTGATCTGCTGGGTCACCAGCTATTGTTCTTGGAATGTTCCAGAGAAACACTTCCTTGATGACTAGAGATTTTTTTCCCCTTATTTCTAGCATAAATTTATTCTTAGTTAGTGCTTACACATTTGTTTTCATGCCAAAAATATGCTTTGTCTTCTATAGCTCTTTTTCCTCCTAAGTGGTTACCCAATGATGTATTTAAAAAAGCAGTCATAGCCCTTCTCAGTCTGAATTTTGCTAAAAAAAAAAAAAAAAAAGAAAAGAAACACAACTCTTCAGGCCTCATAAGGTTTTCCATTCCTTTGATGGAGAATGTTAATTATCTTCATTTCTCTCTGTTACACTTACTATTTTTCTTAAATATATGCAAACTAATTGTCCTCTTTAAAAGCAGTTGGAAGATACGTATATGGATAAACAGTTGTCTGTTTCCATAAGCTTTTCCACACTGATGTACATATAGAACAATCCACTAGGATAAAGACCATAACATTACAATGAAGATTTTAGTGGGCAGTTATTGGTACACACACATATGCTGTACATGACAAACAGTTGCCACAGAATTAGAATTTAAAAAATTTCTAGATCTCAGATATGCAACAAAAATTCAGCACCTTTAGTAGGTAAAATATACAATTAGTTTTGCAGCTGGAATTATTATTATTCAACATGATCCATATTGCACCCTACCAACTGTTTGACCTTGAAGCATTAAGAAATTTGAAAGGAACATGAATAAAAACATATTTTGCTAATATAAACAGTACACAATATATAAAATACCTGTTCTTGCAAGATTTTCTTAATAGTTTATGGTCAAAATATGTTGGTACCATCTTGCTATCCTCCGTATTGTGTTAAAAGTATACAAAAAATTGCATATAATTTTTAACAATTTATCTCATGAAGCAATGTTTTAATGCTAGATTTTTAAGCTAACGTGAATTATAATTAGTTTTTCTAATCAGTGTTTAGAATGAAAGACACTGAGAGACACTTAGCTGTAGACTTGCCAAAGTGAGAGAACAGTACAATCTAGTATTTATCTCTGATTATGAAAGATGCTCCAGTCGCTTACTCATGTTTCCAGTTTTTTGCTGGACTCTCTTCAGTAACTCCGTAACTGGACTCCAGATATGAAAGATGTCCAGATATGACACAGTAGTTCAGGTGGGAAAATAAAAATACTATACATGCATGTGACAATTTTTTTTACAGAATTTGTACATAATAATATCTTCATTTTTATAAATATTGGATGTGTCACAGTGCAGAAGTTTTCCTGGCTACTAGTAAGGCAGTACTTTTACGTGTAGAAGTAACACAATAGGGACAAGAGTGCTCATCAGACAGCATTAGGTAGGATATCAATGTACACATATGAAGTTAGGAAGAGAAAGGCGAGGAATTCTGGAAAAGCATCAATTGTTGATAGATAGGATCATACCTCCTAGTCTGGTGCACAAGGCTTTTTGGCTTGGTTTTGTTGTTGAGCTGTCAGACCAGAGTCAAAGTTTAAACCATAATATCAGGAGAAGCTTTTGCAGGTGTTCAACTTCTGCAGGAGGGTGGGATGTCTTAGGTTAACGATCGATTCAGCCCATGTGATTCAGGCTATGAGAAAGAAAGAAGCATTGCATACCGTAAGGACAGAAGCAAGTGAGAATATAAATTATGGATATATCAAACACAGAAAGGGATGTTTGTAAATCTGGATCACTGATTTAATAGTTGAAATTACAGTACAAATATGGCAATTAAGAAAAATTGCATTTGAATAACTACCGATAATATGTTTCCAATTACAGTAACTCATTTTTCAAACTCGTTAAATATTTCTTCTGATACATATGTTTAAAGGTTTTCCTTGTAAAAAAGAAATACAATTAGCCACTTATCATTTTAAATAGGAATGTGAAGACACGGTGATGTTCTGAGTTTCAGTGAAATCAGTTTTGTTAATTTAAAACATTCCCTCATGAAAATGGTATTTAAAGACCTGCCTGATTAATTAACAGGAAACTTGTCTTGCCTCCTTAAATCCTGCTTTGAAAACTCCTATTCTTTTCTTGGTGTTTGCAGGAGTGGGGAAATGTAAGGGTAGCTGTTTAAGTTCATTAACAGATGTAAATCTTGCTTTCTTCTGGAGCCTCAGTGAAAGCTATGAATTAGGAACCTCTGCAACATGTATCTTCAGAATCAACAGATCCTGAGCGAGCCCTTTTGACAGCTCTCCCATTAATGCTAGATCTTGTCTAATTCTTAGAAGCAAGCTGTAATGCGGGCTCTTCCCCAAAAGACTGGTATGTTTATTTTCAAAATAGAAGTGGGAGGTAATTGAGAACCACAGTTTAACCCTTCCCCTTTCCTCACAGCTGTAGGATATGCTGGTCTGCCACCAAAACCCTGATTCACTTAACTGCCAATGCTCTGTTCTTTACATCTGACAAAGTACATGGTTTTTACTTTGATAGAACATTTCATTACAGCTTATTTGCTTAATCATCTTCATACACAAACAATAACTATTACAAATGTATCTTATCTATGACGAAACCACTAATAAATACTTATACAGATAAAAATCATGCATTCTTAAAGAGATTCAAATTTGCATTATATGTCTGAACTCAAATATAAATAAAGCAGATGTGACATCTGCATATCTCAGTTCCAGTGATTTTTGTTATGTCTGTCAGTGAAAAAAAGGACAGTAAATATTTTCATCCAGCTACATTTCATGGCCAAATATTTTAGTCTTAACACTTTTGGGGAAACATGTATTTCAAGGTAGGCTGGTTAAACTGTATTTAGATAACTATAGGTAACGTACACAGTTAAAAGTCTGTTTTGAAGGTAATATATAAATGTAGTTTTAATGAAAATTTCTCTCAAAATCATTAAGATTTTTGCGCAAGTAAGGTAAGTCCCTATTTCAGCAAATGATCTTTGAGTGACAAAAATGAAAAAAAAAAAACACCTGGATTTTCTGACTGACAATCAAAAGGACATATACCTGAAGGAGAATTCCTGCCAGCTGAGCAAATGGGCTCCACAACGCTTTGACCCGATTATCATCTTACGAATTCTCTATTAGGACCATCAGAGACATAGGTGTAGGATTATTTTCTGCCTCGGGGCCCTCAGTGCAGTAACGGGCCCTCCTGGCAGAGGCCAGCCTCCCTCAGGGACTGCTATATGTCCCACAGGCCCAGGACGCCATTTCAGCCCAGCCGGGGCCTTCCCCCCGGCTGCCACAGCCGTGCCTCAGGGCTGCCTGCCTCTCCTCCTGTCCTGGGGCAGTTTGATTTCCTGCACCGATCTTGGACATGGCTCATTCACCTCCTTTCCAATGTTCATGGGCCCTTCTGGGTGCCTTGCCTGCCTCCAGCCATGGGACACTGCCTACGGGTGAGGTGACAGCTTGGCTGCAACATGGCTGCCTGCCCTGGAGAGCAGCCCCCAATGTCCTGCCCAGCTTCTTTGCCCCGACAGTCCCAAGTATTGGGCATTTCCTGAGGTAAAAAAATCTTTTAAGTGTTGTTAGTTTTCATTGCATAACTGAATTCTTAAATCATTTATGAGGAAGAGGTGAATTCTAGAGCAAAGTGGACTCCCTCAGGACATCCTTCTGATGGGAAGTGTCCTGGAAGCTGCCATGCTTGTGTAGGGCCAACATTCACTGATTCTCCCTCAGATCAGGCTTTCCCTCCTGCTCAGGTGGAGGAAGGTCTGATTCTGGGATTTTAGTCCTTTGATAGGTCTCACATGGCAAATTGATGCGTTTGCTGAAGCAAACATTGAGCCATTTTACCACACTTCAAAAATGGAGGTCCTTACAGACTTTTATAGATTGATAGAATCATAGAATAAAATCCCCCCCCCCCCCCTCCCTGCTGGCCACGCTGCTGGGGATGCAGCCCGGGATGGGGTTGGCTTTCTGGGCTGCGAGCGCACATTGCCGGCTCACGTCCAGCTTTTCACCCACCAGTGCCCCCAAGTCCTTCTCCTCAGGGCTGCTCTCCACCCCTTCATCCCCCAGCCTGTATTGATACTGGGGATTGCCCTGGCCCAGGTGCATGGATTGGAGTTCAGGTCTGGAGGCAACTGTTGATTTATCCTAGGCTATTTTATATTTTTACAGAATCACAGAATCACAGAATAGTCAGGGTTGGAAGGGACCTCTGGAGATCATCTAGTCCAACCATTTTACTTCGGTGACAGGATGCTCAGGAAATCTGGGAAATGCTTCCTATGTGCCTGACAAATGTTTCCCATGTATCTTTAGACATGTCATTAATTTTCCTGTACACCATTCTTGCATGTATAAATGAAAAGACTTTTGTATCTCTGATGTCTGAAGGATATGTTTATTTTTTAGATAGAATAACAACTAAAAGGAATCAAGTGCACAAAGTAAACAGGAAGTTAGCAACCAGAACCCAGAAATCCTTGCAAGAAATTGGTGTTAAAGTACATTCCGAGAAGTGATCATTTTGAATGTGAATCAAATTTTTAGATAATGAAATATTCACTGGTAATGGCATAGAGGGCACCAACTTTGTGTTTTATAAGTTTATATTTTAAGATCCACTGGTTTGGTCCATCTGAAGCTCTCCTCCTCCAGTGCATTTATAAAATGCAGACCTATTTTTCACATAGAAATCAATTAAATTGAGACCACACCTGGAATATTACATCCAGCTCTGGAGCCTTCAACATAATAAGGACATGGAGCTGTTGGAGAAAGTCCAGAGGAGGGCCACAACGATGCTGCAAGGGCTGGAGCCCCTCTGCTATGAGGACAGGCTGAGAGAGCTGGGGGTGCTCAGCCTGGAGAAGAGAAGGCTCCGGGGAGACCTTATAGCAGCTTTCCAGTATCTGAAGGGAGCCTACAAGAAAGCTGGAGAGGGACTTTTTACAAGGGCATGTAGTGATTGGACAAGGGGTAATGGCTTCAAAGGAAGAGGGGAGATCTAGAATAGATATTAGGAAGAAAGTTTTCACTATGAGGGTAGTGAAGCACTGGAACAGGTTGCCCAGGGAAATTGTGGTAGCCTCATCCCTGGAGGGTCCAAGGCCAGGCTGGACAGGGCTTGGAGCAACCTGGTCTAATGGAAGGTGTCCCTGCCCAGGGCAGGGGGGTTCGAACTAGATGATCTTTAAAGTCCTTTCCAACCTAAACCATTTTATGATTCTATGAAATTGTGAAAAACTTGCCAAATTCTTCCCTCATCAGATTTAGTTCTGGAAGTCTAACCTCTAGCAATAGAAACATAATTTAGCCAGAACTTGGAAATGTCCTGCACGTTCTGGTTAATTGGAATGATCTGTGACCTCAGACCTTTAAAATAAGGATTCAGGTTATAACAGAAAATTGAACTGGGACTTTCATTAGACATATGATATCTATTGATTTGTATTGCCTTCCATTCTAAGCCAATTGTATATTCTATTTCATTAAGAAAAAGGCATAAAATATATCTTAAATAAATGTCGTAATCATCTTTCTTACCTTTTAATCTTACTCAAGATGATCTTAATCACTAGTATATATTGAAGTTGTACAGTACAACTCAAACTGTAAAATATCTGCATTCTTTACCATTAAGAGGGACAAATACCATGTCTTCTCCCTCTATTTTTTTTTAAATGCTCTGCTATTTTGTCCTCATTGATTCAATAAGCATTAAAGGGGTAAAAAAATCTATACATTAAGCAGTTACTTAACATAAATGATGTAATTCATTAGATTCCACCTAATTAAAAGTTTTTAAATGGTATTTCAGGAAGCTGTTCAGCCAAATGGAATTCCGATTCTTACATTCACACAATTCTTAAGTTGAAATAATTTGACTGTGTTTGAAAAACAAAGTGAATTGCTTGAAGAGCTGACTTACAAAAAGCTAAGCGTTTCACAAATGTTTATAAACTATAATGATCACCTCAAATGTTCTTTTCCTTACCTTTTTTTTTAAATAAAAAGTGTGCAAGGCCAGTGTAATTGAAGTAGTTTATTATATGTATGCAGTTCTATACCACATCTTTATGAAAAAACTTTTTCTAAAGCACATAAAACTTTAAATCAACATCATTTTTTCATATTAAAGGAGCATCAGAGTAAAATATGCAGAGTTTTATAGAACAATGTTAGTTGTAGATTGTAGTAATCCAGGGTAATGAATGCATTACAAGTTGATACCAATAAAAAAAAGCTTTATCATTCTGAGAAAATCTTTACAATTGATTATAACTTGTGATTCAAATGCACAATGAGGTAAAGACATTAACAGAGAATCTAACACGTATCTTGGACAGGAACCTATTTGTGAGTAGATCCAACAAAAGCAAAGTTGCCTAAAGCAAGATTTAAGAAACAGGCAAAACTGGACAATTGCTGAATAGGCTGAAAATGGCCTCGTCCTTGTTTGAAACTAGACTTCCGTGTGTCCTGGGAATTTGTTGTTCTGCATATCCACAGCTGTTATAAGTGCCTAGCTCAAACCTAAACCTGAACACATCTTTGAAACAAAGATATCTAGATGCAGAAAACACTATATTTGGAAGAAATAGAGATTTTTCCATCTTTCATAGCATAATCTCATGGAATTAGTACGCTGATGACTAGCTATACACCGTTTTGTTCTAGACTGGTCATTTACCTTAAAACCCAGTGGGACAGTGGAGGAGGAGAAAATATCACCAGAGGAAGGGGTAGACGCTAGATAGTTTGTGTTTGTATCATATAAAAGTAATTTAAAGTATCAATGTTAACATTGCTGCAAGTGAACTGATAAGAATTCTTTGATTAGAGTACAAGGACTTAGAATAAAAGTAATAAATTCCTGCCTTTGCATATCCAGCGTGTTCCTTTTGTTGATAACAAGATGGTAAGTAACATGTCAGTGGCAATTCAAGCAGCCCATTCTGTAGTTGGTGATGCTATCATAGTTTCCCAGTTAGCAAAAAGCGAAGATGGGAGCATTCCATTCATCCTGCTCTGTCAATGTGCAAAACGGGGCTGGAACATGCTGTCCAGGAAGAACATGCATTTAGTCAGTGGGCTGCAGTTTGGAAGGGAAAAGTGTGACCCAGGTTTTATTTTATATATTTGATTTTCCTAGTAGTCACTGAGTAAGATCATAGTTTGCAAAGCTTTTTTGGGTTTTTCTCAGACTTCTACTTCTCTAAAATTCAGATGATACTTCTCTAAAATTCAAATTCAAAATGAACCATTTTAATACATTTTTAGTGCGATAGACATGTTTTGAAATCATCCATGTTGTTATCTACAGCTTTTGAGAAAAGTAGTTGTTTGCAGCTTTTAGTCCATTTCTGTTAATTCACTTTACTTTCTCTTACCCACATATGTCCTTGACCATCTGTAATGCAACAATAACTGCCAGTAAAAACATGGCATTTTTTTGTTTCAAAAATATAAGAAACTTCTTCAAGGGGCAGGAGACTAAGCACAGACATCTATTAAAGTTTCACAGTTAAGGCTCCCTTCTGCATTTGAAGTCTATACCAACATTTATGATTGAAATGAAGAGGAAAGCAATGTTCTTAGAAAGACATAAATTTAAATTAGGGCATTATAATAACACATGTATTTTTGCTCTGAATAACCAATATTTTTATACTGCAGGCATAATTTACCAACTAGACTGAACAAATGAAGGCAATGTCCTGAATAACATCATTCTCACAGTTAAACATCAGTATCAAAGCAGGGTATTTGAAGACATAAAAGCAAAAGGTAATGACATTATCCTTGAATCTTCATGACTTTCCTAAAGGTGAATGTATGAAATAAGAACTGCTGAAGTGTTGTTGGCACTGTTTTATGCATCCCATCTGTTAGTCATAATATTACATCAGCTAATTAATGCATGTTACCTTGTGTGTAAAACAACATGTACTCTGTTGATTGCAGAGTCAACCCTAAAGTGGTTCTCACTGGAGCTGTTTAATTTTTTTTTTGTGTCAGAAAGTTAGGGATTTTCCCCATGAAAAAATCCATTTTCATTAAAATCTTCAACATTTAAAAATCTATACTTTTTTGTAACCTTATGGAGAAAGCATTTATTTTGAAATAATCCCTTTTTGCTTTCTAGAACTCTTTGTTGTAAAAATCTAAAGAATTTTATAATGCTGTTTTGTCTTTCTTTTTCTGTGCAGTGTATTTGATCAAGCTGATGGAGTGCTTCCACTGTCGTAGTATAAATTCTCAAAAATTGTATTATGACATGACAGTAGCAATGGTGCACAACTAATTAAATCTAATAAAGTCTGTCATTTTTACTTTTTTTTTTTTTTAAATCATGAAGGGCAGCTGCTACTAATACTGAAAAAAAATCTTCTAGACTAAAATGCTTATTCTTTGTGTTTGCCGTGAAATGGTTGTATCAGTTTTGAGTTCCCCTAATTATCTTGGAATATGTTTGAGGTGAACATCACATGTCCCTTATTGCAATTAAGAAAAGTCTATTTGGTTCCTGAGGCAGCAAGGTTGTTCATGATAGATGTAAAATTGTAGCTCTATCAGATACGTTACTTAGGTGAAGTATCATTTTCTTTTGCAGAAAAGAACAGAAACATGAAGAAAAACAGGTTCAAAGATGATTCTCTTTCTACTAAATCTTGCCTTCCCAGGTAACCGTTGAATCCCAAGGTATGTCAGATTTTTTTAAACAATCAGTTTACTAGACATTAAAAACCCTTTGAAAGTGTAGCCGGGTCTTTTTGGCAAGCCATTTACTTCACTCTTCTTTTATGGATCTAGTATACAAGATAGTCTTTGATACATCCATTGTTTATATGAAACTTGTTTATATAGAAATATATATGGGTTCTATATCTAACTTTGGGTTCTATATCTAATCTATATCCATATCTATATCTATATCTATATCTATATCTATATCTATATCTATATCTATATCTATATCTATATCTATATCTATATCTATATCTATCTATCTATATCTATATCTATATATGGGTTCTATATCTAACTTTAAAAGCTGGAACTATAAAATATCCCCAAATGGCATTTCCACAAGTAGCTGTGACATGGAGAAAACAATTTAATTATTTAAGAATACAATTTAATTATCTGCTCATTGTTGCTCTTCTTTTTGCAGACTTACTTTAATTTTTTAAAGTATTTAATATCAAATGAGAATTTTGCTGTTTGGTAGAACCAAATCTGACCTTTCTCCTGTTTTGAAAGCTATTAATACTTCTGGCTATTTCCAATATATCTTGTTATTACCCTTTGTATAGAAAAATGTAAGTGTATGTAACCCACCAATCCAGAATTATCTGGTGTTCTGGTTTAACTCCAGCCAGCAACTTAGCACCACACAGCTGCTCACTCACTCCCCACCAGTGGGATGGGGGAGAGAATCAGGGAGGTAAAAGTGTGAAAACTCGTGGGGTAAGATAAAGACAGCTTAATAGGTAAAGGAAAAACCATGCACGGCAAGCAAAGAAAAATAAGGGATTAATTCACTATTTCCTGGGCAGATGTTTAGCCATGTCCAGGAAAGCAGGGCTCCATCATGCATAAAGGTTACTTGGGAAGTCAAATGCCCTTCCTCCTTTTTCCCCACAGCTTTTATTGCTGATTGTGATGTCATATGGTATGGGACACCCTTGTGGTCAGTCGGGGTCAGTTGTCCCAGCTGTGTGCCCTCCCTGTTTCTTGTGCACCCCCAGCCTGCTCACTGGTGGGATGGCGTGAGAAGCGGAAAAGGCCTTTATGCTGTGTAAGCACTGTTCAGCAGTAGCTAAAACATTCCTTCTTCATCAAAACTGTTTTCAGCACAAATCCAAAACATAACCCCATACAAGCTACTATGAAGAAAAGTAACTCTATCCCAACCAAAACCTGTACATCTAGATAAAACCATTAGATTTTTCTGCCTTTATTATAAGAAACATCATGATGTGCAATTTTGTAGACATGTAGCATTTTCACAGAATCACAGAATGATGATATACAAAAAAAGCTTTTATAATTGTATATGATGACTAAGGTTATGTGAAGCTTTTGGGAGAGAAAAAGAAAAGGGTGCTAGTGATGGAATGCTTCAGATACTAAATTAAAGCCAGGATTTTATGTCATACTAGATAGTGAATGAAATAGGGATATTGGCCCAGATTTCTATCATCTTTATATGATGAACATGTTTATCAATTTGCAGAGTTGGTGAGAACATGTCTATACTGGTGCAATGTTCAGCCATCTGTGTAATATTGCCTTGAAATCTCAGTGTCTCTGCAAGCGATTCTGTCTTCTAAATTAACTTCTTTCATCACCTCTGCAAAGCCTTTAAGTGTTGCTAAAGACTATTGGCTGAAAAGAATGGGAAAAAAGATAATTATATTTGGAATTTGCTAGCCGTATATTAATGAATTTAGAGGAATTATTTTTGTGTTATTAATTTAAAGATTACAAAACCAGATTCATCCAAAGAAAGGAGAAGAGTAGTGACTCCTGGGAATGTTCTCACCTTTTTGTTTGTTTGTTTTTGTTTTTGTTTTTTTTTTTTTTTGTGATGGTCTTTATCTCTCATTTTCTATAAATCTTTCTCCCTTTAGAATTAGGACTAAAAAAATTTTTTGCTCTTCCATTCTGTAAAACTGGTTAAAAAAAAGATTTCTTTAGTGCTCTTTGAATATATTAAAAAAATATTTTTGCTTGCTTTACTAGAAATATATATTATTAATGATACTGGAGTTTTGTTTCTGATGACTTGTGTATTCAGTGCAATGCCTTTCCAAAGACCTCTTTGTTAACTGCTTCTCATCCTAGTTATACTAATTTATTTTGTGTTGATTCAAGTGTTTACTGGTAAAATAGGTTCTGTGGTTTACAAGAGTCCTTTCTTGTAAATCTTAACAGAAGTAAATTCCTTTGGTTCAACAACTATTAAATGTGGATAACCTGCTTGTGTATGCACATTCACAATCTGCAATTGTGTAGTATATCTGTGAGTGTATATTGAAGAAAGAGTTAGCTTTTAAGCCAGAACCCTCTGTTAGCCCTGCAGGTTCACAGCTTCTACTGGCTTCTCTTTGTGTGCTAGCTCTAATTCCAACCATCAAAACTGCATTGTTAATAAATAATCTTTTATACTCCCGAAGAAGTAAAAGTCTTTTATTTAAAAGCTGTGATTCCTCAAGGAAAAAGAAAAATATTTTTATAGTAAATGCTCTTAAGTAACTGATATTAATGTTACTGGATATTTTCTACTATTCATAAATAAGATGAAATATTACCAAAGACTTAGCTGTAATTAATTTACTACTGATAATACAACCATAGTTAACAACAATTGACATTGAAGTATATTAAAACATAATTTAATTAAGGAAAAGAGTGACATTTGTTATTATCTTAATAGAACCTTCAGAACAAGTGAAAAAATTATCTAATTAATTAGAGGTAACAATTGAAGAAAACTTGAACTTAGTTCTTAGTTGAATTAACTGTTTTATGTAGGAGTCTTCAGTGCAGTTCTTTCGTCCATATGCAGCACCGAACAGAAGGGTCTACGCACCAAAGGAAGCTAGGTCCTTGAGTATCTTTGCCTGAACCATTAGGAGCATTAAGATCTTTAATTTATGAAAATCTTCGAGTAGGTGCCAAAGTAAGAATAAGTAACCATTTGGTTTATAGTTTTTACTGTTCTATTGGAAATTGGCTGAGATGCCACACCTCTGAAGTATTTCCACTACTGAGTGTATCTGTGAAGTGTTGCATGCTATCAACTACCACTGGCACCTGTGAGAGGCAAGAACATTCAGCAGGAGGTCTTCCGCACTCTGCAAGATTAGGTGACAGAAAGGGAGATAGAGGAATATTATCATTAATAATCCTCCTGAAGATTCAAGGATTTATGAAATTTTAACAGCAGAAATTTGGTTATTATTATCAAAGAAATTATCAAAGAAAAAACGCAATGTCTCTGCTGCCTTTTTTACCTAACAAATGCAATGTCACTGCTGCCTTTTTAGCCTAAGTGCAGAATTTAAAGAATTTACCTGGGACTCGCAAAATTAGATTCCTCTACTTTCTGATTTATAGCTAGGATCTGGAAGCAAAACTGCATGTGGCTTTGACATTAATTTCACTGACCAAGTCTCAAACCTCAATGTGTTTTACTTGTAGTTCATTATAAAGTAGCTCTTAATTGCTTCTCATTATATTTGTTGTGGTGTAAAATAGAATTACAGGATCAGAATTACAGAATCGCACAACCTCACAGAATCACAGAATGGATGAGGCTGTGGAGGTCATCTAGTCCAACACCTTGTTCAAGCAGGGCCACCTACATCAGGTTGCCCAGGACCATGTCTAGATGGCTTTTGAATATCTCCAAGAATGGAGCTTCCACATTTCTGGGCCACCTGTTCCAGTGCTAAGTCACCCTCTCACTAAAAAAGTGTTCAAATGGAACCTCCTTTTGTGTCCATAGCCTCTTCTCCTGTCACTATACACCACTAAAAAGGGCCTGGCTTCATCTTCTTTGCACCCTTACTTCAGGTATTTATACACATTGATAAGTCTCCCCAGAGCCTTCTCTTCTCTAGACTGAAAAGTCCCAGCTCTCTCAGCCCCTCCTAATCTGAGAGATGTTCCAGCCTCTTAATCATCTTAGTGGCTTTTCACCAGACTCTGTCTAGTAGCTCCATGTCCAGGTGTAGCCTCACCAGTGCTGAATAGAGGGGAAGGATCACCTGCTTCATCCTGCTGACAACATTCCTCCTAATGCAGCCCAGGATACCATTAGCCCTCTCTGCCCCAAGACCACATTGCTGGCTAATGTTCAACTTTACGTCCACCAGGAGCCCCAGGTCCTTTTGTCCGTAACTGCTTTCCAGGTGGTTGGCCCCCAGCATGCACAGGTGTATGGGGTTATTCCTCCTGAGATGCAGGACTTTGCATTTCTCCTTCTTGAAGGTTCCTATCAGACCATTTCTCTAGTCTCTTGAGGTTGCTCTGGATGGCAGCATGACCTCCTGGTGTACCAGTCACTCCACCCAGATTTGTGTCATCTGCAAACTTGCTAGGGATGCACTCTACCCCATCATTAATGAAGATGCTGAACAGGATTAGATCCAGTATTGATCCCTGGGGTACTCTGCTACTTATTGGCCTCCAACTAGACTTCATGCTGCTGAACGTGACCCTCTGGGCCCAGTCATTTAGTTAGTCTTCAGTCCACCTCATTGTCTGCTCATCCAGCCCATGCTTTTTCAGCTTCTCTGTGGGGATCTGTGGGAGACAGCATCAAAAGCCTTATTGAAGTCAAGGTAGACAATATCCACTGCTCTCCCTTTGTCTACCAATTGATTGGATCTGTAAAAATCCAACAGATCGGATCTGTACAAATTAAAAACTTCTATGGGATCAAAATCAAGTTCCGTCTATTTAGAATGGCCTTTTAAATTTCTTGGAGTTTAAAAATAAGAAAAATATGTTATTTAACCAATGTATAACACTACACATCTTCACTAATGTCGCCCTTTGTTGACTACAACAAATATCTTTACATTTTCAGTACATTTTCATTCCTGAAATGAGTAAGCTAGCTTCCATATTTGATAAAGTATTTATTTCAATAATAGAAAGAAGTGGCCTGTGAATTAAAAAAATATGTCACTTCTTAATAAAATCAGATCAGAGGAAAGTAGTAAATTCAAATATTAAAAAAGAAAAACCATCACAAAATAATGTCTGTTGTTTTAAAAGAGAATCTTCAGGGTTCTCAAACAACTTTGTTAAACTTACTAGCTCTTCAGTTCTGAGTCTACAAGTTCAGGAAACACAACAGCAGGAAATTTTGTTTAATGGTATACTTTCAATTTTGATTTAGTATAGACATCAGTATGCACTAAGGAACATAGATCCAAGGGTTCCTAAACTTCAAAGTTCACAAATCTCAGTCTAATTTGCACTTTAGAGGAGGCACATGAAGGACTTCAGTCGATGTAGTGAGGTTCATTGTGTTTCTGTGTTCAGTTTTTGATAGCCTTTTCTAGTAATTCAGTCACATATCTCATTTGCATGAAGTTTCTTTTAAATGTCAGAATTGAGATATGACAATAAGTATTCACTTTGATTAACATGTTAAAGATTTTTCTTGACCTTAAATGAAGACACTGCTTCAAAATGTAATCAGATCTTTAAACTGGGTGGAGATTGAGGCGGGAAAATGCTATACAGACATCAGAGCACGATCTGTACAGGCTCTGGGCCAAAATACTTTGCGTTTTCCCAACATACTCTCTTATAGAAGTGGTGTTCACAGTTTTTATTGAAATGAAATAGAAGAGATATTTCATAGCATAACTTGATTGACCTGAATTTAGTGAAACAATCACACTGTTCCAAAACCAATGATTTTGAAAATTAACTTTATTTTGGTAATAGTTCAGGTCTAAAAATGTGAGTAGGTGTTTAAGTGACACATGATTTTGTACCTCAGCTTTTGAGTTCAAATAATCTTCATTGGGTTTTGGGCTAGTGTGACAGTGGGAGGTCTGTATATACATTTTAAAAAGTGCAAAATTTATTTTAACACATGCTACTGTTTTAAGGTGGCTGTGATGAAGGCAGATTACTGCAAAGATATCACCTTTTCAAGGTTTGTCATTTGCTTCATAAAGCATATACATTCCACATAAAATTAAAGGACGGACATGATGAGCCAAACTTGATACGAAATATCAAGTAAGGTATTAAAATAAATTACATTTCCTGGGAATGAGGTTTCAAGAAGGAGTAGGAAAGGTTAAGCATATTCTAACTATCCTAATGAGACCTTACTCTAATAAATAATACCAGATTAAAAAGAAAATAAAAATAGAAAGTGGAATGTAGGCAACTGATTCCAAGGTGTAAATCAGTGCTATTTTTCAAATTTAGATTCCAATGTTCCTTTTTAGCAAGAAGCTAGAATTATTTCAGTCCTGAGATGACATTTCTGAGCTGAGCAGTTTTATCTTGAATTCAGGCCAAAGTTTGATCAGAAAAGTAGATATTATTTTACTCACGTGAAAGTGGGGGGCTTCAGCTGATTGGTATTTTGGGAGCGTGCACAGGATGCAATGAATACAAGCAGAATGCAAGTGGAAGACAAGAAAAGGAAATAATACTACAACTACCTGCCCTACAGAACCAGCCTAAAGCTATAATTCCAGGGGAAGATGGTATTTTCTAGGGAGGCTATGAATGTGTGCAGTGGAAGAAGTTGAATGGAGACCTACTGCATGTTGGACAATATCCCTTGCCATTGAACTAATGAAGAAATGGCATGTGTGGGGAAATCAGGGATATATGAGAAAGAGAAGCTTCCTCTGCAGTTGGATAGGAGTAAATTCTTCTGTTCCTAAAAAAAAAAAAAAGCTCATAGCTGCTTAGCTTCATCAATGAATTCTGGGCAGCAAGTCAGCAGAGGAAAAAATGTCAGACAATGTATGTTGTGTACATGAGGCCAACATAGCTCTTTCAAGAGTTTTCCTAGTAGCTAGGCTAGACAGTTTCATACTCAACAGAAAGATATTGCTAAATCCTGTCTGACCAGGTAACTTGAATCATAAATTGCATATAAACCCTAAGCAATTAATGTTGGGTCATGGAGTCTGCAACAGTGTCCAAATGCTCAAGATTTACATTTTTTCAAGCTCACTTTGTAATACTTCGCTCTCTTTTAGGCATGCATCAACGTGTCTGTATACTTTTGTATCCTAAATCTACACAACTGTAGTTCTGTTCCTCTAAGAACAAGTAACATCATATACAAAATTACACATCTGAATATATCAAATTTTTGCGAAAAAAAAAAGCGTATTTACCAAACATTGGCTTCCTGTGAATAATTTGCGTATAGTTGCCTCATTATTGTAAATTTCCCATGTGAGCAACAGCTATGGCTATCAGTACAGGTTCAAAAGCAGTTAAAAAACTATGCAAATTAAGTTACAAGTCTAAGTAGTTCAACTGAGGAGGAACAATGAAAGCTGATAGGTCAAAGTCCTATTCAATCCGTAAAGTGTTTTTATAGTAGATTTATATCATTACATAGAAACTTTTGGGGCAGTATTCCGTTGTCTTCAGAATTATATGTGTCTCCCACTGTTTGTTCATTGTGTAGCTGTTCAAAAATTTCCTGCAGGATTTAATAGGCTTGGTAATGTCAGTACAAAAAAGTATCTTTTTCTTCATTGTGTTCCAATGAACTGGGTAATGCTCTTGTTTTTATGGTATGCTATGACTAATCCAAAATTAATATAAGCTAGAACAAGAAAAATTTCCTGTGAATTCTAAGAAAATGGGGGAAGGGACAAGAAAGTACTTTCCAGAATTATTGATTTAATTAATGATGAATGGTTTGTTTGTTTGTTTGTTTGTTTGGTAGACCTATGTTTTAATGTTCAGTACTTAATGCAAAAGGACTTGCTGCAAGACTATAAATACAATTCTGAATTGATGACTAAACATCTAGTTTCCCTGACATAAAGAAAGGAAACTGAAAAATTAGTAGTTAATTTTCAAGAATCAGACTGCATTGTGCTTGGCACTTATTACAGACAACGGGAGTTAGAATACTCTGCAGCTTAAAGTCTGAGGTCCCAACAGAACTGACAATAGTTTCTTAATCAAAACAATGGGTAACATGTCATGAAAGCTGTAACTTGGCAAAAAAATCTCAAGTTACATCATAAAGAAGAGACAGTCCTCTAAAGTTCATTTGCACTCATTCTTAATATAACATTGCTAACCTAACTAAAATTCCAATATGCGATTGATATGTTCAAGACCATGAGCAGTACATATTTACTACTGCTTCTAAATTCTCTAATCTCTAGATTTTTCCGGGTTATTTCCCTACAAATTAAGCTTTTTGAGTTCTTTATCTCTTCTTAAACAGTTTGATTAAGGAATATCTGCAACTCTGAGTAGAAATACATTCATTTTGTGCCATGTTAAAAATTGAAATTGATGTCTTGCTGAAAGCATGTGTTTGTAGGCTGTATAGGACTACCTTTTTAAACCTAATTCTGCGGCCACTGTGTCTGAATTTGACTTGAGAGTAGTCTGGTTTCAATGATTCTGTGTATTTAACGTTAAATATATCTATTTTTTTCTCTTAGGTTACCACATCAGTGAGCATGAACATTCAGTTGTGTTAGGGATAAATAATATGCCTTTTATAGAGTTCTCTGATGAGCAATACAATGAAGAAGTGAGTTTCACTGTTGCTGTTTCACTAATATTCAAACCAAGGCAGGGAAAATTAAACAATTTATCCAAAGTCACAAAAAGTTAGGAATAGAGAGCAGGTCATCCTGGCCTTAGCCGATTGCTGTACGCAGTGGCCAACATACCATTTATAGTCACTACCTCAAATAATGACTTTTGTTTAACGTACAATTATTCACATTCACTGGAGACATCTCTATTACATTGCATTATTCTTGGCTTACGTTTCTCAGTGACTTTTTTAAAGTTTGATTTCATGAGGTCTCTACCTCAATTCAGTTACTTCATGCAGCACAAGCTCCTGTTATTGTATCTTTTGTGAAGAACTAGTCCAATAGTCAGACTGCACTGAATAGGCATGTGGTATGCAGATGTGAACTGGAAGGGGCAACATTTTAGTTAAGTCCACTGGGATGTAGCCATGCAGCTCCTATTAACATTAATGAGAATCAAGCAGCTAAATCTCAGTGTGTTGTGCTGAAAATGCTCCCTGACGTGTTTGAAGGAATACCATTTTCATATCAAGTACTTGCAAATGTGCTGGTGCTTCTACATAAAACCTAACATCCTAGAAAAGGATTCCCAGATCTTTCATACTCTATAGCAAAGATGATCTCTGGGAATTGTTGATTGAATAGCTCCACATGCTGCTTTACATAATTTTTATTGATGAGGAAGTTGTCATCTGTGTAGCCTCAGTAAAAAGTTGAATGGGCATGGGTTGCTTTAAAGCAATGCATTTTTGAAAAACTATCAAATTGTCAGTTAGAAATTAGTTCGATTCAAGCTCTGAAATAATTTTTTTTACTCCTAGCTCTATCTGTAAACTTGAAAGATAGAGCTACAGGTCTCTGGATTCTGGCCAAGCTGCCAGTTGTTCAGATGTTCCATCATAAAGGTTTAGCTAGTTCTGTTGAAGACAGCAATGGCAGATTTACTATTTTTTACTTCAGTAGTGATTTGTAGGTAACTATTAATGGAGAGAATAAGTCTAATATAGGGTGGTCTGTTTGACCAGGAGAAAAATTCTATTGAGGATGTTGCAATTCATAACAGATCTATCCGCCATTAAGTACTTTTCAAACATATTTGCATGGTATGAAGTATCTACATACTATATTACATGAGATAACAAGTAGTTAATAACTATATTTGCCCTGCTTTTAGTCTATATTACACCAGAGACAATTCCAGGAAAGGAATATTTACACAGTCATTATATGGCATCAAGTAAAATTACATAATGCATATATTTCTAACCAATTACACCTCAGATAAAAATTTTTTTAAGGTATTCAAGACTACAAAACGTCCTTCATCCCCCACAACAAAGTAACTCTACAGAGTAGATGATTACTAAAGCATCTACATTGCAGCTCAGGGCAAGGAATGTTTATGATTTTCTGTAGTTCTGCTGTAGATATCTGCCTTCTGCTTTTGCACTTTGGAACATTCAGAGTATTATGTTCATACTGTATAACCAATTTTTACCCTATTTGATTGGCCTATGTCATTAGCATGAAGTTTTAATATTGGAAATTAAAAGTAATTCAGAACAAATAATTTGATGAATTTCACCTTTCTCTCTTTGAGAGTGATTCATTTCTCAGATTTATTCATTATTCAGAGTGATTCAGTAATTCCTTTAGCAAATAATTCTTAGTGTGTCATTTTAATTGTGAATTATGAATATTACAATGAGTTTGTGCTCTAACTTCTGTGCAGTAACACATGTATTTGACTAACTTAAGCAATTCAGTTTGAATTTCCAACTGTGTTTGATTATAATAGGTGTTAGCAATGTATGCCAGGCAATCAAAATCCAGATATCATGTGACTCATGGTAACTAACCAACCCAGCATGAAGGCAAACTGCAAATTTGATAATCAGATGTTCAGTTTAAAATTTACTTTCAGCAAATACTCAAGCAATCAAGCCAAAAGTATACCCAGTGAACTCCGAACAATTGAGTGCTTTCAGAAAGTGATCATAAAAAGACAAACTGAATTTGAAGAACAAATAGTCAAGGATACTTCCTTCAACTCTTTTTGGAGTTTGAGTTGCTGATTGCCTTGCCAATCTAATTTTTTCCCACAGAAAGAAGGAATTTAGTGAAGCATCAGAAACTAAAGAAAGAAATAGCTGAACATCAGTAAGGGTATCACTGTTCCTGGGATGACTAGGGGGACATTCATTTTTACGTAAATATCCAATTTTAATGTTTCAAAACTCTTATAATCATGCAAAGGATGGATTGAGGTGACTTGAGACCCCACCTGGAGTACTGCATCCAGCTCTGGAGTCCCCAACATAAGAAGGACATGGACCTGCTGGAGTGTGTCCAGAGGAGAGCCACGAGGATGATGTGAGGGCTGGAGCACCTCTCCTATGAGGAGGGGCTGAGAGAGTTGGGGCTGTTCAGCCTGGAGAAGAGAAGGCTCCGGGGAGATCTTATTGCGGCCTTCCAGTCCCTAAAGGGGGCCTACAGGAGAGCTGGGGAAGGACTTTTTACTGGGGCATGTAGCGATAGGAGGAGGGGGAATGGCTTTAAACTGGAAGAGGGCAGGTTCAGATTAAACATTAGGAAGAATTTTTTCCCTGTGAGGGTGGTGCGGCACTGGCACAGGTTGCCCAGAGAGGCTGTTGAGGCCCTGGAGGTATTCAAGGCCAAGCTGGAGGTGGCCTTGGGCAACCTGGTCTGGTGGGAGGTGTCCCTGCCTATGGCAGGGGGTTTGGAACTCGATGATCTTCAAGGTCCTTTCCAACCTAAGCCATTCTATGATTCTATACAACCTCTGTATTCAGATCCTTACTTTTTAATGTGAAGGCATTCAAGCAAAATGGTTGAACAGTGGATTTATGATAGAGAATAGTATGTTGATATACAGAATTGTACGGAATTAAACTATTTGTAATCGCCATTCTGGCATCCTGCTCATGGGATTCCTAAAGCAAGTCCTCAAATTGTTTTCAGAAGTACAGTTTTGTTGTTTTTTCTGCAACTTTAATATCCACTTGATTTGGGTGTCAGATACAGAATACTTATTCATATTACAATCAAAAATATTTGAATCTAGCAAGTTGATTAATACTGCAATATTAATGCAGCATGTCATTGGTCTTACTGGCATTTCAGCAGTGATCTATGAGACATCTGATCCCTCTTCTCTGGATATAACTCCAACAGAGCAAATAGATTGGAAGATGAGCTCAAATAAAGCTAGCTTTTGATGTGTTTATTTCCATGTCATTCTCTGACTTAACTATTCTCTTTTTTTCTTATGTAATATTTTGTCAAATGGTATTAATCATAAAAAGAAATATATAAATTTAAAGTTCTATTTCAGAAGAAAGTTCCCAAGAAAAGAAAGAATTATCCACTCTAAGTAATAAAGTAAATAATAAATAAGACAAAGCAAAACACCCCCACATGATTTAAACAAGCATCTGAATTCACCACAAAGGTGTAGGAAGGATTCAATTTTCACAACTTATATCTACAATACTGCAAAATCTGAGTTAAAAAAAAGATGTATATTTTGTAGATGGTGACAGTTCTGTGCTGTCTTACACTAATTTGTTTAGATTTGTTAGCTACTTTGACATCACAGAGCAAAGAGGCTAGAGCCTAGCCTTCATCCAGTTAGTGTGAGTGACAAAGTGAATCAATAAAATCACAAATAAGCACCTGATTATTCTATTTTTGATGGTCTGTTTATGTCAGGTGTCTGCGAATCAAGGACACATGATGCTATGTCAATTCAAGGTACAAACTGTTGTATAAAGCCTGTAACATATTTCGCCAGATATTTTCATTTAGAGGAAACCGCTTTCAACAGCTTTTGCATTTGCAACTATTTAATCATTTGTATAAATATTTTATCAAAGTTTGACCAAAATATTCATTTGTCAGGATGAGCTTGATGAGAGAAAAGGTGTTTTTGTCCATGCTACATTTTGCAATCATTTTGCTGAAAGACACTGCTGCCATCATACTATGAATTAGGGATTTGAAACTTGACATTCAGGGACTGAATATAATTTAAGTGCCTTTACCAAGGGTGCATATTTTGCTGTTCATCTCTTTTGTCAAATTATGTAACTTAGTAGAGTTTCTGGACTCTACTGCTTTGAAGCTGTAAAATTAAGAAATAGATCTTATCTGCATAACTCCAAGCAAGGTCTGAACAGGTTTTTGACATTTTCTGTCTGTTTTGGCGTCAAGTAAATGTTCAAAGGCCATATTGAGAACAGGGAAACAGTTTCTGCTGTTCATTCCACATGTTGTTGCAGATAGTATAGAGGAATATGTACTGTCCAGGCTGGAATGCACAAGAACCAGTGTCACATTACAGACTGAGTGAAGTAGATACCTTCTGAGGAATATAGAAATTATGGTCATGTAAATAAGTTTTCTGATACATATGGACAAGAGAAGGAGGAACATAATGAAAGACAAATTTAGTCTCAGCAAGGCAGTTCAAAAAGGAGTAATGTGCTAAAGTTTCAAAAATTAACAATATTTACAAAAACTTAACACTGGTCTGAGTGGTGAATAGATCTCAGTGTGTCATAAAAAAGTCATCCCAAACCAGTAAGACTGTTGCAGAAAAGTTAAAAGAATCATGTGACTTGGTAGTCACTCAAAGGAGATAAAGGCCATTTCTACTACTAATGAATGATATGCCTGAGGATTTTTTCCCAGAATCATATGTCAGTACAAGAAACTGCTAAATTTAATAAAAAATGTTTTTTTCATATGACTTTTCATTTACATTATTGAAATAAATAGAATAGCACTTCTAAGGGAAGATATGACAGAAAGCTGTAAAATCATGAACTGAACGCTGAGAGCAAATAGAGAACAATTATTTGCTATTTTTCAGACTGCTGGAACTAGGGCGCTAAGTAATATGACCTTAGAACAGAACAAACACCTTTTCATACAGTACATAATTGAATTGCAGACTCAGTGGAATTACAGAATGCAAGTCCACTTGAGTAACATAAAATCTTTGCAGTAGTCTTCACATAAGTGTTTTAAGAGTTCTAGATTTAGAATTTTTGTAATATAGAAGTATATGGGAATGACAGTTTTCAAAAATCTTCAATGTATGAAATACACAGCAGGAGAAAATCATCCAAGCAAATCTACTTTTTTCTTATGTAGAGAGATAGGACCCTAATAACTTAACACTTTTGATTACTTATGGTCTATTCAGTTGGTGGTAGAAATAAACTGTATCATTCTATTTCCCTTTCTTCTGTAGTCCCTTTATAAGTGGATATCTTTCACTGACCTGAAAAAATTGTAACAATAATATGTTTTCAAACTATAAATATTGGTTGAGAAACAGTATGAATGCTTTTTTTACTTTGAATATTTGAGAAGCTTCTCAAAGATGGAATGAACATTAACATAAGTTCTTCTGATTATTTGCCTAAGGGTAGTTCATGCAGGATTTTAATCTCTTTTATTAAATGACCTGTTTTTCTAGGATAATTATTTAATTTTGAGTTGGTCTTGAAGACATTGATGTTCTGACACGAATCTTAGTTACAGTGAGCAATACATGTATGCACAAATTACTGCTCGGTAGGAATGGAATTAGACCAGCTACAAAGTAGCTTACTGTACAATAGTAGCAAGTAATTAGTACCAAAGTCTCCCGTTACAATCCATAAATATATCTAGGCATCTCAAAATATCTGGGTACCCCTTATCTAACGTTTAGCGCAAACCACAGAGGCACCAGTTGCCCAGAGCAAATTATAATCCTAACTGAGCCATAGACTCTGCAAGCTTTGACAAGATGTTTGACCTCCTCGTTCCTCAGCCAACCCAGCTGTGAAATTGATAAAAGCAATTGTGTAAAAAAACCAGACCCCACTGGAAAATAGATATGCTATTGGCTTGGACAACAAATATGGATGAACAAATGGCAAACACATCAGGGTCATCACATCCTGTTATGCTTTACACTTAAATAACAGAGGCTAAAGCTGAACAGTTGATTCATCACATATTCCTAGCTAAAGGAGATTAAAAATGGGAGATAACAATGAAATGTAATGATCTTCCACCCAGGAGCTGTAGTACAATTTCAGTATTTGTTAACACAGGATACAGAATAGTTTTGTGTAAGTCAGCTGGATTTCTGCTGCTTACAATTATCCTACTGTGAGGGATACTGATAGTTTTACCACTGTGCACTCTTAAAAAAAACCCGATAACAGCAGCTTTTTCTAAGTTGTAAATATTACCTAACATTAAAAAAGAAAGAATTCTAAAATGTACATTAAAGATTTTTTAACTTTCATATTTCTCTGAACTTGACTTGAACAATAAGAATTTCTTGACAACCATTCAGGTCTAATAGATTTGCTTTTATTATTCGGAGACTCTAAATTCAGGTCTCATACCAGAAATTAGTACACTGCTACTCATTGACTTAAACATCCATGTTTTGGATGCTTATTACTATATCTGGCACATGTATTTATCTAATGTGACAATTTAATCTGAAGAAACACTTTTCCAGCTGCATTCTAGAATATATGGTAGCCATATAATTTCAATGAGCCATGTGATTATACTAAATAGCTTAATCATTTATTAAAGCTCGATAAAAGCAATGTGTAGTGTGGAGTCAGTGATAACTATTTTAATTTTCAGCAGTGTTTAGAAGTTCTGCATCTATTGAGGATACATTACTTGATGTCCTGTTATTGACTGAGGAGTAAAAGAACACAGCAGACACTCGTATTCTTTGACTCACACACTGTTACTTCTGGCTCATGACTGGGTGATGAAAGGCTTTTTACAAATATGACTAGTAACAATAACTGTCATTTATGCTGTAGGTAGGAAATGTGTCATTCAATGTTATCTAAAACAGGAAACAATATAAATTCCACAAAGTATTGAGCAAAGCCGACATCTTTTCTGTAAATTGATAATGGTATTACACTGTGCCTTTGCTTGTGCCTTTTGTTCATTCAAGACATCTTCATTTTTGCCTCCTCAAGAGATTATAGTATTTGCATGCTATATTCTAATGTGTCACTAGAAGATTTGACTCTCAAAAGCAAAAGGTTCCTATTTGCTTGCAGACCTTTCTAAATAACTAATTGCTAGCGTAATCTTTGTAACAATCCAAATTTTTGCTGCTCTAGAAGGAAACTTTAAAACTACAGCACTGTAAATCATTCATTTACTGCTCTCTGCTAATGCACTATTTCATCAATGAAACTTTTTATAGGATCACAAATACAGTCAAATACAGCTTTTATATTTCAACAGTAAGAAAATATCTTAGATGGTGTATACATTGAGATACTAAGCAGGCATATCTGAGTTTAGAAATAGTAATTATGAGTCTGCCTGGCCACAATAGTTCAGTATACGTTGTAACAGAGTGTATCAAATCATCCATATGTTAACCAGAGCTTTAGAATCAATTAAGAAGTTTTCTTCAGCTCTGGTGCTAAGTAATTTTTCTAGCCTGCTTGGATACACTGACAAAGACCAAACATAGTACATCCAAGAATTGTGTTGGTATGTTGAGGACAAAAGCCATCAGCACTTCCGTTTTCTCTAGTATGTAACTACACACATACTGCCATTGAATTTAGTCCAGGAGTCCACATTGTTCTGCACTGAAAAGAAATCAAATGAAAAATGTGTTGTCAGAGATATTTTCCACAGAAAATAATTATCAGATTTTCCATTTTTGCTTCTCAAAGAAGTAGTTGGGTGGAGGGAGGCAGTCTTTAGTCCCACTTTGTATCCAAAACAGAAGAAACCTCTCCAAAAGCCCGGGAGTAATGTTAACTTACATTCTAAATAATTAGCTTTTTCTCTTTCATAGCTTCAGCAAGTGACAGGAAAGATTGGGACTGTTCAGTTTAAAGCTTGAAGTTGACAAAACATTGTAAGAAAAGAGCATTTTTTCTCCCTTTTCTACACATGGGATTTTAGATTTCTGTTAATGTACAGAAAAGCTTTATTCTACACTTTCTTGCTAAGATTTTTCTAATGCCAGGTGAATTACCTTTCAATGTGTTCTTTGTGATGGGTAATGCTTAGGTCTTCAGACATAACTTTTAAACAGGAGCTTTCAATGCCTAAGCTGACACAGTTGCCAAATAGCCCTTCCTCACAAACTGCTGTTCTTTGGTCCCTATAGCCGTAAACAGGGGTTTCTAATCCTTTTAAACAGCCTGGGCAGAGCTTATTGTCGTAAGGGCGCTCTACAAGATGGAGGAAAAAAATCTGGCGATAAAGCATTCCTGTCTAAAGAATATCATTGGATGTTTTTGTATAAAGATGACTCAAACCCAAAACCTTTGGCTCAGCTGCTACAGTAACTGGAAGAAATTCTGGTACATATCTGAATTTGAGTCTGAATTTTTTAGCTTGAACTCACCTCTCCTCTACCTAAATATGAATCATGCAAGTACTTTATTGTTCAAATAGCAGACATTTTCCTTTCTTTACTTCGTTGATTTAGTATATCAAAGTGGTTTCAGTCATTATGCATACATGCATGTTAGTCCAGTTATTCTCTAAATATTTAATATATCGGTCTGGAAGAAACTGAATGGCTGAGAAGCACTTCTGCATGGTGTAAGATTTGGGCAGGCAAACTCTCTCACATAAAATGCTTACTAAAGGAGCAACAAATCTATGATTACCACCAGAACACAGTGTCAATTCATACCCTTGCATGAAGGGTAATTATGAGTTTAGATGGTACAAACTCTTGCACAGCTCTTGCACTCTATCAAACTATTTTCACACAGCAGCTCTCATAATTTCAATAAATGTCTTATTCGTTTTTCATATCTTCCTCTTTGTAGAACCCAGCAAAGGCTAAAGAATATGGTTTAATTAAAGGCATGGCAAAAATCCATGTTGCCTTCAAGTTTGATAAGGATAGACCATGTATCTTTACAACCTGTTTTTTTTTCATTATTTCGTCACGTGAATTTCTAGTACATTTGCATAATTTAATGTCGTTCTCTCCAGTCAGAAAAGAAAGCCTTCCACGGGATTTATCAGGAATGTTAGCGAGGGTGTCTTTACATGTCAGAAAGGTATTGTGCTTAAGTGTTAGCACAGCACTCTCGTAGGTAGATACACTCTGTGTACTCGCCAGTGAACCAGGATACTGGGCTTATTACCTTGAACGCTTACTTCTGGTTTCAAGCTTCACTTGCACCGGTATGCAGCTGGCATAGTCACCGTGCTGACACTTTGAAGCTTGACTTAACTGCTTGAATTTCATGGAGAAAAATTTGAGTTTCTTGTCATATTCTTTTCTTGACGTTTTCCTTGAAGGAACAGACTAAATAGAACAAAACCAAACCTGTTTGTAAAGCTCTCTTTCCAGCCTCAGATAACCCTAGCAAAGCTGGCAAGGGTAGAACGCTAAATGTAGTGCCTACCAATTATTTTTAAAATTATGAGGAAAAAAGAGTATAGACTTTATTTTTATTTCTTTGCCTCATTCGGTTCATTTGAGACTCATCAGTGCATATATGCAGTTCTTTTTAGTATTATAATCGAGGCTAGGAGTATGCACCACCTGAAGAAGCAATAACTTTCTGCAGAACTGTCTGGCTTGAAAATCTTTTTGTTTTACACTTTGCTGCAAGCATGTATACATTTCAGTATGTGCTGCGAGAACTACCTCTCTACCTTTAAGCCCTTGTCTAAAATGTAGGGAAAAAGAAGAGATATTTTCACAAAGGTGAATGCTTAGAGAAAGAATTGTGAATCGATATAAGAGCTGGAGCAGGTTTGTTGTAACAGCACGTTTTCCTAACATTTGGGAGAATGGCTGCGTGTGTGTGAATGAACTTTGGATAACAGGCTTCAAACAAGTAACGACTGCCTGCCTGCATGGCAATCAAAAGAACATGTTAGAAGCAGTGTACATTTGCCCTGACTTTTGCCCTGATCTTTGGGTAACTGGTAGCATACTTCTATGTCCGCAGCGACAAATAGCATCTAGCTAATTTGCAAGTACAAAATTCATGAGGTACTAGGTAATGTGATATTGTGCCTGCCAATTATGCAGCAAAAATATGCCTACTTTCAGTATGCCGCAGGTTTTTTTAATGTGTTTTTGCGATTGTTGTAGGCAGAGGTAAATTCAAACAGTAAGAGTGAAAATGTTAATTCTCTCCATTTCCAATATGATAAATAACTGGCTACGTTTATGATGATTTTAACCATTTTAAGTATATCTATGTGCATATACACTTATCTATGACATTTTGTTGAATATCAAGGACTTGACATTAATCTGTGTTAACACTAGCAATAATACATAACTAAAAACATTTGAGGCAATAACAAAACAAAAAAAAAGACCAGTTCAAAATAAATTGAAATTCCAAATATTTGGATTAGATTTGGCTTAATTCACATAAATATTTGGAGCTTGCTCACACATGGAAGAACACACTTATTTGTGTGCAAGAATACTCCATGAGTTAATATGCAAAGAAAAAAGTGTTCTTGGAGCTAATATTAAAACTAGCCAGTCATAAGAATCCACTTTTTGAATCTAGATAACAATCAGTTAGGTTGAATAACACATGATAACTACTTAATTACTCTTTACACTGAATAGTTCCTGAGATCAGTCAGGAGCTCTGTCAGTTTTAGATAGACGTTTGTCTCAATAAAATATTAGAAAATAATGGTAAATATTGAACAAAGTTAAAAAAAGTGTCCAACAGCTTATTCATTTTTGCAAAATGTCTGGAGAAAAATAAAGCTGAATTTGCATTGCAAGTGTCCCATCAGCTGTATGATTGATGAAGAATGGGTATCGGAACAAAGAGATCATTTCTTTTACCCATTTATGAAAATTCCTTTTGGTTTTGAAACCAATTAATTAAAGTAAAATCTAAAAATATTATTCTGAATAATTCTGAATGGTTATGTTATATTACATAGACAGTTTCGTAGATCAATAATTGCTTACAGTGATCCATGGAAATTAATTGCTTTTTAAAAGTGTATTTTGTATTGCATCACTCTGATCAGATTGACTGTTTTTGTTTGTTTTTTTTTTTTTTTCTCCTCTGGATTTTCCTTACATCGCCTGTATATTTCTAAATTACGACTGAAGGTTTGCAACATTATTTTGCCAAAGCCTCGTGTACAAAATAAACTCAGATACTAATCTTCTTGTATATAAAGATGCAGAATCCATGAACTTTTTTTTTCTTTATTAGCATAATACAACTTTTATTGGACTTCAGATCCACTATAACTGTGCCCTTAGATACTTTCCTACTGAACAGTAACTTCCCATTTTGTACTCCAAAAATTTATTGTTTCTTTCTGAGAGAAGTTTAAGATACATTTTTTATTGAATATGATTTTCTTCTTTCTGGCCATTTCACAAACTTATTAAGAGATATTTGAGTTGAACTCTGCTCTTCAAACTGCTTAGCATCATCTGTGGATGTTATAAGTGCAGGCTTTACCTTTACTGTTATCTAATGTATTAAAACCACGTTGAATACTACAAAACCAAGGCTGAAGTTTTTGATGGTCCCACTGATTTATCAATCCAGTTTGAGACATATTTACTAATAATGCTTTTCAGGTCTTCTGTAGACATGCAACCTTTTAAAAGTAATTTAATCTAGATCATATATTTATACTTTCTTATGGCAATTCCGTGTCGGATGGTATTACACTATGATGTTTACAAAGCTGTTGATCAGTTCCATTATTCCTCTGTTGCCATAAGCCAATAACCTCATAAAAAGAGAAATTAGGTCAACACAATTTTAAAGTTCATGTTTACTGATTCTTATCATCTCATTGTCAGCTAGATGCATAAGGACTGTTTAGAAATTTGCTACAGTACATTTGTGTGCATTAAGGTAGTCTGATCATTTTCTGCAAGTCAAAGTTTTCTTTATGTCTTCCTCCAGACCTTTAGATTTCCCACATTCACAACACATTTTGAAAAATAATTGCTATTATTCAAAGCTAAGATATATAACAATATAAAATTAACCTTGCCGCCTTCTTTCACCTGCTTCAAGCTGGGAATAGTCACCAGCAGTTTTCTGCACCCTCCGCACCTATACCTTTCACGTGTAGTGTAAATATATTGAAAAGTGAAGTATTTTAGAGAAGTGTGACAGAGTTGGCAATTGTAAAATAAGCAGATTTTGAGGTTGTTTTTTCATTCTGTATGTAATACAGAAACACAGAGGGATCCATTATGTCTTCTTTCAGAAGGGCAGTTTATAAGTAACCAAAATAAAATTCCTTTCATGTTCAAATTTTAAGTAGAGAACTGAGATACAGCAGTTGTCTGTAGGTCCGGTAAAAATGAATTTACTAACTGTGTAGGAGTGATTGTAGGAGAGGGAAAGATATTGCATAAGTCAGCAAATAAGAAAGTATTTGGGGGGAGTATCATTGACAATGTCTGAATATATCTCTGGTGCAGCACAGGTTATTGGAATCCCAAATTTATTCCGCCAAAGAGAAATGTTCAGCTTAATTTTAAAAATTGACTTGGACTTCTTCTCCTGAATAATATCAATTGCTTAAAAATTTAGAATGGGCTATGGGTGTGTATTTAGAATGGGATGGGTCATAACCCCTAGGATAACTGGGAGAAATGTTGGGTGTGAAAAGCTTTGAGTTCAGAATACCTAAAGGCCTCTGTTTTTTGGTTCACGGAGATGTCAGCATGACTAAA
Organism: Vanellus vanellus; assembly: GCF_965231255.1. Taxonomy (NCBI): domain Eukaryota; kingdom Metazoa; phylum Chordata; class Aves; order Charadriiformes; family Charadriidae; genus Vanellus; species Vanellus vanellus. Next base: position 81,784,312 of record NC_138909.1, read on the forward strand.
AATTCCAGAAGAAAAAGTGGCACGATGCACTATTTGAATTCTGCATTAGAATTGTTTTTTATTGGTGGATTGCCTTCCTTTTACTGGGGAAATCCACAGTCATACATGTATAATGTAGGTTTGCAGTTTAGATACTAACAATAAAGGTGTAAGTGTAATAATAATAATAATAGTAATTATTATTATTATTATTTAATTTGTATGTAGTATGTTTCATGGGTACTTCCAAGCATTCTATACCATTATCCCCAAGAAAACGACTTGACAAATCTGATGACCTCACAGTGAATTGAAAATCCCCAGGAAGAATAACAAGACCATCAGGATCTCAGTTGGGACTACAGTGTGGATCTCCTTGAATCCAGTATTTTTGCCACAGAAACAAACCATTGTTGTGAGATTATTAAATGTTTCTCCTAACTCCTGTAGCTTTACGATAGAATGGAGAAAGCAGTCATGCTTTAACAAGTCTGGAAAAATAGATGTTGATGCAGCCACCAAAAATGTCTCAGATCTATGTCCTAAAAATCCATCAGTTTCATCACTTTCTGGCTGTAGCAACTTAAAACATATAAAAGAGGACTTGATTTTTTGCTTACTTTCTTTAGAAAACACAGCTGCAACCGAGAAATATTTTTACATTAACCTCCATTCTCCATCACTTTAGATCATTAGTTGTAGAAACTATTAGCATAGGAAGTGTTTTTGCATACTGTCTGGCACCCTCTACTGTGCATCAATATTCTAAGCATAAATATTATATTATTGCTGATGCTCTGCTATCATTAAAGTACAAAGAGACAAAAATATGAAAATAAAATATTATATCGTCAGTGAATTCACAGGATGATCTTTGTCTGACAGCATGTGTATGTGTGCCTAATAATAACTACTTCTTAATATCAGTGCCCTCTTTTACTTAGGGTGCTTTTTATATTCCTTTCCAATAAATAAACATATGGAACTCTTTCTTGATTTGAGAGATTTATCATTCTCAAGCTCCATTTGTAGCTTTGTGATGTAGCTCTCCATTCACTCTCTTCATTTCAAAATACAAAAATGAGATGATGTGCAGAGCTTCACATACCTCCCTAGTATCCTCTCAGAAGAAAAATATTTTGTGGGAACAAGCCATGAAAAGACACTAAACACACATGCTTCTATAACCACCTTTTCTTGAAGGAAAATCAAGTGTTGTTATGTTATTTTATAACATGACTGTAGTACAATGCGATAAAGTGTAGGCATTCCCCTATCTGGTTAATATAACAACACAAGGAATGACATATACGTTTTGGAATATCCTAGTACAGTTTTCAAATGGTTGGAGGTAGCCAGCAGGTGCATTTTCTACTGAAAGAAGTGTACAGATATATGCCTTTGTCAGAGTCCAATGCTCTCTGACCAGCTTCTTTCAGATATTCCATGTGTGGAGGATGTGATATTTCATATCGTATTTATCTATTGGAAGATACATGAGGTTACATGGGATTTCTAATGTAGCAGAGTGATACAAAACATACTGAAAACCCAATACAATACAAATATAAGTTACATTGAGCAAAATATAGCAATTGCAGTACATGGTTCAATCAAAATACAGATATGATTCCCGTTTCAGCTCTCTCTAATGTGCTCACCACCACAATGCGGGGGGTTCCCCACTCGCCAGGAAGGAATATGTGGGTTGAAACCAGCTCAAGCCCATTCGTCATTTCAAAATTCTTTCATTAGTTGTTTAGTTTTTATACTCTGTGTTCAGCTGAGCCATGTATTCACCACCCCAACAAGCTGATCTGTCTAAGTCAGGGAGAAACATTTACACCGCCAGTGGATCCACTCGTTTGTGATATAGTCAGTTAATCCACTCACCTGACACAGCTGTTTATCTAAAACAAAGGCTGTCCTCCTGTTCCCTCTCTGTTGAGATAAAGTCAGCTTTCTTCACAACAGCTGTGGTCAGTCACACACTACATTATTCTCTGAATTCTGTAGGCACATCACCCTTCCCCATCTCCACTGACCCTTTTTAGGGGTTTATTGGTCAGTCACAGCCACCACAGAATTTTACAGGCACATCAGCAATGACACATTTTATAAAACTGCTACCACATAGAGATGGACCAGAAGCATTTTAAATTAAAAATTAAATAAATTTAATTAATTTAATTATTTGTAATTGTTGAAAATAAAGGTGAAATAAAATCAGTGTAAATTAAAACTAACAAACTTCAGATTAAATTTTTTCCCTCCTACTTCTGTGTACAATAACATCCTTTGTGATATGTAGTTTTCAATGTTGTTTTTAATAGGCTTTTGACATGCAGGAAGTCATATTCTGTACAAGTGAATTCAATTATACTGTTTTCAAGATCTGAAGTTACTTCTTTGCATAGTGCTCTCTGAACTACTCGCAGCCATTGGATCGCATATCGTACAGTGAATTCCGTTGCATGATTTAGAAATGCAATGATTTTCCAATCAATTCTTCTCTGCCATCTAGACTGGCCAAGGAAATTAATGGCAAAGCAGGTTTTCATTCCCTTGTCAAACTTTTTAAAAAGTTGTCAAGTAGACATTCATAGGTTTTAAGGACCTTCCAACAAAACTTAGGTGAGATGCACCTGTGCATAGCAATGCTAACAGCAGGTTTTCAAAATTCTTGCTTCACTGACAGCCTGTGGGTTGTATGACTTAGCCAAGCATATGAAAGAGACTAGATGGTCTGAGATCCCTGTCTTCATCAGGATCTTTGGGAGCTCCATGGTTGTTTGTGGCTGGTAGGTGAGGCTTTGAAACAAAGGCAGAACAGGGATACAGAAATGGCTTTTACACCGTGTTCCAGAAAATTTAAATTTTGTGTATTGTTCGTTGTTGTTCCTCTCCACGCCCACCACCAGTGAGTAGTGAGTATTTATTTAGGAAGCATAATCCTTTTCTTTTGGTTCCATATTAGAAATGTCAAATTAGGGTTCTTTTTTTTTTTGTTTGCTTGTTTTGTTATTATTATTATTTAAAATAAGTATAAAAAAAACAACCTAGGTTTTTTAAAATTTTGTGTAGTGGCTTCAAGCCATTTACTTCATCTTTTTAAATGAGAAATGAATGCTAGCAGGGTGCTCTCAGGAGGGGTCTTCACTGTGATGTGGTCCCTTATGGTCTGTCAGCTCCTAGATTTCTTGACTTCACAAAGCTTATTAGTACTTCAAAGCTCATTCCTTGGGCTTCTTGAGAGAGGGTTGTCTGAAGAGGGCATAACAATTGTGTCTTATTGTATTATTCACTGTTGGAAAGAACAGGCATCATGCTGATAGTTGTATGTGGAAAGCCTTTTTTTATTGTTATTGTTTTTTATTGTGTTTCTAAATATCTGATTTCTGTACAATACTGTAGCCTGCAATAGGTGTTCTGAAGCCAAACATACAAAATGTCCGTATAGCAATAGTTAATTATTTCATGGAGTCCGAGCAGCTGTATGCAATGAAGTGAGGTAGAGTTTGCATCTTTGTACAGTTCTTAATCCCCTGAGAGCAATTAACATTGCAAAGAAATTTGTCAGGAGTTTTAGTGAGAAAACAAGATCAAAGAACTAGGAAATATATCTAGTTTGTAGATTTTCTGTTATGTCTTCTGTGTCAGGGCTGTGATGGTGTCTATCTCTGATTCACTCCTCAAGTCATCTTTCCCTCTGATACTGGTTTGCTGACATAATTACCTCTGAAAGAAAAATAATACATATTATACCAAAAAGGGATTGTACTGGGCTGCACCGTATATCATCAGACATACTACAGTAGAAGAGGTTTTATCTGGTTGCAAGATAAACGTGGCAGAATTTTCAATTCTTCTAATACACAGATGTGATAATTCCGTTCTGCCTAGCGTCCACAGAATAGTCCTTATAAAATCTAATTCTAAATCTAATCAGGTATAATAACATAAGAGTTAACAAGAAATATGGCCTAAATAAAAGCTGAAACAGTTATTTTTTATTTTGACTAGAAGGTTTAGGATTAAATAATCAAAGGGACAGAATTAGACTATGGCTACACTGACAAGTAGATGCTAATAGTCCCTGCAACTATTCTATGCTTTCAAATAATCTCACCCAGTTTCCTAATGATGACACAGTTTCCTCCCTCTTGTTTTACCTTCTCAGAAATAACACTAAATTCTGCCCTGTTAACCCATTCCTAAATGCCAAGGGGATCTAAAACTGTAATCTCTATTATTTAATTACTCTAGCTTGAACGGATGAACAAACAATTGTCCCATAGTAATATGAAAAATGCACATAGGGATGAATAGATAGAGAAGCTACAGGAGAGCTGGGGGAGGACTTTTTACTAGGGCATGTAGTGATAGAACAAGGGGGAATGGCTTTAAACGAGAAGAAAGCAGGTTTAGACGAAACATTAGGAAAAAATTTTTCACTCTGAGGGTGGTAAGGGGCTGGCACAGGTTGCTCAGAGAAGCTGTGGCTGCCCCATCCCTGGAGGCGTTAAGGCCAGGCTGGACGTGGCCTTGGACAACCTGGGCTGGTGGGAGGTGTCCCTGCCTATGGCATGGGGTTGGAACTCGATGATCTTCAAGGTCCTTTCCAACCTAAACCATTCTATGATTCTATAAGTTTTTGGATAGACAGATAAGAGGGAGAAAAGAGAGAGAATGAGCTTTGTCTTGGAAGACATCTGCTTGGGACATAGCATAGTAATCATCCTACTCTTGTCCATTGAGATCTCTAAGCAGGTAAATTTAAAAGGGTTTTCTGCTTCATGCATCAATTCTGGCTTTCAGTCAGCTAGGGTTTTCCTTTTTAATTACACTAACTGCTTAATTTCTTCACTTCTCAAACTGTTTTCTTTCATCTTTTCTCTCTTTTGTTCATTACCCAATGCCTTTTCTTATTTGCTGTGGTTACTTCTCTCTGTCTCTTTCAATCCAGGAGATAACCTGAGGGCATAAAAATTATCTTCTCTTATTTTTTGAGAATATTTTTTATTTTACAAATAATTCCTCGTCTTCTCCTATATGAATAAAAACCTGAAAATTTTGATAAAGAGAAAGCGTCTCTCTTTCCTAGTTAGCTATGTCATAAAAAATGTGTTGTCCCATAATTACAAAACCAGAATTTTTATCTCCGATCAGGAGTATTACATAAAATTTAAAAAGAAATTATAAGCTTAAATACCTTTCTTGTTTGGATTTCTCATATGTTGTACTGGAATATATTAATCTAGAGACATACTCAAGGAGTGTCTCTACATTTTTTTCAGGTGGAAAGGCAAGTGTGCAGTTTTGGTTTTAGTATATGGTGCTATAATCTGAATCAAAATGTTATTCTTGTTGATGAAGATAAAACTAGTAAATTGAGAGTTGGACTGCATGATCTTACAAGGTCCCTTCCAACTCAAACCATTCTATGATTCTATGATAATTTTTGTAAAATTGAAGAATGTTGCACATTTGGAAGTGTTGTCAGGAAGGACAGCTAAATAAACTATTATTGCTCTTTGCCAAATTGTATGACTGCCAGCTGCACCCTCTGGCTATAAATTAGGAACTTTTGGACTATTGCCAAGATAAGAAGAGAAAATTTTGTGTGCATCATTGATTCTTGGTCAGATAAAATTAGAGGATTTGCTTGGGACAAAAGTTATGCTATGTCTAAAGAAAATATGTTTACCAGAGGAAAATTGAAACTGTATAACACATATCAGTCAAGAACATGCATACCCAAGGAAAATTATGTCTCTGGTGCAACTTCTAAATAACTGTGTGTTGCTGCTGGAAGAATATTTCCACGCTTGGGACCTGGATCCCCATATTGCCATGAAATAGGAAGGACATCTAAAATTTGTGCTTTAGGAAGAAGTGGATCTCTTCATTTTACATAGGGTTTTAATCCCAAATCCTCATCTCTTAAGAGAGTGTGTACCAAGATAATGATTACCGTTTTAGTATGGAAAGGGTTTAACTAAAGAAATAAAATCCTGTTTGTTTATATATGAAAGTATAGTCCTCTTGAAGTGTACTGAAATTACACTGGAGTAAAGCTCTTGAGAATCTAGCAGAATTTTTTTTAATGATTTAAATGTTATGGTTTAAATCTATTTCTAATTTTTAAGATTTAAATGAATTTTATGATTTAAATCTTTTTTCAATAAAAAATTATTTATAGGCAATTTTCTTTTTGAATGGTTTCATGTTGTGACAAAATGCAGGTGAATGTAATCATTTATCAAAGACTTAGTACTGTTTTGTTTACATGACTGTCATAGCTCAACAAGTTTTGAGTTTTGCGTTTTCTTCCGTAGGCTATTGGTCCATAATAAAGTGTACCAGGAAAAAAAAAAAAAGTCACAGTTTCAAAAGAATGTTGACCAAAACTGCTACTATGGATCCTGTTTGCAGAGAAAGTACAGCTCTCCTAAGCTGTTCTCATCCTTCTGAACTCTGGTTCTCTATTCATCTTATGAAGAAATGAAAAGGTAAATGTCACCTTTAGAGGAGCCTAGACATACCTGTCTATATCTAATCCCATGTCTCCGTATGCCCTATGTACAGCAAAAAAGTGAGGAATCTAGCTGTGACTGAGAATCAGGGAAGAAATGTTATTGTAAGACCTATTTGAAGAGCTGAGTGTAAAGAATATGAAGGAGGTGGAGGACAATTCCTCCACAATCCTTTTAAGAATGGGGAAAAAAGTTTGCATTAAAGATTTACGAAACATTGACATTGACCGCAAGGTGCTTCTCAAGCAGCAGAAGTTTAGATACCCAGAGATAAGTAAAAGTTCTGTGAATAGAATTCAGAGTGTTCTGTAGCTGCACTAAAACTTGAACCCATTTAATTTTTTTTTTTTTTAAATCTTGTAGAACACGGACCCCCACAGCAGTACATGCATGGAGATACCTTTCCAAGGCAGACGGTTATAATTACCTTTGTGCTGCCTGAGCATCTGTGCTCACAGGACCAGCGCCGGTACTGTTCACTACCAGTTTTGATCAGGTGGGTTTCCTAATGTAAGTTTTAAATTTGCTGGAAGGCCTAGAAGAAATCTGAGTGTGAGTCCTGAGAGAGTTATATTGAAAGAGTTTGTTGTGTTGATGACATGGCCACTGTCTTTCCCAAGCTTTTATCATTGCTTTGCCATTGCTGTAGCAGGCAAGAGATGAAGATTTGTTTCCAACAGCAACAACAAAGCAGGACAGAACCCCCTGAGTTTCCTGGGCCAAACTCAGTGATGTCTTTGTTGACAGTGGTAACAGTGAAAAGCAGTAACTCTTTAGAAAGAAAACCAAACATCAGTTCAAAGGAAAAGTTTCGTTTTCTATAATTTTCAAAGTTCCCTAATTAAAATATAGCCCATTTATTGAGCTGTCTACAATAATAAGGACTTGATTAAAAACACCCCCACAAATTGGAGATAACCTTTCTTCAGATGAGAAAGGAATCAACTGACCAGCAAGGAATGATCATTCTTTACTTGTATTGTTGGTGTTGTTGAATGGTTTCACTTAGTCATGCTGGCTCCATGATACTGGTTATATAGATTAAAAAATAAAGACTGTATGTGAGCGGGCTTGTATCTCAAAATATAGTGAGAGGAAAGAAATGAAGGGGGAGAAATTGTGGGAAGATGAATGTAAAGTGAAAAAATCAATTCTCAGTAAGGTTTGGTGTGCTTATCATCTTAGCATTTTGGAGTGGTTGATAAGTATCATAGCAGAAATAGTTTTTAAAGTGCACATTATAGTGGATTTGAGGTTTTTAGAAAAGGTAACTAGCCTTATACAAAGTCTGCCAAAATTATGAAATGAACAAATGGAACTACAAATACATAGCTTGGCTCTTAATTTTGGTTTTTCCTCTTTTAACTGTTTTCAGGAAGAATAACCTTGAATGCTTTTGTAATCTTAAATTCCTACTTCTGAAAAAGTTCATACAACAACTTAATAGGCATATTCATATGACTCGGGGTTAAGCATAGGGCAGTAGATAGTGCAGATATTTCAGGAAAATGCAGAAATTTCAAAATTGGTACCATCTCTTTAATAAATTAGAAATGACGGGGAACCTCTTCCTTCGTGGACCAATTTATATTTTACTTATATGAAAAAGTCATTTGGGCAAATAAAAAAAACCACCAGAGAAAATTGAATACTTCAAGAAGAAAATGGTCTCAATTGAAAATGTAATATTTGTTTTTAATTTTAAAAATGCATACAAAATGTAAGGAAGCTACAAAGTTGATTCTGTTTCATTACAATTAATTAGAACTTTCCAGAAACTCACTGTGGGGTTTTATACTTAAGAATCATACTAAGTCTGTGTAGATAGATGCCAGTGTTTATTTCTTTTCAACAAGAATCATGCTGCAACCTTTCCCAGAGCTCTATCAAAGACTGTTTAAGAACTCTCCTGCTCATTTACTGCTGTAAAATAACTTTTAAAATAACTTTTACCAATTAAATGTCTGAGCCTTGTTTTGATGTTGCCTATATGACTATAAAAATATATAGTCAGTGATAACTGAAATATATGAATTTTCAGTCAGACTTATCTGTTAAAATATTTTTCCTGAGGCAAAGCCAAGAGCTAAAACTTTGCTGTACAGTTAGCAATTGGGACTGGAGTACAAATCTGTCAAGCCTGCACAGCTTTCAAAAAATGAACAAACCAGTTATGATGTAGTTCTTGTTATAATTTATATGGTGGGTTTTTTTCTTTGACTTTATTCAGTATACAAAGTGATGTTTGGAGTAGTAATACACTCCAGTTTTAATGTACAGCTCAATACACTGTTATAAACCCATTACTTAATAGCTATCTCTTCTTTTTATTTGTTAAGTCTCACAGTATTTATTTATTTTACTAGTAATATACTAGATACTAAAATGATACTCACATACCATTACGTTTCAGCCATAGCCAGCACCATTAAGATAGCAAAAATAATGCGGATCAATTGTCAGACTGGAAACTTACTGCTATTCTGCTTCCAGAGCAAACATCTATTCAATGGAAGGCTCACAAATACTCCAGGATAATTTGTTTGTAGTGTGATTTACTGATATGCTGTTGGACTTTACCTAACAAGACTATTACAGCAAACGAATATCATGTTTCATTCACTAGTCCCCCAGAAAAGGCGGCAGAGGTTTGATACAGTGAGATTGTGCTGCCACTGACTCATAACTCTCCAAAGAATAACGATATCAACAAAACCCACATGAGGATTCTTGACTTAAATAAGGTCTTGATATACAATCCATTCCAAATTTTTATTGATCATGACAAAATCTTTCTCTAACTCCTGGCTCTGCAAAACTCCAGTCTCATCAGAACCAAATTTTCTGATGAAGTTATAGATAAAATTTTACCATTTACATTTCCTTGCTTTATTTCACCCTGCCCTTCCTTCCAATACTTTCACATCTTCTAAAATACAAAGTTGGCTTGGGTGAACATTAACACTGAATTTTTGAGTAACTATATTTTCTGCAGGATTTTGTTATTAGGTCCAAGTTTAATGGGCGTTTTGTAACATTGGAAAGTAAACTACTGTAACTGATGAGAACCTGCACATGGTTGAAAGTCTTGTAGGGTGATAGTAATGCCATTTGCTTCCATTAGTTGAATTAATAGCATTTTATTTACTCAGGTGCCAATCAGTGTCAACCTCTAACAAGTTTAAGATTTTCAGATGTTGCAAGGCTAGAAACGCTTTTCTGAAATCTACCTTTACTGTACTTGTGCCATTCCATTTCCTCATTAGCTTATTCTTGTTGTGCTTTCTCCCAGTTCATCTGCATCTCTGACTAAGTGTCCCTACAGTGAGGATAGTCACAAAGGTCAGACTGTTTTGGAACACGCAGGCTGCACTCTCCGTAGAAGAGTGTAATAATTTCAGAGATCCACATAGGTTTTTCCTCCCTTCTACAGGGCTGAGGGTCCATACCCAGAGGTCTGAGGGATTTCAAGTACAATGTAGTAGATATAAATGCTACCGTTTAGGTCCAAATACAGACAATTTTTACAACACCTTTTTCATGGCTCATGATCAGTTTCCACAAGGAATGCTAAAGAGATGGGTAGGTAAATTTCAAGTATCAGATCTTGGAATTTCTTTATCAATGTAATGACAAGGAGCTACTTCTGTGGCTGCACTTGGATGTGAGCTTCAGGAAACTGGAAAATAATGTCCTGCAGGACTTCCATAGATGTCCCCTCCCATCTGTTTAAAAAAATGCTAAAGATGCAACTGGTATTATAAGTTTACTGGTATTTGTATTTTACTTTTACAGCACCTGTGTTAGGAACAACACAAATTCTGAAACAAAGATAAATTCCTTCCAGATTAGCTTCAGTATCCATAAGAATGTATCAGGGAGAAGAAAGGCAGTAAGTTAAACTTATAGGCTTAAAACTCTACAGAACAAAAACACTGGCATGATTTTTCTTCCAGAAAGAATAAAGATTTCATAAGACCCAAGTATTAAGAGAAAAAAACAGAAGAATTTTTATGAAATTTTCTAGGTTTCATTCAACATCTATTTGTTAGTATTCGCAAAATTCCAAACATTATTTACTTTGGTATATTACATTTTTAAGGACTGTTCAAGTACCTTGCATTTGAAGTAGAAGAGAATACTTCATTAGCAATATAAACTAGAGGGAAAGAAAGATCTGAACAAAAAGAGAAAAGAATAAAACTTTTTATGATTGATTTATTCTGAAGAGTCGCAACCTTTTTTAGAAAATATATAGTCAGATTTTTAGTGGTGATTTTCTTTAATTAAATGCTACAGTCAATACAGCAAAGACCACTTCACAAGAACACAGATTGCATTTTTAACTCTTTCCCAGCTCCATGCAATTAATTGTGTGTAGAAGTCCTCAGACCCATATGACACACTATCTGAAGAGCTTTGCAGACAGGGTATATTTTAAAAATAGAGTTTAGCAGTTCCCCAAACAGCATAGACAAACAATATATTTCTATGTAAAAAAAAATTATATTTTTTTTATCTAAACCATTTTCTGCTGTTTGGTTGCTGCTTTTATGAGAAACACCAAAAAAAGATTATGATACTTTATGCAACCTTAGAAGTAACTGATATTTAAGTGATGTTAGAAATCTATTAATTCTATAAATTGCAATAAAAATTGAAATAAAACTGATGGCTGATTTCTTTAAGCAGTCATAGTTATTTGAATATTTTGTACATTACTAAGAGAATCACTGCTTTGAAAAAATCTCTTTGGAAATCTATAACAGAAGAATTAATACTTAAGTTTTTAAATTGGTCCTAATGTAAAAAGCTGTTATTTATTTCTTTATTATTTCAATATTACTTAAATAATCGTGCCATTCTGCAGCCAAATACTGACTTTGAATAATTCAGAGAACACTAGAAAGTGCAATTTAAATTCCTGTAGGCTTGAATTAGTACTAGTAGAAACTTAGTACGTGAGCTACAAATTATATGCCTTTTTTATATTGTATTGGGACTGGTCTTGAGCAAAAGTCTTTTTGCATTTATTTTGCATGCTGCTCCACATAAGCATAATTCAGACCTTTCTAAGTTGACTCAGACTTGTGATCTCTGAAGTTTGATGGTGGCTACAATAGATAGTTCTGAAAAAGATGGAATGAACTCTTCTGAAAATACCTTGCTTGCTCTTGGGAGAACTTTGCTCCTGCTCTCCGTCATTAAGTTTTGATATGAAACATAGATCTGATGAAACTAAATATTCTCTGTAGTCAGCATCCCTTATTCGAAAATTTATCCTTTGAAGAGGCAATTCAAAGACTTGCTCAACAAACTGGAGGCATATTCAAATATTTCTAATTTATTTGCAAATCTTATGGGAAGGATGTAGGAAGAGAAGGTAAGGGTATTTGGAAAATACTGAAACTAGAGGATAAGAAGTGAAAAGGACAGAAATAGACACAGGAATTCTGGGTCTATTCTGTCATAAAAACTGTTTAAAGAAGGATTTGTCTCTGCTGACTTTATAAGCTCTGAGATGTGTTGCCAGTTTTGTTGACTAGACATGACTATTCAGGTATGGTTTCATGTAGAACAGCCCTAAATGCTCTTCACTGCTCTGTTCTTTCGCTTTTCCCGGAACAGTGTTCAATCTTTTTAATTTATCCATGGCTGACAACAACTGTCCTGGAGGGGATTGTATGTTTTTTTTCCATTCTCTTTGTTTTATTGAAGTAGCATCAAAACCAGAGACTACCCAAACGTGCTTTTATTGCATACCATGCTACTTTCAGTAGTGACTCCCTGTAGTATAAGCAAGTTACCTTAAAAATTAAAACATATGTAATTAACAATCATTTGTAGTCTAAATTAAAAATATATCAGAGATTTGTGTATTAATGTGATCATTTTTTATATTTTCAGAGTCATCACTTAGGAGACCACAGACCTATGCAAACTTGATCATCTGTAAAAGGTAATATCCTGAAAGTATTATCCTTTGCAGTATATCTACACTATTAATTTACATCAGGAAGAAAAAAAAAATCCATATCTCTGTGTGTTTTTAACAACTTCAGTTTTTATTAGCGTTACTGTCAATTAGCTGGAGACACATGCTTATTTCGGTCAGCTGAGAAGGTTGAAAAAGCTGAAAGGAGAAAGTTGTTTGAGAATGTGACAACAGATATGATTTTGAAGATTAAAATCCTTTTCAACGGAAAGAATTCTTTTGTTTGAATGACTGTTTAACTATTTTTCTTTATCAGGGGTGACATATTCTTGATTGGTCTCCTCAAGTAATGCAATTTCAATGGATTATTCAGCAAGGATTTATCTACATTATTATCTGTGCATCTTTAGGAAATGTCACTTGGGTTAATTTTTATACACACACACATATATATATATAATATTACATGAATAAGTATATTTTAATCCTTGCTGGAAGCCCAAAACAGGAAAAGAAAAAGAATGAAAAAAAGGCAATGTTGTGTTGGACTGAATCTTTAGTTCTGTTACCTTGGGTTTTGATCCTGAAAAATGCTGTACATTGAAGTCAGCAGAAGCAGAGCATGTGATTTGCAGGACTGGGCTTGATTGTTCCAGATACAAACTGAAAAGAAGTGGGTTGACTCAGCCAAGAAATAAAAATTCTATTTTTCAAATAACCTTCATACCAAGTGGGAATGATTCTGTCAACATCTTTTGGTACATGATTAATCTTTCTTTCCCCTTCCTATCAGCAGAATCAGCTTGTCATGCTACAGAGTCATATAAATCTGTGATGCTAGAATTGCTCGTGTGACGGCAAGGAAAGTCAGCAGCATAGAAGTTAGCTCATTAGGACAATAAGGAAGGAACAGTTAGGAAAGCATTAATGATATATTTTGGCCATCAACATGCATTAATTCTACATGTTATACTAGTCAAAAATCTGTTTGTGTAAAGTTATTGAAAAATAGTATATTGAAAATGCCTTGGCTCTTGGGCTTTCTCTGTTGGCACTAATGAGGTAAACACTGTGTGAAATGTGGCATGTGGATGAGCTGTGTTTTGAGCTTTTATTGTGAATCAGTTGTAAAATATGCTGTATCTCTGCCATAGGAAAAAAAATAATTTCACTTAAGCCTATAAACCTATTCTGAATGAATGAGGTGTTTAAATTGTAAAAATCACAAACAAGAAACTATCTATCAGCATGCTTTCAGCAAAACAGATAGCACCAAATACAGTTAAGTTGACAATTTTACTGTTTTTTAAATCAAGTCTCTCCTGAACACAATTTCAAGATCTGTGATGTTTTTTTGTTTGTTTGCTTGTCTAAAGCAATGGATTCTGCTTTAAGCAGAACGGTGATTTCAGAGAAGTTCCAGGTTCTATAGTTAAGGATTGACTTACAGAAAATTACAGAATGACTCTGCTGGCATTTACAAGACATGAGGCACAATGACTCATGCCAGTAGGACAAATAAAGGAAATAGAGTATGTTTCCTAAACAGACAAATTGGGAAGAAAGGGCCCCAGAAGAGTAATTTATGATGAATCAAAGGAGCTCTACAAATCAGGAGAAGGATCCTCAGAAACCCATAGAAATCCAGCAGCTATCTAGAAGTACAGGTGGCCTACTGCCACTCCCTGGAGGACAAACATTTGACTCTGAGTTAAATAGTAGGCACCTCTATTCACTCAGGATGCAGGCTCCTGTAGTCCAGAATCTAGCCTTTGGCAAATATCTAGTCATTAGAGGACTAAGCTGGGAAGGGGAAGACCCAGTTCCTAGGCTCATCTTAATTTGAAAGGAGTCAAACACACCTGGCTGACTTTCCAGGAGGAGTTGTCTATTCTGGTCTACCAAGCTATCGAACAAGCTGAACAGGGGCAGCTTCTCACCTTTCTACTTATTCTTGGCAGGAAACTGGAATTCATTGCTGCCTCTGCTGAAAGTGCTTATGTGACAGTGAACACATCAGAAATAGTCACAAAGTATACCCCTCTTCCCCCTTATGGTGCAAATACAAAAGCTGTGCTATGAACAGCAGGAGAGCTAAGCATTTTAAAAATGACATCCAGGGTGTCTCACGTTAGGACCCTGCTTCTATTTGAGAAGCAAACTCAATACATCTGTGCTTTGATAGAGGATGGGATAATTTTGTCTAGTTAGCTCACAAGCTGGTGGGAAATTTGAAAAATAGTGGGTTCTTTGGCAATAGACATTATAAAAAATATGAAAAGCAAATAATTAAACAAATTCAATGAAAAAAGTAATTAAGCTACCTGTCATTATGGTAGGGCTATACCTTGGACATTAAAAAGTGAAATTATGAAATCCTGTTCATAAAATTACTGCTAATCATTCTATGCAATTCAATGGATAAAACAGTTAAAAGTCTGTCACTGTCTAATTAAGTACTAGACCGTGGTGGATATTTACAGTCATCTGTATCCATGTTAATGGTTGACATTTGAATTCAAGACTGCAAATCTTTATAATCCTTTAAAACTTTTGATAAGTATCCATAATATTTTGAGCTGACATGCAATTACTGTCCTGCTTTCAGCATATATATGCAGTGCTAAGACGTGCTAAGACAATCTTTTAATTCTCCTCGGTCTGATTTTATAGTTATCCTTAACAGCTAAGCACTATCCATGACAAAATATGAAATTATTGGGGGTTTTTGTTCTGTTGTCCTTATAGCTATAACTCTTTGATGTTGGTTTTGGTTTTTTTCCTGACCAGTTCATCAATCAAAACTGCTTGAATATAGTATGTACACAAAATAGAACAGCAATTGAAACAGTGTCCTTTTTGTACTATAGTCAGGAGTGCCTTGTCCCTGGTCTATAAAACTCTGATATCCAAGAAAGGGTGTTCTATATCTACTTTGCAGTCTGTGAAAGAAATGATTTTTGGAAAGTCTTTGCTGAACATCTCCAAAGTAATATATATGTCATTTTTACTGATGACTGATAAGGGAGATGCCATCTATGAAGCAACAGCATAACTTTTCCAGTCTAGAGGACAATATTTTAACACATAATTATATCCAGCAATGACGGTGTCAAAACAATAGATGATCTTCTCTACAGTGCTCTCTACAGACACTGGACTACAAATATCAGAGTATCCAAGAAGCTATGTAGTTTCTGGATCACTACAGTGCCCAGATAGGGAATAGTCTTGCACATTCAGCTATAAAAAATTTGAAGAATGGACATGTTTATATATATTGCTGTCTCTAGTTTTCTTCCTTGTTTCTTACTTCATGGTCTTTTTGTAGAATGTACTTTGGAGAAAATAGAGTGCTTTACAGTCTTCTTTTCAACACAAAGAGCTCAACATGTACAGTCACTGACAATATTTAAGTCCACATAAATACTGTATTGAACCCAAACAGGACAGTAGCACCAGGCAATGCTGGGATGTAAGGCTATTTTTCATAGAATCTTAAAATAATTGAAGGTGGATGGAACCTCTGGAGATAGTTTAGCCCTACATACCTGTGCAAACCAGGCCCGGGTACAAATGGTTGCCTAGGACCACGTACAGTTGACTTTTTACCATGAACACGTGGCTTTTGAATATCTTCTGGGGTGGAGACTCCATGTTCACTGCAGGCAAACTATTCCATTGTTTCATAGAATCATAGAATCATTGAGTGGTTTGGGTTGGAAGGAATCTTAAAGATAATCTAGTCCAAACCCCCTCCGATAAACAGGACATCTTCAACTAGAGCAGGTTGCTCAGAGCCCTGTCCAGCTTGACCTTGAACACTTCCAGAGAGAGGTCATCCACAACTTCTCTGGGCAATCTGCTTCAGTGTCTGACCATCCTGACAGTAGAAAAGGTTTTTCTTACATTTGAATTTCTTGTGTTTCAGTTTGTGTCTATTGCCTCTTGTCTTGCCATTGGATCACTGTCAGAGTCTGGCTCTGTCTTCTTCACTCCCCCATCAGGAATTTATACATGTTGACGAAGTCCTCCCAGAGCCTTCTCTTCTCCAGGCTGGACAGCTCCAGCTCTTAGCCTGTCCCCATATGGTAGATGCTCCAAACCCTTAATCATCTTTGTGGCCCTTCGCTGGATTTGCTGCAGTATGTCCATGCCTCTCATGTGCTGGGGACCCCAACAGTGGACACAGAACTTCAGATTTAGGCTCACCAGGTGTGAGTGGAGGGGAAGGATCAACTTGCTGGCTATTCTTTACCTGATGCATCCCAGGAGGCTTTTGGCTTTCTTTGCTTGAAGACCACATTTCTGTCCCATGTTCAATTTAGTGCCCCCCAGGACCAGCAGGTCTTTTTGTACAAAGCTGTTTTCCAGGCAGGTGGGCGTATGGGGTTATTACTAGCTTGTACAAGGCTTCAAATTTCCCTTTGTTAAACTTTATGAGCTTCCTGGTGGCCCATCTCTCCAGCCCATTGAGGTCCTTCCAAATGGCAGTGTGACGATGTGGTGTATCAACCACCATTAGCAGCTTTGTATCATCTGCAGACTTTCTGGGGATGCACTTTGTCCCATCTAGATCATTAATAACTTCTTTTTTACACATTCAGTCCTTTCATCTCTCAGACAGGCAGAAGATTAGAACTGCAAAGTCATTCAAAAATAGCTGCTGAAGTGGCTCTTTTTCAGTTCAATGACTTGAAAGAAGGGGAAGATTTCCTCCAACCTCATTTTTGCTAGAAAAATCTGCAATATGTTATCAGTGTAGAAGGCTTTTATGTAGTCTTCAAATACTCTATATAGCAGACACTACTGTCCTCCTTTCTAACTATGGCGGGGCAAAATGAAAATTCTGTCAACCACAGAAAAGAGATTTTCTATGTATCAGCACAAAGTCCTTCAGCACAGGTGTTTTCATAATGATGATATATTATGAAAATTAATGGTGTTCAATGGCTCTCACACTCAAACTTCCACCTCATCAGTCACATGTCAGTGTAACTCCACCCTATGCTCTCAATAATCTTGGAATTATGTTGACAATGCAAAACAGTCGTCTCAATTCTAAATTCGTTTTCATCACTAAATTTAACTTCATTATTACATGGAAAATATCTTTATTTGTTAGGTGTCTAGAAAACAGTAATTGCTTTTATCATTCCACAGATACTTCAGAGAAATTTCTTCAGTGAGAGTTATGAAAGTACAGTAGACTCCTCTCAAAATGATCAGCATCTACGGTCATGTAAAGGACTTTCAAACAGTATTTCTAGGTAGTCCCTTGTACCCCAATAATCTGGACAAGAGTCAAGTGAATCAGTATGTCTTGCAAAGGGCAAGATAAATTACCTTAAAATTATTCAAAATCATTTAACTCCTGGCAATTCAATGCGGCCTTTACAAGAGAGATTTTCAGTTAGTATGTGTTTCATTTAATATACATTTAGTATCCCTGGATTTAGGTTATAAAGGATATAAATTCTACCTTTTAATATGGACTTTTGAACATCAGCCACAATTATGTCAGCTAATAGTAATTTTTGTGATCACCTTTTCAGAGAGGCAATATTTGTCAACATTTAGTATGTGCCAGAATAATTTCTTCTTTTTTCATATGTACAAAATTTTTGGTTCATAGTATTACAAGATCTGATAACTGAGTACTAGCAGTGAATGATTTATAAAAACATATCCATGCCTCTTATTTAGCAATATCATATTGCAATAGCAATATGACAGCAGCACTTAGGTAGCAAATAAAGATGTTAGGTATTTTAAAGCCACGTTTTTCAAATTAAGCTCATAATTTGGCTGCTGGGTAGGAAGAATGTTTTGTAGCATTTTGAGTTGGCTATTCTAATGTTTTGGACTCAAAGAATCATAGAATTATAGAATGGTTTGGTTTGGAAGGGACCTTATAGATCATCTAGTTCCAACCGCCCTGCCATGGGCAGGGACACCTCCCACTAAATCAGGTTTCTCAGAGCCTTGTCCAACCTGGCCTTGAACACCTCCAGGGATGGGGCAGCCACAGCTTCTCTGGGCAACCTGTTCCAGTGCCTCACCACTCTCACAGTGAAGAATTTCTTCCTGATATCTAATCTAAATCTAACCTCTTTTGGTTTAAAGCCATTACCCCTTATCCTATCACTCCAGTCCCTGATCAAGAGTCCCTCCCCAGCTTTACTGTAGCCCCTTTAGGGACTGAAAGGGCCTCTAAGGTCTCCCTGGAGCCTTCTCTTCTCCAGGCTGAACAATCCCGACTCTCTCAGCCTGTCCTCATAGGAGAGGTGCTCCAGCCCTCTGAGCATCTTTGTGCCCTCCTCTGGAATTGCTCCAACAGGCTTTGCTTTAAGAACTTTTTCAAAGAACTTTTGGTATATGATTTTAAAACAGTTTTAATTTATTTAAAAAAAAGCTGAAGTGAAAGGGTAATGTTAGTTTGAGATAACTCACTGCAGGGGCGTCCTGGAGAACATCAGGCCTGAATGAAGTGGTATTTGACTAGCTGACCACAAATCATTGTTCTCGCAGTAAGAAAAGAAAAGAGAAAGCCTGTCAAATAGTTATGCAGAGACTTTTCAATAAGATTGATACTCACATGTTTGGTTATTAAAAATGAAGGTAAATGCACGTGTTTAATATGATGCATAGCAGTTAGGAAAACATACTGCAAGACTTGGCTGAGAGCCTTATAAGAAATTTATTTGCTCTAAGAAGACCCCAGTCCAGTGCCAGCCCGAAGTCGGCATAAATTTCACAAAGCAAATAAAAGAATTGAGGGAGATAATCCAAGGCACTCTCATTTTGTAGAAAATTAAATACATATTGCTATAACCCTTGACCCATTCTTGTATGACTGCTTGTACTATTTGTCTTCTTGTCCCCTACTTGCACTACTTGTCAACACTACTTTTAGTGTTAAAGAAGTAAGTACTTATTCATGAATAAACATTATAAATAAATCATTAAAAGACATACAGAAATATAGTAATTTTCATCAGTTTGCTGATGGCAAAAAGTTAACTCCCCTTTAACCTCTCAATACTGAAATTTCATTTTATTTCAACAAGTTGTTATTCATTGACAGGGACTTTTCCAAATGTCTATCTTTATCAAAGTTCTTTTATGCTTATGCTGGGATTTAAGTTCTGGAGTTCTGTAAGATTTCTGCATCATGGTTGGAAAGGGCAAATTACCCAAGTTATCTCTGAAATAATTTGTGCAAGATTACTCTATAATATTCTGTAGGTATATTAGTCTAGAAGAGAAGGTTGAAAAGAGATGTGAAAGCAGTCTTCAAAAAGAAAACAAAAAACTGTCTTTCTTGTTCATTCAGAATAGGAAGAACACGAAATTACAATTTTACATTCCTGTAAAGAGATTCAGGCTGGGCATTGCAAAAATACTTCCAAATATAAGGATGCTTAAGCACTGAACTAAATAGTCTATGGTTGTTCTTGAAATCTTAGCACTCAAATTTTCAATTACAGGCTAGCTAAACATTTTTGGTAACCATCTACGTATTACTAGTCCTGCTTTGAGGAGGTAGATGTTTGGTTTAAATTCTCAAGCTCCTACCTAGCCACATTTTTTGGTTTCTAGTCGTTCATGTTTCCCATAATTTCAGGATTTCAATATTGGCAAATAGTCACCTCATATTTTCATTCTGCTTGAATCCAAATAATTAGTTCTTTATTCTGACACTATTTATGGGATTTTTTTATTTTATTGTACCTCTGTTGTGCAGCCACACGTTGATATTTCTTTGTTCTCATATACACAAAGAGGAAACAGTTAGGCTTAGTCAGAATCATATTTTTAGGGCAAAGGAATAAGAAAACAAGGGCAACAGGAAAGAAATTCTGCACAAGAGAACACAGATGCTGTCTGAATTGAACTTGGAGAGCTTCAGATTCATTCTTTTCGTTGTTTCAGTCATTTTCAGAGTAGAGAGTAGATTATGAAACACAATCATTCTGGGAGGTCATGTTTTGCTTCTAATTTACATTAGACCAAAGCCAACAGAGAAGTAGGTCTAAAATGTCTGGAGAACTCTGTAAACATTGCAAGTACCTAGAAATATGGAAAGGCAGAACACAATATTAAATATCCAGTCATATCATAAATGACAGGCAGAAACTTTTTATTCGATTTTGTTAAAATGGAGGTTTTGTAATAGTGGTGGGAAAGAAAGGTAATTTCAGGTGATTTTTTAGAGAAAAGCATCTTAAATAAAAAGCTATGAAAATAGTCTGTGACATGCTGTTCTCATGGCAATCACACGTTCAAGTGGTAGTGCGTGTAGGATGATAATGTTTTTAAAGGAATATGACAGATAATTCCTTACCTTGCCTTGAGTTTGACACCTTAGCTACTTCAATAGTCAATCTCTTTTATATAAGTTTTGGTGTGGGCCATAACATGCGAAAGGGAATAGCCTCAGAATGCTTGTGTTGATGTAGTTAATCAACTATTTTATCACAGATTCATTAACTGAAGAGGCCTTGTAGTCTCTAGCTTTGACTCAGGACATGAAACTATATTAAAGGATTACAGAACCACAGGATGCTAGGGGTTGGAAGGGACCTCTGGAGACCATCTAGCCCAGCCCTCCTGCCAGAGCAGGGGCACCTACAGCAGGTTTCACAGGACGGCGTCCAGGCGGGTTTTAAATGTCTCCAGAGTGGGAGACTCAACCACCTCTCCGGGCAGCCAGTGCCAATGCTCTGCCACCCTCAAAGGAAAGAAGTCCCTCCTCACTTTTAGGTGGAACTTCCTACGTTCAAGTTTGTGCCCATTGCCTCTTGTCCTATCACTAGGCACCACTGAAAAAGACTGTTCCCATCCTCCTGGCACCCTCCTTTCAAGTATTTCTAGGCATTGATAAGATCCCCTCCTCAGTCTTCTTTTCTCCATATTAAAAAGACCCAAGTGTCTCAGTCTTTTCTCATAAGAAAGATGCTTCAGTCTCCTCATCATCTTTGTAGTCCTTTGCTGGACCTTTTCCAGCAGTTCCCTGTCCTTCTTGAACTGGGGAACCCAGAACTGGACACAGCACTCCAGATGTGGCCTCACCAGGGCAGAGTAGAGGGGGAGGATGACCCCCCTCGACCTGCTGGCCACACTATTCTTGATGCACCCCAGGGTGCCGTTGGTCTTCTTGGCCACCAGGGCACAGAGCTGGCTCATGGTCATCCTGTTGTTCACGATGACTCCCAGGTCCCTTTCACAGAGCAGCTTTCCACAGAGCATAGAAGCAGCATAGCTGGTGTAACTCAGGTTGAAGTTCGTTTATAGGAGAAGTCTCCCAGTGCTTTGGTGATTTGCAGAAACAGAGTAAGAGAGGTTCAGGTATCTAATTTTTCTGAAAAAGTTATCAATATGCAACCTTAGGAGGTTAGATGGAAGAACTGTTTCAGGACTTCCATTGCTGTTATGTTGAATGCATTTTTCTGCCACAGAAAAGATCTCATTGTCCAGACCTACAATTAGTAGGGCAGGATGAACATTAGTTTCATGAGTAAAATCAGGCAGCATATGTATATATATATGTGCATGTGCATGTGTATAGGAACAGAACCTGTCCATTCTGTTACTCTTTACACAAAAGCGGATCAAAAATTTTTCATTGTGTAACCATGTAGATTTCAGATATGACACAGACAATCATTTTAGTAATAACTGTAATGGCTTAAAATGATGGTTTCTTTCTCAGCAGCTGAGCCACAGTAGCCAATTATGTGAATGATCTCCATCCATTTCAGTGCAAAATTTAACTACATTTGGGCTTTCTCCAGGCCAACACTAACAGTTGGACTCCTTCCTTCTTAAGATGCTCAATTTAAATCTGGAACAGACATCTGTGTATGCATCTTTATTAGAAAACAAGTCAAATCAGAGTAACTGAGTAAAACTGTAAGTTTTCCTTTGAATGATGAAATAATATGTAATAGATTTCATACACCTTATAATTTAATAGGCTTATTATACCATGTACTAGAGACTCTAAACTGTGTGAATTCTGTGAGAAAAGCAGCCTAGGAAGTCTCAGTCAACATATATGCAACAGAAGTCAGATCTGTTAAAATTTTACCTCATTTAAACTTCATTATTTTAATCCACATGTCTCCAAGAAACCCAGAAAAATGAATAAAGGCTTAACATTTTACAGCTCAAAACCTTTGTCCAAAGAGCAAACAAAGGGAATAAAATATTTCTAAATGTTTCATTTTCTTGCTCTGATTACCTGGGTCCTTTGGTTTGTGTTATGATTTCTGTAAATGTGGGTAAAAGGAGAAGGGAAATGAAAAACTGAAGGGAAATAACAAATAGAAATCACAAAGCTTGATGTAGACAGTGGAGGCTACAAGAATGTAACCAACTGGGAAGATATCAAATGAAAGACTCGTTTTATTTGTTAGGAATCAATTCTTGCCCCCAAAAAATCGTAACCAGGCACCTTTGTATTGAAAAGCAGTAGGGATACCTATTGAACTAAAAGATCCCCTGCTTTTCCTGTCAGCAGGCAGCCCGGTTTAGGTCTGTAAGCAGCCTGGTGTACAAAAGAGAAGCATGTTCCGTACGCTGCTTTCCCTTGGCGGTCTCTAACAACTGTCCTCTCTTGTGGAGAAAGGAATTCAAACATATACATGAGACTTGGTCCAATAGGTTTTCGCTGGCAAAATTCCAGCAGCTTTTACACTCCTCTGAAGCCTTGCCACATCACTGAGAATTTCAAAGCACAAAGGATGTTTAATTTTAAAAAGTATATTACTACCAATCTGAGCTTCTCTAGCTTTTAAAAAGGGCGGTCTGAGATACAGATGTCTATTTTATGGCTGCGTTCTTTAGTGTACTCTACCGGTATTAGCTTTGCCTATTTGATTTGTGTATCATCACATCTATCACTACTGTATATTGGTCCTGAAATGCCCATTACACATATATTCATGAATAGAAGTGCCTCTACAGTTGTTATTTTATTTTCCTACTGGCTTAATCTCATGCTTCATAATATTATAATACAACAGAAACCATAAAATTTTTACATAATATATATATATACATAAATATATGCAATATGCATAAATGTAAAAAATAAAATTAAAAATTTACAAAGATCTACTTGTTCTAGAATATTTTTATTAGTCAGTAGAATATAATGCGAAGACCTGAATTCTTTAGAGTATAAATCTTTGACATACAACACTTAGAAGATGGTTTTGTGACCAAGTCATTGAAAAGAGAATTAAGATTTGTAAGTATTTCCAGTGCACTGGCTACGTCAGAATAGTTGCTTGTCCGTATGCTCATCTTCTTCAGTAATGAAAGGCAGCATATCACATTTACAGTGAGGAGTTCCCTGCCTCAAATACTGTCTCATTTGCCATGACATACGAACCCACACGGAGTCAGTGCTCCTTGTAAATCCATCCGCAGTCTAACTGCCTCATGTTAACTTCTTCATAGCACCATCCCCTTGGTATTCCAGTCTGACCTCTGCTTTCCACACACAGCAGTATTTCTCTGCAATAAGGTTTTCCACAGTGCAATTCCTCTAAAATATACATATTCAAGTATCCATCCGTGATATGTACATCAAAAGTAAGTATTTGATAGCCTCATTTATTCCAAAAAACCCTCTTGTTTTTATTAATAAAGTGGTCAGAAATCTTTGTAGAGCACCTAGAGGAGGAAGTAATTCTTAGAACAGAAAAACTTTGAGGTTTTTATTTAAAAACATGGATCTTCTAGCAAGCCAACGTATACATTCCACTTTCACGATTACATACTTGTCAGCCCTTATTTTTTGAAACTTTATATCTAAAAGTAAATAAAGACAACAAAATATTGCATTAATATTTTATTTTCCTATTCAGATAACAAAAGTAGTAATAGAATAAGACTAAGCATAACTAGCACACTAGCTTTATAAGGGAAATTAAAAGCAAGATCAAGCAGTATAATTCTTCCTTTGAAGTTCATGGCAAAAACTATTGAGTTTAGCAAGAACAACATTAGGCATTAGTATCTGCTTTAATATTAAACTTTAAGAATGTGCTAGAGCCCATCAAAGTTGATGGAACTTATGAATATGTTTCTAGTTAAACATACACTAAAGTGTTTTGCTGACTAGGAATGGCTTCCTAAATCAGAACCTGATATAATAAATTCTCACTTTTTCTGTAAACTAATTAATTTCCTGCTGTTATCTTTTCATTGTTGTTTCTCAAGTGCATGGTGACATTTTGTCATATTCACCTGTTTTAGATGAAAAGATGGTTTCATTTTTAAAATCAATATTGGCTTTTTGGACTTATCTTTGCTTTCATTAATACCTTGCTGTGCCGAATATATGAAGATGGTCACAGCAGAACTTTCTTTAATCCACACACCGGGTTATGTCTTTGATCATCTATTAACTGAGACTATAGTATATTAACTTTCAGCTGAGTCAAGATAAAAGGTTTCTGTGAGTGGAAAGTTTCCTTCTTTGCTATTCAGCACTCTTGGATATTAATAACAAGCAATATATGAGCTGTCTTTCCTTATAAACAATGTAGACCAGAAAGAACTAACGCTCAAACACATTTTTCTGCATAAACTTATCGTGTTTGATACATTGACAGAACTTCATTTCATATATCTCTTAAAAGAAGAAAGCCCTTGAAAAGGACAAAAAAAGAAAAAGCAAGCACGGGCTTTGAAGTTGTAAAAGTAAACTGACGTCATTACAGATTAATATGAAAGAGTAATACTCCACACAATTTTGCAAAGTTGAACCTGAGTGAGTAGTTTAAAAGGCTTTTTCAATTAGTTCTTTTTGAATCCTATACCATCTTTAAGTCAATGAGACAAAAGAACATAACTAGTGCCATGCTTGAACAGACTAGAAGCTTGTCAGGTCCCATATAGTGACCAGAAACAGATATCTCAGAGAATAACTTGGGTAAAATTGGCAGACAAAATTAAATGTTCATATATTAATCTTCCAATCACATTTGTAGTTTAATATCTGTTTCAAAAACGTTACAGAAATTGTCATAGCTCTGACTAGTCTGGATATGCTAAATAAATATCCTAATATTTTTTTTTTTTCAGATTTCTTTGCCTCGACAGCTTTCAATGCCAATAAATGACATAGATTAATTATAAATTATGATCACAAAGCTATAATTTCTTTGGAATTATTCACTTGAGTGTTTCATTATTCTTGCATTTTGAGATAGGGAGAATTTATATTACGGAGGAGGACGTATGGGTGGCAGCCTAGTGCTCGGCTGTCAGCATTCAGTGTTCAGCTCCAATGCTGGAGCAGTGCTACCTATTAAGAAAAATGAGGAATGATTACTTTCCCTTTTTTTTTCCTTTTAATTTAACTTGATGTTTCTTCAAATTTCTGCTGTTAGACATTTTCTGGACTTCTATTTCTTTTTTCTTATGGCTGTAATACTTCCTTTAACATCTTCTGATTGTGATACTGAATGTGAAAAAACAAATGTTGGAAGCAGAGTGTTCAGAAAGTGGAGACTGGGAAAAATATTTTTTTGGTTTAGCATAAAACTGCAGAAAATATGTTTCTCGTACATTTAAGGACTTGGGTTTTTTATCATTACACGCCTCTTCATTTGTCATTGACTTAAATTACTGTAGCCAGTAATGATCATTAGTAACACTTTTGAAAATCAGTGCTTGCATGTTCTTTGGAGTTGAGCAGCACTTTTCAAATTTTATTTATTTTCTTTTTAAGTAAGTGATACGTTAACTAAATATCACACAGTGGTTCTTTCTAGCAGGGGAAAAAGATGAAACACTTATATGCACTTATTTAGTGCACTTTACATTCCTATCAAACAGTTTTCAAGGTTCAGGAGTGTTTTTTCTTTTCAATTTTCTGCAACAAGCAAATCCTACGAAGTGAAGAGTTACACCAGGAAGTAATAGCTGTTATCCTATTCCTGGTTGCAGTGTATACGGTATCATGTTTTCTCTTTATTTGATGAGCAGAGAAAAAGAATCCAGGAAGTCAAATACAATGTTTTATCAATACATCTGTCCTGATCGTAGGGAAAGTAAATCAGGAGCGTACTAGGTTATGCAATAATGGATGTGAAAGGTAAAATGTAATTCCCTGAAAGCCAAGATGCCTCACAATAACCAGTCGGGGATGAAGGAAGGTCTTCACACCTGGAAGGAAGCCACGTTCTTGCTAGATACAGGAAAAGTCTCAGATTTGTTCTCTGACCTTTCGCTCTTGCAAAAGGTGGGAAGAGGAAAGACAACGACCATTTTAGCCAATAGAATTTCTGCAGCAAGAAATTTATTAAGTTGCTGGAGAAAGATTCCAACTTAATCTAAAAGAGAGACGTAGAGGCTCACTGACATACTGAAGGTGAAGATCTTTATTGTTATATATAATCCAAATGTGCTTTGCTTTATTATTTTTGTAACAATTCTGTTATTGTGAAGCTGGGCTTTTTGCTAAACATATTCTGATATTTAAACCCTGTCTAGTGAGCAAGTTAACTCTGACTTCTCTCCTGGATAACAGAAATTTCACAGCTGTGGCTGTGGAGATCATTAAAAGTAGACTAGGGGTCATTAGCAGGTGCTTGGCTGCCTTGTTCACTGTATTTAAAGAATACTGCCATGTGATGCACAAAGCAGTTGGAAAGCAAAGAACACCCAGGTCAGGAGAGACGCATTTGTATTTTGAGGACATGTGATAACCAGAAAAGCTATTTTGCTGGGCTGCATGTTAAAGGTCTGAGATACCATCTACCAGCATTTTGAGGAATGTCATAGGCTACCTGAACACTTATGTTAAGATACGGATGACCCCTCCTGCTCCTTGCTTCAGCCCTTTTTGCATCACTGTAGCTATACAAATGGTGCATGGATTTTTATTTTTTTTTGGCCCCAAATGTCATAACTGTGCATCACAGGGAACTCTTGTTCCCGGCAATCTCTCCGCTGTCGCAGCTAGCAGTCCAAGGCTCTTCTCAGTGGTCAGGGACATTTGTCTGCTCCCCCTCATTCTTCCCTGTGAATCAGGCAGTACACTTTATACCCAAGACTCTTACCTATACAAACTAGATAGCACAAACCTTTCCATGCCAAAGTGTATGGGAATGTTACGTGATATGACAGGTTTTTCAGTAACAAAAAAATAAAAAAGAAGGAAATAAACAGTCACAACCTAATCCTCATCTGTTTACCACAATATGGTTATACTGAATCTTGTGAAACAGACGCCTTAGGGACCTACGGTAAAGCAGGGGAAGCACTTTGTTAACACAAACGATTTTGCTAAGTAAGAACATGAGGTCATTTTGACAGTAATTTGAATTTTAAATGCAGACCAAAAGAGAAACCTGAGAACAGACTTCAAGGCAAACTGCAGTCTTTTTCTGATGAATATATTTCAGTTATTCTTAACTAAAAATCTCAGCTTCTCCTGCTGGAAATCATCAGAGATCAGATATTTAAAAAATATATGGAAACTTTATAAAAATAGAACATCAGAAAAAACTAACACTGAGCAAAATCAAATTTTTATTATAAAAAAAATAGTTTTATACAGCATTTCCCATGAAAGCCATTTTCCAGGTCTGATTCTAAGATAAATACTGAAGTACTTTTTTTAACATGTAAGTTGTTTGAAAGGTAATGGGGAAAAATAATACAGATTTTTTAATGAGTTTTATATTACCTTAGTCAATTTTGTAAATCTCCCATGACCACAATATTGCATATTTTTCAACTCTTTTGAAGAGGGGAAGTGTCACTATATCTATTTTACAAGTTAGGAAAGGAGACATAGAAAGGCTAAGTGATTTTTTTGCATGCTGTAAAGAGAAATGGGAATGTATGGTCACTAGTTGCATCTATATAATCAGAAATTGACTCTGGTTTAAAGAGCACTGTTAATTCTGCAGATCTTCAGGAGCTAAATTACTCTTACACAGCTATAAGTGTCTAAATATTTATCATCTAGGATACCTATTTAGTAAATAAGTACCTTATGGTAGTAATTCGTTTCACTGATTTCTTTTTTGATCTTTGAAATTTCTTTCGATTCAGAACTTTCTGTGTATATGACTCTCTATTTGATGCCTGACTTTTAGAAGCAGATAAATGAGATAAATTTGGCTGTGAGTCTCTAACACAACCTAGCTCCAACAGTAATGTTAACTTTGGGGAACCAATATACTTGGTTATCTCCTGATAAAAAGTTGTATACAGTATTTGAACAGCTTCCCGAATCCCATCAGACAAATATTTCAACATCTTCAAAGTGACATTTTCAGCCTTAGGATGTCTTCTGTAGTAAACCTATATAATCTCTTCGGCCTTCCCAACATCTAATTGGAGTTAGCAGAGTATCCTATTCACTTTGAGCCATTAGTAAAGGCCCTCTGGACCATTCTCAAAACATTTTCTATGCTTCAGAAATCTTTGTAGTGACTCTGAGTCCATTTTCTTAGTACACTAATACTGATTTATGGTTTTTCATTTAAATTATGTAAAAGGTACTTTGACTTAAACCTAATGGAACTTGGCTGTTGCGAGTTAATCTCTCAACTTCTGAAGTCAAACTCAGAAAATTCAGAGCTAACGAAGTCATGAGGCTATGATCTGAACTAAATGATGGTAACTTGCTGGTATGCTTTGGCTAGATAAATCAACCTGCACTAGAATTGTCAAGAACTATTGGAGCATACTAGCACATCTGGCTCAGTGTTACAAGGGACTCTTGCAAATGAAGCTATCGCATTTTGCCAAGCTACATTCTTTCTTTATCTCTTTGAATTTTACATTTTCTGTTTGCTTTTGTAGCAGGTACCACCTCACCTTTTATAAAATCATTACAGTTTGGGGTTGGTTTTTTGCATGAATTTAAGAGAAGCGGTAACATGACATTGTGATAATTACAAGGAGAGAAATTAGAAGGGTGCTGCACACCATTCAGATACAGAACAATATACCGCCATTATTGAATTTATTGGAAGTTAGTCAAAATCCGTGTGCTCTAAGATGTCTAGTAAAGCTTATATAAAATATATAGTCAGTGATTATATTTTTCCACCTCTAATTTCTTATCATAAACCAATCAGTTTAAATTACTTAAGAAAAGATTTTTTTGGCTGATGTTTCTTCAGCTGTCAAACATTATTCTTCTTTACAGTTAAATTAACTGATTGATCTATATCTCCATCACATTCACTTTCATTATTGATCAATCTAGTGTTCCTCTCCTGAAAATTAAAAAATAAAAAAGAAAAATAAAGAAATATTTATTTCTGGAAATAAATAATAAATAACTAACTGGAAACTACTTTTCTGATGGTTGAATACTGCCAAATCTGCCCGATCTTCTTCATTTTTTTCTGAATACTGAGGGACCTCATACAACCTTGTGGGTGCCTGAGCAGAACACCTAGACAGCTAATGAGTCAACATTTCTAAAAACAAACGAGATTTGTTTCAAAAAATGAATCTGTTTTCTCTTGAGATTTTAGAAATGTAAAGGTTTTTAATTTCATACATTGATAAGGCAATTTCTGAAGTATGTTTTGATACAGGTAGTTTATAAAGAAGTAATTGATTCAAGGAAGTTGACTGTAAATTTTAAGGAATACAGTTGCTCACTGTCTGGACTGAGGTTTTTTTTGTCATCAAACAATTGTCTGTAAACTAGCATAAGGTGTCCTTCATTCCACAGAGACAATGTATGTGATAGTGATATGACCTGTAGAGCCACCTTCAATGAGTTTGACAGCAGAAAGAAAAAAAGTTCGAGGACAAATCTGTGAAAAAAAAGCATAGGGTTTTTTTAAACACATTATCTTGTCACTTTGTGGTTTGTATACTTTTACATATTACACTCCGATGACAAAGTCATTAAAAATAACACTACTGTGATTATTATTTAATATTAAATTTATATGTTTTTGTATACTAAATGTATTTGAGCTCAGTCCACCATGAAAAAATATTGAGAAAAAATAATGCTGGTGGAATCTCAAAGCCAACTTCTGCAATATATAGAGAGAGCCTGAAATCTCAGGTCAATAAATAAATTTCCAATGCTGACAGGAATGTGCATTGTAGCAAGAATGTACAGTCTTTTCCAAATCCTCTATTGAGTCATAAAGTTGGACAAGTAACAGAGGCTTATTAATATACATCCCCCATAGGTTCGGGGACCACATGGTACCCCAGATAATCCAATTCTTCTCATTATCTTGAGAAGCACTGGCTTAAAATAAGATATATTCTCCTGGTGTTGCCAGGCTTCTTCAAGAACTGCAAAAATTTTATCATTTTTTATGATAAGCTGAAAAGGGACTGATTTTCTCTAATTCCTCTCTGCAGTGATCTCTGCATGGTTCCCATGTATCTTGTCCTTCTGAAAGACCCAGCTTACCCTTCGCCTTACTGGTTTATGAAGTTTATTGATAGCGAATTCATTGGGAAAAGGCTTTTTATTTATTTATTTATTTAAATAGACTTGTAAGAATAGAAAAATAACTGTGCAATGTGTATCTCAAAGACTGGAACTAGAGGGATCAGATAGAATCTTGCATTGATGGTGATAAGAACTACTGGCAAATTAAAACAGACAGGTTCTTCATACGCTTTCCCTGACTTTCTAGTTTCTAGCTGGAGAGTGATGAAGGACAGCAGGGAAAGGATTGTAACTGCATCTGTAGTTCTGCTTTGCGTCTTTGCTTTGCATCTCAGGATGTTGTCCTGAAGCATGGTGCTAAATGCTAGAGGAGGATGCTGTTAAAAATGGCAGTAAGCAGACTGGAGTACGTTGTTGTAATTTGCTGGTGCCTTTTAGTTTAACTATAACCCATTCCCCCAAAAAAGGAAGAAGTGGACGTGCTCCTTCATTAAAAGATTTTTTTTCTATTGAAGGAATATTTCTGTTGTTACTAGGATGGATTTGTCCTGCTCTTCCATTAAATCAAGAATGAGAAAGACATTTTACTCTAAAGTAACCGTGACACTTTGTATTTTGGCTGGCAGAAGATAAGACCAGATATCTCTCCCAAATTTCTTTCACTTTCTTTCTTTTAGATTAATTGTTTATACAGTGGTTAGAAGTCAAGTGGTCTTATATATGCTTTTCTTCTCCGAAGATGATGCAAGATCTCAGCCAAGGGCCCTGCTTAAACAACAAATGAAATAGCTTCAATAATCAGAAGTCAAATGTAGCTGAACTTTCCACATGTGATCTTCATAAAGGATGGAACTTAACCACATGCCTATATCCATCTATGAAATAACATGTACTCAGCATAACCCTGGAGCACCAGATGAAATGCAACTTAACAGGCTTAGGTCCGACCAGTCTAAGTAGCTGGTCCAAGATATTGTATTAGCAACTGCCAGACTTACAACAGTTGTTTTTGAACTACTTTTGTTACAGGTGATTTACTGTGATTTTCAGCAAAGCTGTTTCCAAAATGGGCAAGTTTAGAAGCGCTCAAGCACTATAAAATTTGTGACAAAATACATCACTTATGAGCACAAATCATTTTATTCAGAAGTAACTCAAATTAATACATAGGGAATTTTAACCTCAGTGACTCAAGACCACAGAAATAGATTTCAATAGACCAACATACTACTTCCAGCTACACCACAGAGCCTGAAATTTCTGCCTCAAACATATAGTTGTCAAAAAATTGACATAGATAGCCAAATTTAGTTTTGGAATGCCATGTTAAAATGAGATGGGCCTTAGTATCGGGGATTTTGAAAACCTCAAACTATGTATTTCAGATGTTTCTCAACAACCAAAAATCCATCTGAAGATGACTTAAAATTAATACCTGAAAATGAAGTATTTGCAATCATAAGTAACTGACTCATGCCTAGTTCGCTAGCAGTTATAAGTTGTATTTCTTGATCTAATTAAGTCTAATTCAGTTTTTCTCTTAAAACCAAAAGTACCTATTTTAAAATGCTAGCCCAGGCTAGCCCAAAAATTCCAAAGTATTTCAATGGTTTTGGATAAGTACCTTCATGATACAGACTTACACCCCACACATTTCATTCAGAAACAAACTTCTGTGTGTTTTGTATTGAAAATTAAAACTATTTTAAAATATTAGCAATTCTTAATATATTTATGTTGGCAATTCTTATGACAGTAACATAAGGGCTTATGGTAAGCCTGAAATAGATTTTGCTCTTAAAAACCTAGATAGCACAGTAGTTTCCTTCTCCTGACGGAGTAACACAGGATTTCTGTAACTGAATAACACACAAACAGTATTTCAAAGTCAAAGATTGCAGCGAGGAATGTGATTTCCTTGAGAACAATTGAAAGCAATTAAACTACTCATCTCACGTTACAATATCTGTACACCTGATTCTACTCAGGACCATGATTTGGCTTTAAGGTTGTGTAACTGTGCAAGTAAACAAGACAGAATACACTTTCTATTTACTGAATACTATACTGTTATTTGTCATTAAATTCAATGTTCAGTATATTTCAAAAGCTGGTGACTGAATACTGGCTAATTATTATTTTTCAGTGGAATGAACTACTGTTGTAAGAGATAGGAAACCTATTACTGAACTTCCTAATACAAGTCAGCATTAGAAAAAAATAAATGTCTGAAAAATGTTAAAAAAAACATTTTCAAGCTAGAGAGTCTCAAAACTGGGTAAAAACTCAGGTGTTCACAGGCATGGAATTGTTGGGGGGCTGGGGGAACTGCTTCAATAGACACACAGCTGGTTCCATAAATGATCTTTCAATCACTTCTCCAGGAATCATGACATTAGGGGAAAAATGAATAGATTTAATTTTAGTCTTTTTAAAAACTAAAGACATGAACGCTTCTAACATGGATTGGGAAAGTTTTATAAAGTGATCTCTATTAAGCTGAACATGTCAGGAAGGAGAGGACTAGGTACAAATCCCAAACCAGAAACAAAAAAAAGGATAAATAATTTCTTTAGCCTATGATTGTGTCTCATGAGTTTTAAAGATAATCTCATGATTCTTAGGGAGTAAATAATCCTGTTTGAGTATGAAATTGTAAATAAAAGTAAGAAAAATATATATGTTCTGTTAGCGGGTACAAATATCAATAAATGCTTCACTTTTTGAAAGATTATATTAATTGTACCAACCCAAAATAGTTCTTGTTTAACACAGTAGCTTGAAAAAAGTCATCAATCAGTAAGGTTTATGACATTCTGCACATTTATTTTCTCTTTTAGATATAAATTTATCAAATAGAGTGAGCTCAGTTAATTTAAAATGAGACACACTAGACAGCAGGAAAAATGCATTGTTAAAAGAAATGTTCTTGAGTTAACAACATATTCAGACAAACCTATGGATTAAGACAAATAATCAGGTATTTAATCATTCATTTAAACTGTCCACTGCGTTTCTTTTGGCCAGCCGTGTCTGCCTGTAAGAACAGAGGTGTCCATGATTTGAAGTAAGCCATTGACCTTTCCTCTTTTTTCCTATCACAAATAGCAATTCTAATTCAAAAGGAACTTAAGTAGAAACTAGAGATATTATTTTCAAAGCGTATTGATTTTTAAACAAATAGCTCAATAAGCATAACTTCAAATGAATGTCCTTAATTACATTAGAAAGGGCAGAAACAGTAAAAGCTGAAGTGAACGTTCCCATGAGTAAAAGCTTCTCTTTTACATAGTCATACGGCATTGTGAATTAATCAAATTGTTTTGTGTTCTTTTCCTTCTGCTCTCATCCATGTGTGTTTTTTATCCTTTCTTTCATTTTTTACCAGGATGTACTTAATGAAAATATCCCAAATTCTCTCCATGGTAGTTTAAGGGACGCAAGTGACCACCTGCAAAAATGTTTTGTGAAGGGTTGGACTAGAGTGGAGGTTTTGGCATTGGTATTGGAAGGTTTTGTCTTTATGGCACCTTTCTGGAATAAACAGAAATAGTAAACCATGATAAAGGTTACTTGGATGCAAACCAAAGCAACAGAGAAATTCTTCTTTTACTACAGCAGCCTACTGAGTGCCCCACTGCAGTGTTTTTCTGTGGTAGATTTGTTTCATGTCAGAGTGACATGAATACACAGGAAAGAAAGTAAAATGGAAATGCTGTGACTGCAAGAAACACATTTCAAAAGTTTCAGAATTTATTGGGTTTTAATTTGCTTGTCTTACCTAGATATTGGGAAGATTTCAGGAAATAAAGTCCTTGCCCAGCTCCAATGATGTTGGAGCTTTAGAAATAGCCTGTACGAGCATCGCACATTCTTTTCATAGCAAATATGGTAAGAAAAATGTGAATGATTTTATACAGTGAAAATAAAACTCTACCAAAAGCTGCAGCTTGCATCAGTGCTTAGTGCTGGTGAGCTGCAGTGGTGGAGGAAACCATACTGCACTGAGATCTTGCACACTTTGGGTCCACACTGCTCTGGTACACAAATAATCTGTGCTCAATCCTCAACATTTACAGGCATTGCAATAATTTGAGTGAGTCGTACTCAGCATAAAATTGCACTGTAGCAATTTTAAACTCAACTATTGAGGTACTTAATTAAGTTTAAAGTAGAAAATCCTTATGTCAAAAACTTAGAAACCTGAATATTTTTTTACCATTTTTAGGAGTAATTTAAAATAATAAAAGAATAAGAACAGTTCCCTCCTTTACTAATTCTCTTGTTGCTCAAATATATACTTACTCTTTTTGTAGAAATAAATATAGCTATTTCTAATTTTAGAGAATATTATCAAAACCTAAAAAACTATTTACGTTGTTTAGCCTCATTTTAACTGTTGATGTGTTCCCTTAATTTAATTTAATTCCCCTAACGCTTAGCCAATTAATTGGTCTCATCGAGATTAATGGAGGCAAACTTTAAATCACTGTCCTGTGGTTTAAGTATTTCACCTTTTTTAGAACTAATTTCCATTTTTCTCCCTTTTACTTTTTTATCTGTAGTTCAGCCTATAAAATTAAAAACAAAATGAGTTATTTTATGTGTTTCTTTTTTTTTTAAAGAACTTGAGTATGGTTTCTAAAATATTTTTGAAATTTTTTCGTAGTATACAAACTGTAGTATAAACTTGGTAAGAGGTGATTACCAAACTTTAGTGAATGAATTTTAAATTCTAATTCATCCTGAACAACTTTCTGACTGGTTAGGTTTGTTTACTAATAATCTTTGCATTTGCGTGTAGTCTAAACATTGTAGTAAGGCTGAATTTACCAAATCAAATTCAGTTAATCAAAACGTTGAAATAGAAGATATCACAGTAGAAAAATCAAGTAAATCATAAACGTCATAAAAAAAATAATCTTGCACTCTCACTCATCAATTTTACATGACCTCAGCTGTTTTGATCGGTGTCTGGCATAGTGGGAGGCAAGAAACCAAACAAGCAGGTGAATAACTTCTTCATGGGCACGTAAACAGAAACTATTGCTTCTTCCATTGTTATTAACAGCAGTTGTGAAAAAAATGAGTTTAGGAAGCCTTTGTTTAATTTACTGGCAAAACCTGAGCACCCTGAAAGTTGTAAAAGCATATAAAAAGATGAACATTTAGTCATGGCTGGTTAAAAGTATCTTATTCATTGTGTGATCTACATGCTTTCTGAATAGTGTGTGAATTTGGGTCAAAGGAATAGGTGAAAAAAGAAGGTATTAGTTTTATTAAGGTTACTCTTTATTTTTTACTTGCATACAGAGTGCAGAACAGCAATTCATAAGTAGACGTCAAATCACCTAGAAGTAGTATAGCTCAATGACTGGTGCTGACACCGTACAAAAAAATTCACTGTGAGGAAACGATCTACCAAATTGCATTCGATCACCTTCTGAGATCTAAGTCAATCAGAACCGAGGGCGAATTACAAAGAGAGGAATTGTAACTGATTTATGTAGCAGCAACAGATTGTTTCCAAGACCTACAGCATCCTCCACAGAGGGAACTGCTCTTCAAGCTTTAGTTACTTTCTATGAAGAGAATATTTGGTAGGCCACCGGGTGTCTTTATGACACTAATGAGAAGGAAGCAATTGTTGTAAGTGTTGTGTATTCATAAAAACTCAGGCAAATAGTTAACGGACTGATTTAATGGGGGGTTTTGTTTCTGCTGAAGAAATCAGAGGCAGAATTGAGTAAAATGAAGGGGGAGCGCTTGGATACAGTGAGTGTTGTATGGAGACCCTCAGAGTGGATTTATTGTTTTTTTAAAATACTGATCCCAGTAGTCGAATCATCTTGCACGGAAGTTTTGGATTGCTTTTTCACAAGTAACTGTGAGCTCTGGAGTATCTTCCTGTTTTTCTGAAAGTGCGAAGATGCTAAATGACATACTGTTTTGAAGTGTAACATCATAAAGGTTGAGCTCCTATCTCTAAACAAAAATTGCTAGAGGTGAGCAAGAGGGGAAGTATCTATGTGTGCATTGAAGTTCAAAGGTGTTTTATGTTATAACTCAGTGTTTTATGTTATAACTCGGTGTGCTTTGTGAGCATTAAGTAGCAGCAATAAAGTGGGAAGTTCCTGTGTCACTGTCAGCAAACTTTCAGATTAACAGCTTTTCTTTTCACTCTTCCTTGGAGAATGTCAAGCGCTACTTTACAGTGTTTTATATGTATTAAATATTATTTTTCCGATGATAAGCTGTGCTGCATTCTCTTTCCAAAAATTATATGAGAACCTCTGAGTCCATTTTATTTGGACGTTGCAAACAATGGACCTTGTGTTTATATAGTGCTTTTTTTAAGTGCAGGGTTCTTGCATGTGTATTAGTCAGAACTTAAGCTGAAATTCTAGGAAAAAGAAAATGTAACAGTTTATCATATTGCATCAGCTTCCCTTTCCCTTATTATATTTGCAGCATGGCAAGCTCTTCATTTTAGATAATAAATGGAAGTATCTTTTTATATTGAAGGACCAGATATGCCTAAGGACTGTACCACGTAGAATGTACTTTGCATTGTCGTGTCATACATCTTTTCCATCATTTTGGAGATGCAAGGAAAATAATCTGTACAGAGGGCTGGGAGGATGATTTGTTTCCTGTCCTGACTAAGATGTATAGATTTCTCTTTTCTCTGTATGCTAGTTGTCTGCCTAAAGGTGTCTGATAGTTTTCCTACTATTCTAGTGATGAGATTTATTATTATTATTTTTCTTATTTCAAATATGAAAGTTTTGATTTACTCATCAAAGAACAGTGTCATCTGAAAGGAGGAGTATTTCAGGCTGGCAGTCATCTTCACTTAAGATCACCTAGAGTGATCTTTAATTTCACGAAAAACTGCTATTTTGTATTTGAATGAATGCAGATGACTTGATTTATTTGTTTTTAACATAACCCAAAGCAAACCTGCATCCATTCTAAGTGTTATGTTTTGAGAAAAGCCACAACAATTTATTGTTGTTTAGACAATTATTCTCTCACCCGATGACTCCTCCCCTACCGGGAAAGTGAATTGTGAAAAAACATGGAAACCTGGGGGTTGAAATATAGACAGATTTAATAGAATAAGACTAGAAGATTACAATTAATAACACTGAAGAAACAAAATTGATCCTGATATCAATATAAAATAGACAAGGATTATACTCAGCCCATTCTATCCGTAGGAAGCTGTGCACTCCCAGCAGAAGACAGCAAATGTTGGACACCACGAGTGCTGCGGCTTTGGGAGGATGGGAAGGGCTCAGGGCTCCGGTACCAGAGCAAGGAGTTCCCTGGATCTCCACCACCAAGGGAGAGAGAGAAAATTCCTCAGCAAACTTTCAAATTTATATGGAATGTGATGTTTGTGGTATGAAATAATCTTATTGAAATCTTATTATTTCTTATTAGAAGTAATTTATGATTATTGGCCAGCTGGGGTCAAGTGCCCGGGTCTCGCTCCTCCTCATCCCTGCACCTGGAAAGCTTGAAAACACTGAGACCTTGAAACCCACACATCATAGCTGGCTATAAAGTAAATATTTTCACAAATTCAGACACAAGAGTCTTCTAAAAGTGCAGTTTTCCCAAGCATTAGAACAGAAATTAGTCCTGTGTCACTCAAACCAGGACACTAAGGAACTGCTGTTTTTAGTAATAGTAAGCCCGAAAATGTACCCAATAAGCTGACAAAAATGTCTTGAATGAATTTAGTCACAAAGAAAAGGCAAAAGATTTGTTAGAGGCCTAGACTGAAAGCTAATTAGAAAGGATTGTGACTTGCAAACATGTGTTTCACTTCCTCTAAGGGAATATTCAATACTACTCAATAAGACACATACTCAGCGCCTGGAGGTTTGGATTCCAGTTATGTTTTGTGCAAGACTTGACTTAATGGGCATTAACCTATAATGTTAGTTGGTTGTCTAACACAGAACTGTAAATAGCCTTTGGATCCCAGGCAGTAGGTACCCGAACATGCGTGTGTCAACAGACCATTGCAGAGATCTTAAGAGGCAAAGTTTAGATTGTCATTCCTTGGTGGCTGCACTTCCTGCTCGTGGATGTCTGGAGTTCTACATTCAAAGTTGATATTTTGATGATCTTCCCCTCAATATGCCCGTGAGTGCATTAGATGTAGTGTGGCCAGGAACTTTGGATCTCATCCCTGAAGCCTGCCATGCGTTTCCCCAACTATCTTGCCTCTATGGCGCTCTCAAAGCACACCCACTGGGTGGGACACTTTGTGGATTCGGGAAATGTATTAGAACATCTTAAGCAGAAGAAAATGTGGAATCTGAATTCATCCAGTGAAAATTAATGCATTCTGGGTGACTGATGTAAGGTAGAGGACTGGCAGCTTCTACTTTGGCAGTGACTTGTAACAAAGCAGTGCTTTAATTTCAAGATATACGGAAAGTTTATAAATGTTGATTGAAGGCCTTCCTTGGAATGTCATGTAAGGGAGCCGAGTCATGGAAAGCAATAGATTTGGTGACTCAAGACTAACTTTGATAGCTCCTGTTAGATAACTTATATGACATTTTGACGCCCTTTCAGCACACTCTTCTTGTGTGCCCCTATCTTAAATATTTTAACTCCTAAACAATGGGACAGGAAAAACTTCATGCAATAGACACTATCCTTATAAAACCTGTCCTTGCACGAAAGAAGGAGGAATGGAAAATACTGTGGAACAGAATATTAAGTGATTTGACTTGAGTGATTTTAATGCATATGGATAATTTGCTAAAAAAACAAACAGAAAAAAGAAACTTAGCAAGGATAAATACAAAATGCTACATCTACCAAAAAAATAAATAATGAAAATCACAGATATAAAATGGGTAACAACTGAAAAAGCAGAAGACTAGGTAATATAGCAAGCCATTTAATTTGAGGCATTATTTTTTTGTGGTTGCGAGAGAGACACATTTCACACTGAAAGGTAGGTTGGTGTAGAAGACAGAGGAGATCCCACTCTGTTTAGAGTTAGTAAGGACTGAAACGCTGCTGGGTTCGGAGGTGAGAGGCAGACAAGCTGCAGGGATTCCACCAGAGAAAAGTGACATTAATTTTAACACTTTAAAATATCAGGTGTGAAGAAAGAATTGTTTTTTTTTTTTTTCTATTTAAAGGGGAGGTCTGGGGACGGATATGTGATAAGCCTTCCAGTGTACTGGGAATGCTGATTAACTGTTTTTCCTACAAATAAAATAAGAGGAAATCAGTTTGTTGCTTTTGTTGAGGGGGAGGGGCAGTGTGTTTTTTGTTTGGTTTTTGTTTTTCAGTTGTTTTTTTTTTTTTAAGTAAAAAATGGTTAGGTTTGATAAAAGAAATTAATTCATGATGGCTTTCAAAGGAGGTGGAAGAATGTCTTTCAACAATGATTTTTACAGGAATATAGCAAACATCTTTGACAGATATATTTGATCCTGCATAATAGGTGGAATAGATAATCTCCTGCAGTTAGCTTCCAGACATTTTTCTGTTGGTCTCCTTTTTGCATAAGAATGGTAGATTAACAATCAATTTGTCAGTAATCTTCATGGTAAAACTCATCCCAAGGCAACAGTTTTTATTGATCACAAGTCCCAGTCTAAACACTGAGGAAAGATTTACACATTTAATTGGGCTTTGTTTAGGAAAGGACTCATTAATCTGCCAGTGTCATTTCATAATTTAACAAATTAAGCAAAAAGAAAATAAAAATCACAATATATCTTTTGTATAACACGTGGAATTTTACTGACAGTAGAAATAACTATATTTTGAGGGACCTCGAAAGCAAGATGCTTACAGAACGTAATATATGAACTGGAATAGCTTTCAGGAAAATGGTATGCTTATCAGCATTTTGAAAACCAACAAAATTTCAATGCCATCTGTGTGCCATTTGGATAGTCTTAGCCATGCAATACTGTGCATATTGTGCAAGAATATAATCTCACTGAGTATGTCCAGTGGCAGTTTGAGAAGCTGAGTATATCCGCATCAGAGATGGACTATCAATTCTGATTGACCGTGACAGGATATACAACAAAACGCAGTTTGCTTGCAAACAGGATGCAGTTTGGATGTAAGCCTGGAAATTCTTTGTCCTTGAGTCCATGATCAAATACATGTCATAAAGCTCAGCATTTCTTCAAGCAAATTTTCAGTCTGTAGCCCAAAGGAAACAACTACCTTGATGATCAGGGTTATCAAATTTTACTGATAGAGCAGCCGGATGAATGGAAAGTTATGCCTAAAAAGCCTAACAGAAACACAGGACTTGTAACAGGGTGGTGAAGAAGTAGTGTGGGTGGGAAGGATGTCACTGAGGGAGCTTTTGGACAAGAATAAAGAATGAAACACTGGCGGAGGAAACAGCTTTAAATAAAAGAATTTTTGTTTTTCCAGTCTTTTGCGGGAAATGCAAACACAGCAGACCTCAGTACAAACCAGTGGCTGAGTAAACACTCAAATGAGATGATTGTCAATTAGTTAACTTCACACTGCTTTGAAGGATTTGTTTTAGTGTTGCTACTTTTCTTCAGAGCCCTTGAGTGCCAGGGTATTCCCACTCATTGCTGGCCGTTACTGCTGCAGCGCTTACATCCTGACTTTACTTGAAAATCCTTAGTACAATAGGAAGCAAAGTTCACTATTTTTAAAATTACAGATGTCTTAGCTGACTAAGCTGCTTGCATTTAAAGAAATATGAATTTACCCACGTTGCTGATTTTGCTGCTATTCCTGCTGAGAAGAGCAAGCAACATCTGATAGTTATAGGCAGCTTCAAATAAACTGTCAGATGACAATCCATCACACAAATATTCAATAAGGAGGTTTTTTTGATCTTTTGTAATCGTGATCCCACCCCCTATCCCCCACCCCACCTCCCATTTAGGGTCTAGACTTTTATTTTTATGATTCAGCGTTCAGAATCATAGATGTAGCTTTTAGGTATGCAAATGCCAAACTACATCCTTCTTCTGAATCATAATCCTGAGAATCACAGACAAGAAACATCCCAATTGGAGACACAGAGCAACTTTGTCTGTATTATTTTTTCCCTTAAATCTCTTTCACCAGACTTCTACCAATGACAATTACCAGTGTCAAAGAAGCTTTTTTACTTTATTTTTTTTTTTCTGAGCAGCAAGAAAACTGTACCTAAGGCCTTCATCATGCTAATGCTGCTGATAGTGGTCTAATCCTTTTAAAAAGGGGTGAGGGGAGAAAAATGATACAGGTATGTTCACAACATCAGTGTGTTATGCATCCAGCTGTATCTAAACATAAATGAGCAATTTCCATGCAACAAGGATTGTGGAAAAGACCAGTAGCAAGTGAAGGGGAGAGAAGAAATTTAATGCAAAGTAGCTATACACCACCACATAAGAGTATCTGTGGTGTACAAGTTGTGGGACAGGATATGCCAAATAGGAAACAGAATTGAAAAATGTGTTATGTTTGGCATTTGCTTTTTTCTTCTTCCTACTCATGATTTCACATTTGGTAGACAATTCTAGTAGCAGTGTATTATTGACACAAAATAACTTTTGTCATGAACTCAGTGTACCATTGATGTATACTGATGCAAAATGCTTGTACCTGATACCATAAAAATTTATGCCTCTGTTTATTCCTGTTAAATCTAGTCCCTTTGTTTTGGCAATAATATATATATATATTTTTTTTTAGTAGTGTTGCATCTCTGATGGAAAAATCAATGATTTGGAACCATTTTTGTATAGATTTCTGGCATTGGAAGTCCTCTGCAAGGCAAGTTCCTTTGCACCACTTCTTAAAGTATAAAATCCTCAGATGGCTGTTTGCCAAGAAAAGTGTGTATTTTAGGAGAAAAAAGCAAATATATATTTTTAAAATATGATCACTAAGCAGATTGCTTCTAGTACTGGAACACAGTAATTTTTTTGAAAGCTTCCAAAACTCAATTATATTTCTCAACCTAGTATTCAGTGGCTCTAGAAGTATCATCATACTTGCACCTAGATTTATTTTGGTGCCAGAAGTTTGGGTTTTCTAGACACTGCATAGTATTGGATACTATCTTTATCTTCAAGCTTTCTTAGTTACCGGATTGTTTTTTTTCATCTTTCTCTCTGACTACCTTCAAACTTGTATTGTTTTGTTAAATTTATTCTTTCAATGTGGTTGGATATACAGGCAATCAGTAGATCTTAAACTTGCATAAATTGTCATAAATACGTGGAAAGAGAACTTACTTGCCAGTGGACCTATATCAGCTTAGAATGTGAGGTTAATCCTTGTCAAAGCTAAAACTTGATTTCCTTTCATGAGGTTTGAGGCTTAATTTTTGGTACCATATATATATTCTTTATAAGTAGGGCATAACACATTTGAGTCTTCTTATGTTTGTTTTTTTTTTTTTCCCGTAACTATAATTTAGTCTTTAAATTACTGACGTCCTGAGATATCACATAAAGTCAATCTTTGTTTCTCTAGTGTCTCAGTGTTTTTTCAGCTTGCTGGGGCCAGTCTGTACAACACTGCTATGTTCCGGTATTTAATTCCCAGTTTTAACTGTAACTGTAAATACTTACAGTCTGTCTTAACATAAACTGGTATTTACAAAAAGTTAGGCATGTAGGAACAGTAGGATAAGTGCATAAAAAAATCTTACAATATCTGTTTCTAATTACAATAACTTTCAACATAAAATAGGATTCCACAAAAAACACCACAGGGATGTAAGAAAAAGGAAGTTAGCAATTCAAAATCAAGAAGTACCCTTATTGGATTTTGACATGTAAAGTACCAAAAAACTTCAGATTTGCAGGCTGTAAAACAGTTGTCTATTAAAGTACAATAAGAAAAACTAGAAGGGCTAACATTCATGTCAAGGAACATTCTATTACAAAGTACAAAGGCTTAAATAACGGACTGCCTAGACAATATGGGAAGAAATTGAGGAAAGAAAATAAACGCAGCAGGAGCAAAAAACATCCGAAAAGCTTATTCAGTGTTCAGTTTTGGAGGAAATTCTTTCTGTGCTGCTTCCAGGAGCCTTTCCTGTCCAAGAATGGATAGCTGCAAAGCTTTATAGTCATCAGGCAGAAAGAATACGGAAAGGCAGTCAGAGAGTTGGATTGTTTCCTGTGTCGCACACCCGTATTTTTATACATCCTGTGGGAATTTGCACAGTGGCGGTTCAGAGTTTTCTGGTAATCACCTGGACTAGCAAGGGTCGCACAGGACCTTCTGTGAACTCATTACTTCCCGCTGAAGTTACTACAGGGTAAACCTA
The DNA here is from genome assembly GCF_965231255.1 of Vanellus vanellus. Classification (NCBI taxonomy): domain Eukaryota; kingdom Metazoa; phylum Chordata; class Aves; order Charadriiformes; family Charadriidae; genus Vanellus; species Vanellus vanellus. The sequence continues at coordinate 81,828,489 of NC_138909.1, forward strand.
TGTTCAAGGCTACCTGATGAGCCCACTACACTTCCAATTTCAGGGGAGTTTTAAGAAGGTTAGTATTAGTAACTTCAACATGAAAAGGTTCATGTTTAAGATATTCCACAGTTAAAAATTTAAATAGCTTTATTTTTAAGATCATGCGTAGCTTTATTGATTTTTAGAGGAAAGGCTCACGCTAAAGTTACTGATATGATTTACAAATGCTTTGATGGAACAAGTGCCTGCTGGGTGTCAAAGTTCAAATTCTGCTGATCCTGTCCGCTCATTTCATGGATGCAACGTTTATACTGTTCCTACATTCTTCTAAGCCTCCTTATCCTTGCCAAAGGCCAAAATGTATGTGCAATTATGTAATTTATGCACAATTATACAATTAGGTACTTAAAAAATCCAAGCAATGCTGATACCTTGTACATGTTGGAATTCGACTGTAAGTCAAAAAACAGTGTTTTGTTCTCTTACAGAATAGTGTTGGCAACATTTATTTCTGACAGAACTTCAGGGTTTCTACAGGTACTACTACATCTGTAAATAGTCTAGAAAGCTTACTTTCTTTTCTTGCCATTTTACAATTATATAGCGTTCCTGTTTGTCTTGGCATTTTTAAATATATGATGCATTCTTTTGTTTCATAATATAATGGATGTTTCAGGAGTAAGTCAGCATCTTTCATCTGCCACGATGGAATTGATCATGTACTAAGTTTTCTGTGATCAACTACAAGAAAATATTTTACCTTTTCACTGCTCTCATATTTTTCGAAAAGTTAGTATATTCATATTGTTGAAAATGTTTCGGGTCTTTAAGAATGTATTTGGTTTTAAACATGAACGTGAGTCTTTTTTCAATGAAGTTCTTTACTGATGTGTGAAAAAACATTTTCTGGTTCTGTTGTATTCAGCAGTGGGGAGGTAGTGTCTATTCTTAAGTGTGCCAACAGCATATTTGAAGTTAATTCATATATCAATCAACATCCAAAGTCTTGGAGAAAAAAACATTATCTGGCAAACCCCAGACACCTCGAGAAAGAGTCAGACAGTGGGAAGATAAAGTAGCTAAAGGACAACCTAAAACATAAAGCAGAAAAGTTTTGGACAGTTGGTTAAAGTGAGGTTGTATCTACGTTAACACATCGAGTAGTGCAATAGGATGAGATCTATGGAGAGAGAAATTTGGTGATGAGGACCTCCTACTCACAATATCTGTATTTTGGAAGGGAGAGGGGAAGCTATACTTTCCACTAGTTCTATTTTAGTTCTCCAGGCTAAATTGTATTTTAGTTCCACAAGTCAAAGCATATTAAGTGCTCCTGGAATGCCTGGAATGCACCTTTCAGTGTACTCACCTAAAAGAGCATAGATTCCAAAAGGAGCTCAGTGTCTGTGCTCCAAAATCACAGCCAATGTGGCATGTGGTCATGATCAAAAGCAAAACGTGACTTGAACAAAAATGTGGATTAGGTACTTCCAGAAATAAAGCAACCAAGTTTAACATAGAGTTTACGGAAGGATTTCGTGATATCAGGAACTCCATAACCAGAAATTCCCATGGCATTACAGGTGTCTCAAGCCTAACGTGAATTAAGATTACTCTTTTATCAGCACCAGTCCAAACTGGACTAATTTATGCAGCTTCAGTATACAGTGTAAGAACTGCAAACATACAAATGAACACTGGTGTTAGTTGGTCTAGATTTTCCAGGCCAATGGTATTCATTCCAGTCACACACGAGTAGCACATATCCTTTTTTATAAGCTGCTTTACAAAATGAAATGTGAGCATAGAGTTCATCAGAATTGTGCCTCACCAGTAGGACTAAAGGGCGAGGACTTGCCTCTCTGTAGATTTAGCATATAAAGAGCAATATAGTTATATCACATGCAACCCAGGTCAGACAGCTGTGTGTTCTGCCACCCGCCCCTCCCTCCCCCAAAAAAGGGAGAGTTATTTCACCCTTCATGTGTTTTGCCGATGTTTCCATCAAAAGTAGGATTTGTGAAGACGTTTTGTTCTGGGACTCCTGATAAACTGTATAAGGAGTTTACGCAATGACAAACAGCACCATATGCCTGACTGCAGTATTTGCTACTCATTCTCTTTCTATCTACCTACCCATGTATTTATCTATCTATCGATGGATCCATCTCGAGTCTCAGTCTTCATATAAAAGAATTTTAGTAAATATAGGAGGAATAGGATGGCAGAATGCAGACTGAAAGAAAGCTGAGCTTTCCCCTTTTTCTTTATGTCAGGGACAAATACTGCGCTGCAGACTGGGAAGCAGTGCTTTGCTTTCGGAAGTTTTTTGGTGTGGGTTTTTTTTTTATTTAATCTTTTTACAGAGAGCAAAAGTGATCCATATCTAGTGCTCTGGACACGGATAGTGCATGCTTTCCCTGTGGCATCTTAGCCTTATGGACACAACAGGTGTCCTCCTGAAGTCCAACTATTCAATTTAAACAATGTTGAAGCTTCTTGCTGGCATCTTTTACCAAGTGACAGTTTTGTGTTGCCCTCCTTACTTTTCATCTCCGTATTGTCAGCAGTGTCCGAGCTTTCCATGTTCGGAGTTTTTCATTTGTCCGCTGACAATTTGCCAAGTAATGATGTTCTTCCAAAGAACAATCTTTGCGCCCTTATAGAGGATTTTTACCTACTTTTACAAATGTTTGCTTTGAAGTGGGGAAGCTGTGATCTGAAATATCACTGATGTAGCTGCAGGCTGAAATGGTGCTGAAAAGTTCAGAACAGATTTATAATGAGATCTGAAGAAGTAAATGATGATTAGTTTTAGCACTTTGGTTAATAAGATTGCATGTGAAGATAAATATACTGTACTCTTAAACATCATGAAAATTATTGGCTAAAAGGAAATAAAGAAGAAAAATTGGATTGGACAACAATTATCAATAGTGCATTACTGCAACCTAAGTCTGAATAAACTGCTCCTAGGGAAAAAACCCAAAAACAAAGGCTGACATGCTGTGTCCATTTCCAACAATCGATATAGTGACTAATCATGTTGAGCACAGAATGGTGGCCACAGCTAGAACCTTTATTTGCTTTCAAGCAGATTAAAATGTGAAGTTTCCTTAAATATAAACAGAACCATATTTGAAAACATAGATACTCTAGTAAAATAGGTGGAATATATGGGTGTGGAAAACTGATTACATCGCTGGGTTTAGGTACCAGTCAACAATTTCATGTCTGACTGGCAGTTAGATGTTCATTAGGGATATTAAATAGATAAATAAAAGTTTGAGGGTAGAGGAAGAAGGCAGGGGAAAGAGGTTTTTTCTTCCAAGGCAAGCATTGCTGAGAGACTGAGTAGCCATTGGTCTGCTTGTGGGAGGTGATGAGTGATTGCTTTCATGTCACTTGGTTTTATATTTGTTTGTTTGTCTTGATGGCAGTTTTTGGTTTGTTTTGGTTTATTTTTTTTTCTCTTTGCTTTACTTATTAAACTGTCATTCTCTTCACCCATGAGTTTTCTCACTTTTGCTTTTCCTGTTCTCTACCCCATCCCGCTGGGGTTGGGGGTGTGAATGAATGGCTATGTGGGTGCTTTGCTGCTGGCTGGAGTCAGTCCACAACAAGAACCTTGGTGAGCTGGACGACTGGGATTATGAAGTTAAAAAAAAAAAACCCCAAATGCCACCTTGAGTTTCTAGACATATGAAGAAAGTTGAAGAAGAAGGTACAAGTAACATATTGAAAAGTAAAGTTTGCATTGTACCTTTATTATAAATTAACAGGGATAAACTAACAGGAAGACGACCAATGTCATCATTTGGACGGTAACTTTTGTAATAGATTTTAGAATAAGCTTTTAGAATATACTGATTCAACATAGCTAATGCTGTTGAATCGTATTCAAACTATATGTTTGTGTCACCTCCTTATAGAATTTTGGCTTGCTCACACTTTAAGGACTGTGTAATATTCTTTCCCTTTATCTTTGGGAATTTATGACAGAGCTGTAAAAGATGATCCAAGAGAGGTTCCAAAGTAATGGAATGGTTTTCATACTGATAGAGTAAGATAAGACTCCGCAATGTAGAACAGATGTGACTTGCTGTGTATCATGGCTGTCTACAAAACAGGACTGTCATGGAGAGAAAGGCTACAAGTCACTACAGCTTTCAGTTCAAGAACTAGGTGCCAGCATATTAATCTACAAAACTAGCAAAAGGAGGAGGTTTATCACTAAGCTGGTCATAGCTGTACTTGTATCTTGCCAAAGTGTGCTGAGGTTGCAAAATGTTCACCTGGATTCAAGCAAGATCCATCAGGAGTTAATAGGCAAACAACATCAAACTCAAAATCTGAGCTGGGAATCATTGGAAGCAGTATTGGGAAAGAGGTACAATATATATAAAAGGAATATATGTATATTTACAATATATATACAAGGAATATATGTATTTTTATAAAATACATAAAGGAGAGATTTTTAATCTTCCTTATGACTGTTATTAGACAGCTCTGAACTCCCGAAAACTTTATCTGTCGAGTTGTCTTAAAGACTGTCTGTGAGAATATTTGCCCCTGTTTCCATGACGACTTGAAAGTAAACTCTTTGTTTAAACCATTGCATAAGTTAGGCTGGATACTCTAGTTCAGGCCTGAAGTAGCACTATTCTAATTTGATTAAACTGATAGGAAGAGATTTAAGTCACCTTGAAGGAAGAGCTTAGGAGCTACAACAATAACTACATTCCTAAAAGAAATATATTTGTTATATCTATTTAACTAGTCAAATTTTTAGATATAGATATGTAACTTAAGCTTAAGGTAGTCAGGATGTTAAGAAAGATGTACTTTCAGAGGCTTGGTTAATCAGCTATTGCCTGAATAATTGGAAGGGAACAAAGGCAAGCACAGTGCTCCAGAGGTTAGTGTTGCTGTAGAAGGTGGGAACCTAAATAATGACATGTAAAATAAAGGCAAACTATATTCCTGCTAATTCTAACTCAAATTCTAGTAGACAACGATAGGTCACAAAAGGGAGAGCTCATTAAATTTCAGCAAACTTTGCTCTTAATTAGTTTAATTTTTTTTAAAAAAAAATGTACCTTCATGCATGTATAAAAGTAGCCATTTGATACAGAAAGTGCAAACTATAACTACCATTGAAAAAAGAGATGTGATAAAGTTTTCTTGTGACTTCAGTGACTCAGAACAGCCCCATCATCAGAAGGAACATGTAAAAAAGTAGTAAAAGCCAATTTTAAACTTAACAGAAGCAATAGAAGTGACAAATGATAGCCAGCAGGACTCTACGCTGTTGCAGCTTGCTGAACCAGATGTCCAAGAGATTTCCAAAACACTGAGAATAGAAACATAATTTCTTACCTGAAAGTTACCATGGATCATGTAGGTAGCTATTTTACATTGAAAAACACAACAGTATTTGAGAAGCTCTATTTTTTTTGTAGGCAAAACAGTTGGAGTAAAAATCTATATATTGTTTCATAAAAAACTCAGCTGTAGCACGCTCAAAAATGCTACTGTTATGGCACTTTTGCAAAATGAGGTTGTCAAAACTTACCCTGTTGACAATTGTAGGAACAGCAGACTCGGGGAATATTGACATAGACCAGGTTTGACATTTGATAAACTGCTAGTCACTGCCGTAGCATGAAAGCATTCCTTGGTGCCAGGCATGAAACATAAATAAAACTATTCCAGTAGCACTGCAGTGAATTCTATCAAGCACAGAGGCGGCAAATTTAGTGAACGTGGTGGTAGTTTTAGGGACTGTCTGAACAAGAGATCACACGTTGCTGATGAGTTCCACCAGGTCATTGTTTCTGGGAGTTTAGTTCCTAAGAAACAGAGTGTATGGCTGGATACAAGTCTGCCTTCTCTAAAACAAATGAAAAAAAACACTCTTACATAAAGGCACCAAAAATACTGCTATGCAAAATAAAGATAAACCCATATATGACGGGGAGGAATTAGAAAAATTAATTAAAAGTATCAGTAATTTTGAGTGAGAGTTAGATTCCTAACTCTCTCTCGGCTTTTTTTACCGTACTCGTTTAAAGATATTAACAAAGAACTTCCGTAGACACTAATGTCTGAAATTTCATAGAATGTAATGTCCATTGCAGAGGTCGTCACCTACAATATAAAAATAGTTTTCTACATAGGAAATAAGTCAAATAACTTGTCGGTATTATTCGTACCTGCATGATGGTAAAAGTTGAGATGTTAATAGAGGACTGCTGCTTCATTATTCCAGGCTTTGCATATCTGATAGCTACAATCTAGGGTCAAGCTTTCTTCTACTACTTTTCTAAAAAAAATTTTTTTAATTATTTAGTGTTTGAGACACTATACTGCTGTCATTAATAGATCACCTTCATCGGCCACATCTAGGTCAAAAAGAAAGAATGGAGTTCAGAAAAAACCCCACCTTTATTCTCAAAATAATCAAGGTACTGCACTGTGAAATATATCAAGTAATGTCAGTCTTCAGGATGTTCTTCCCTTCCTTCAGCTGGGTCTAAACTGGTCTTTTCCCCGCTCATGCTTGGAAAACGGGCCAGAATATCCATCCTACCTTATGCTGTTTCTATTGCCTTTAAATGAAACTCAGTGTTCTCTTCCTAGTCTCTTTGCCAGCCAAGTTTGCCTAGCGTCGCCCATTGCCCACTCTTGACTTTTTCTGCAACCTTTGGTTCAGACATTCATAAAGCCTTGGTCATACTGTCGCTTTCTACCTGGTAAACTAATTTACAGAAACGTGTCACAGGATCCAGACACAAAAGTTGTACCCATTTGACACAGGAATATGAATGCAGGTAGCTGTTTGTTCACTACTGCTCAAGAAAGGTGCGGCAGTATTCCAAACAGAATTCTGTTTGTTTAAGTCCCAGTTTTATTCTTTTACCACAGTCTCGTCTTTTTCTAGAAGATTGAAATTCAATCCTCGTTACAGGTTGATGTTCAGGTTCTTATTTATGTTTTGAGGGGCAGGAAGGGAAATCAGGAAATGAACTCCCTATAGTTGAACCGACAGGGTTTTGTCACCATTTTTAAATTCCTTACATACTGAGTGGAAATAGAATTTTCCCATTTATGATGATGTGTCCAGAGCCAGGAAAGAAAACAAAGCAATGAAGAAAATGAGCAAGCTGGCCAGGGTTTGGCCAAGGGGATAAAGATAGGAGCAGATAATAATAAAGAAATGATGACAGTGCTTGTACAGCTTGAAGGTCAAGGAAGAAAACAGGAGAGCAGCTAAGCCTATGACTAATGCTGTTATAAGAGAATATAGGGCATGAAGAGTCAAGTAACGGTAATAGTTGTGTTACAGAAGTGTGCATCTAAAAAGAAATCCATCACTTAGATTCTATTATTTCTTGTGGTTTATATTTTCCTTTTGTGTCAGACAAGCTAGAAAAAGCTGAGCTGTAATTAAACTACATCATTTTATGTCATGCTTTTCTTACCTATTTAACAATTTTAATTAAATAACTTAATTAGTATTTTAATTATTTAGCTGTATTTTGAAGTCTTGTTATTCTTTAAACATCCCATCACATTTTCTAAAAAAATATTTTTTGAGTTACAAAATAAAAACAAGAAAAAGCATCTATTGCATTAGGACAAACCTTGTGTTGTTCCTGTGTTGGCTAGAAAGCATAGGATGGAAAATATCAGTTGATATTTGCATTTAAAATTATTGGTAAAGTATTTCTTTACATCATGTATTTTTGATTCTAACATATATTTATGATTCTACTTTGAAATTACGCCTTTTTGAAATGTTCCATTCCGGGAACACGTTAAAGGTAGTAAATGGTGACCTCATTTCAGTTACTTGTTTCGACATATGTTAAATAAAGTTTAAGCAAGTCTTAAAATTTGAATACAAAGGATGAGTCAGTGACCTCTTGACCATCATTAGTATTTTGAGTCCTGCCTTTCAGCACTGCTCTGAGCTTGTTTTATGCTCTACACCTCTACACTGGATAAAGAACATTGTTCCAGGGAGCAGAGAAGTAGTAGGAGCACGAATGAAGGGGAGGCTTGAAAGACAATGTGTCAAAGAATGAAACACCACAACAATTACAAGACAAAAGAAAGCGATCTCCCTAGCAGAATAAATAGGATGCACAAAAAAGGCCAGATTTATAGAATTCATCAGGTCATACTGAATAGAGATAGTAGCAGGACTAGCAATGTAAGTTTATAATGTTACTTGACCTGAGATTGCATCCATGCATCTGCTTTTATTACACTTTTTCTTATTATGAAACACTATTGCTTCTGCTTTTGTTTGTACCGCAAAATATAGTAGATACTATTGTCACAGAAAAATTTGCCTACTCTCTAGTAGTTGACAAGCTCATTAACGTTTGTGCTGAGCAAGGAAGAAAACTTTACTTCCATGTTCTTACTTCTCAAACTTCACATATTTGAGAGAAAGTGATATTCAAATAGAAACATAAACAATGGATTGCATTATTAGAACAATAAATAAGTACATTTTTACCTATACATTTTCCCTTTGAGTTTCATAACTTGGTACAAAATATAGACATTGTTATGTATAAACGTAGGCATCGTTATGTATACACGTAGGCATTGTTATGTCTACGTATGTAAGGCACTGAGCAAACCAAGGCTGAGAAAGACCACATTTGTTTATTAGTGTTCTACAGCATGGACTTTTATTTCTTTTTTAAGAAAGTGCTTATTATCCCACTGTAGTGAAGGAACTCTTAGGTCCTCATTCATTACATTTTATTTTAGGGCTTTGATGTAGCTACCCTAAATTAAGAGCCTACTTCTTGTATAATTAATGGAAAGAGGCTGAAATATATAAAAACAATATGAGGCCCATTTAAGATTTCTATTAACTGTTCGAGGTACTTATCTATTTCCAATCAGGAGGGAGAGGGAGCTGATGGTGTCTTTTCTTTCTAACTTAGATGCCTGGGATAACGGTCTAGGCAGGATGACTGAGTCACTCATTTACTTTCAAGACAAGGAAAAAGATCAACTTGAACTAAACGTGGCGCAGAAGGACATGGGTTAATGGTGGGTTTGGCAGTGTTAGGATGATCGTTGGACTTGATGATCTTCAAGGTCCCTTCCAACCTAGATGATCCTTGGATTCTATGATCCTAAAGGCATCCACCTCTTAGGAGCTATGCTCCCTGCATAGCTACCACATCAAACAGAAATGCAATTATTTAAATCCATGGACAAATATTGCTTAATCTTATGGACAAATTTTCTAATACTTTTGCTGAATCAGGTTTAATACTAATTTGAAGTGTCTCTAAAACTCTGTTTGGAGAGGCAATATACATACATTTTTTTCCTATGAGTACAGGCTCCTGCTCTCCCCACCTCCAGGTAACCTAAGTTAAAAAAGTCAAAGTATCTTAATATTAAGAGCTATGGAAATTAGATATTTAATATGTGTGCAATTAGTGATAGGTCTGCAGTCTATGGGCCTGTGCTAAACAAGGTCTCATGGTGTGCATTCTTACAGGGCTTGAATTCTCACTTCCAGTAAGGACAATTATACAGCTGATAAGGAAAAGATGTTTTAAATATGGATCAACCTTAATTTATAAGAATTGTCATGTATGCTTTAAATAGCCAAAATGATTGAAGTGACATTTGTATAAATAAGAATAAGGATGATGAGTTAGAAGAAAGTATTTAAAGAATAATATGCAGCTGAGATCAGCGAGGTTTCAATATATAGTTCATAGGTGATTATTGCATATCATTCAAGCATAAGGTTATCCAGATTTATTTATTTTTTCCTGGGAAACATTAAAATGTTAGTTTTAGCTCTACGTTAGAATGAAAACTTTCCTATCTATAAGGAACTCCCTAATCCATGCCTCTGCTTTCTTTTACCAAAACTCCCATGTTCAGAACAGCCAATAGTTTCAGAGTTAGGTCTCATCTGGGGTGTGAAGGAGCACAGATTCAAATCCACATTTTTGTGTGTAAACTCTTTTGTTTGACTCACTCCATCTTCTATAAATATTAGTCGGGTCAGAGGAAAGAAGTTTATAACTAACAACGTTACCACAGTTTGATTCTGCTATTTAAATGTTTTAACACTTTAAGAGAAAAATAATTAACAGAATATATACAGTGATTTTTCCTGAAAAATGCCCCTACTTTATAAATAAAATACATTATTAATAAAGTAAGGAAAAAAAAGAAGGAAGGTACGTGTGATGAAGACCTCTTTAACTTAAGAACTGTGTACTTTCAAGTCTTCTAATGTGCAGGAACTCCCAGTCTGACAAAATGCTTTGTATTTTGCATGTACACATACATACATGCACACACAGTCATGCACACGTGTGCATACACATTGTGTACACACGGAAACATACAGATACACAAGTACTGAAATGGTCTCGTGACCTTTATAGAGTTCTACGCTTGTGAAGAGGCATTAGGCAGCTGCTTAATGTTAGCTTATTTTCTGCCATAAGCTTTAGTGCGAAAGGTGGGGTAAAATAAGCAGACTATTGTAGCTTTCAGTCAGGAGTTTTAATTGGCATTAATTAAATTGGCTTCCAAAGGGCACATTATGTAGGGGACTTTCCCATTTAAATAATTACTCCATGTTTATCAAACACATTAGTTCTGGTAGAAAGCCAAATTCAAAAAGAGGAGATACAGACCAGGTAAATGTTCAACTTAAGTGCCTCCTAATTGTTTTGCACTAATTATTGGGAGCTTTTATTATGCAACTGTTAATAGTATTGCAGCTTTCTTCAGTAAGAAGCGCTACCAACATGCTTCTGGACTGAATACGTCTTTTACATTTACAAATCTCCTAATGATAACATGAAAAATATATAGAAGTGTCCGGAAATTGTCTGGAGTCAATAAGTCTTCCTCTTTCTTTACAACTCTGAAGTAAATGAATTCTCATTTAGTAAAATCAGAAAGTAATTTTGTTAAAGCCTTGTTTTGTTTAGCACAGAAACAATAAACTTTTGTGTATATTTTTATTTCACTAGTTAGTAAAACATTATGTGGAAACTGTAAAATATTGAGGCTCTGTGTACTCTGCTTGACAGAATTATGTTTCCATAATAACTGAATGCCCTTCTTTTCCAATTTGAGACTCAAAAAAATAAAAAAGCCTCTTGCTTTTTTTTTTTTAATTTGCCAGATTTCACTTCCTACTCAAAAAGTTTAGAGAATACAAAATATATCAGACTGCTTTTTGTTATTAAGATCATTACTTCTCCCTTGGTGTCAGCTGTCACAAAATCTGCATTCAAAGAGTTTGTAAATGCATTGAAAATATCTGACTTAAATGATTTCTTTCCCAGCTATCTAACCAGGATTCCTGCATAAAGAGCACTTTTAGGATTAAGAAATTAGAACTGGATTTGTTAGATGCACGGAGATCTTTCTCGTGTGGAGATAACCAGTGAAAACCTTTAATCAATGGTATCTGAGTGTTAAGACATGGTAGGGTTTGGTGAATCACTTAGTTTAGGCATATTTTATTTCAGCAATCTGGGAACACAATTCTTTTGGGAGACAAGAAGAAAAAGGCTTGTTTTTATTTTTTTTTTTAAATTAACTGTGCATACTGATGTTTCAGAAGACATTTAAAAAATGGTAGAACCTCTCTTGCTGAATGAGGTGAAACCATCACCACCTATCAAAACAAGGCTGTGTATCAACAAAGAGCTTGGTACAAAGAACAGAATACAATATTGCAAGATAATCGCTATTAAGATTGAAGAGAACAGTGATAAATCAAACTCAATAATTTTTAAGCATAATTTGAATGAGGGATACTTAAGTTAGAGGAGGATTAGTGTTCAGCGATTTTCCATATTTAATCCAAGAGAGGAAAATGTGGCAGCCTAATGACTAGTCAGCATCTAGAGGGACTCACTTTCGTGTGTGCAATACAGGATGTTCAAAATTCAAGAATTTAAATCATGCTTATGGATGATTATGCTATTTTTTCCTTTCTAGCAAAACTCCTCATATCGTCTAGCAGACATGTTTTAATCTGCTTAGCTTGTATTTACATTGGTTTTTTTTTTCTTAATATCCTTTCTCCAATAAGTCTTGATTTAAGACAATAGGGATTGGTAATTTGACGGAAGAAAATGACTGTATAATACTGCACAAGAGTGGGAAGGCTTCCAAAACATGAACTTCCTTAACGTTGCATTATTCGACTTCTGAAGGGTCTAGCTTTCAGCCCAAAGAACCTGGGCTGTAAACTTTCTCTCCCAGTTCTGTAGCCCTTCCTACTGAGACACTTTTCTCCAGGCATGCGCTTTTGTCCACTGCACGCAAAGAGGCTCTGTGCACGGAGTGTGTACACAGCTTAAAAACACACAAGCAGATAGGTATGGTACCAACTCCCAGAGAAGGGCAACAGAGCTGGTGAGGGGTCCGGAGCACAAGTCTTATGAGGAGCGGCTGAGGGAACTGGGGGTGTTCAGCCTGGAGAAAAGGAGGCTGAGGGGAGACCTTCTCACTCTCTACAGCTCCCTGAAAGGAGGGGGTAGCCGGGGGGGTCGGTCTCTTCTCCCAAGGAACAGGCGATAGGACAAGAGGAAATGGCCTCAAGTTGCGCCAGGGGAGGTTTAGATTGGAGATTAGGAAAAATTTCTTCACCAAATGAGTTGTCAAGCATTGGAACAGGCTGCCCAGGGAAGTGGTGGAGTTGCCATCCCTGGGAGTATTTAGAAGACGTGTAGACATTGTGTTGAGGGACATGGTTTAGCAGTAACTTGGCAGTGCTAGGTTAATGGTTGGACTTGATGATTTTAAAGGTCTTTTCCAACCTCTATGATTCTGCCAGCTTAAGCATTAATGTACTTATCAGCTCCTGAATAATCTCTGCTGGCCAGTAAGTGGCCAGTCAGGTGTGGAGTGTCACCTCCCATTACCCTGGAAACGTCTGACCTTCGATCTTGCCAATTTGTCACGTTTGAGTTGCTGCTTTTTCCTTAAGGCATTATGTTTTCCATGTCTGTGTTTCTTCCTCGTGTTTCCCTGAGCTGCCAACTATTGTCATTACAACAATTTTTCTTCTGCCCGTGTTACTAGTTCTTTCACATGGCTCCCATTCGAGTTTTCTCAAAGCTTAACAACAACATTCCCAGTAAGACAGAGCCAAGGTCACGGAGCTGTGCTGCACTTGGGCAGCCCTGGGGTCAGAGAGCTCAACTGGGAGGCTGTGGCTTACGCTCCGTCTATAATGAAAGTTATCCGACTGCGTGCATTCTAAAATCATAGCTTTCAAAGCTTATAAATTAGCAGTCATATATTAAAACTTCTGTAAATACCTAATTCTGTAGTCTTTATCAGATAGGACAAAGAATTTTATTTACAGGATATGGTACTGAATGATTATTCTGTCTCTGAGGTAGAGAGAAACCCTTATGACATCTGGAATATATGTATGTATATGCATTTATTTATTTCTACAAATCTTTCTTTGAAAGCATGCAGCTTCAGAGTTCGGAGTAGGAATTCAGATACTTTCCAGTGGTTTCTCCTGACACCCACAGCAAGAAAAAATAACATGTTAGTAACACAGCTTAAATGTAAGCACGTTTTGTGTTTTCGGGAGTGGATGTTAGAGTACAGCACAATTTCTCTGTTCCCTGAGCATTTTGAGCTTTGTTGAGGGGGGTGGAAAGGCACAATGAGCATGTTGCAGTTCTTAGCAATATTTGCTTTTCCTAATGTTGATTCTTAGACCTGATGGCAAATCTCTCTCTCATAAGAGGAGGGGAAAAGATCCTAATAAAGACTGAGGAGGGAACCAACTGTTCTATACCCTTCAGGTTTAAAAAGCAGGTGCCTAAGAGAAAATACAGAGAGAACAGAAGAGAAGACAACTAGGTTTTGGAATACGTGGGAAGAGAGAGAGATTTGGCAAGGGCAGTAGCATGTGCTGGAGGGTGAAAAGTAAAAGAGAGAGAGAGAGATCAGCTTCAGCCAGAGTGGGAAAGGCAGCACCAGAACAGCAACAGTAAGAGTTTATGCAATGAAAACACGCTACGTTCCAGAACCAGAAAAGCTGTAAGTATTTATATCACTTCAAACATTGGACCTAAACCATTGTCTTGAGACACTATTTTCTCTGCGGTTAAAAGACAGTTCGATGACATAATTCTTCAGTGGGATTTAGCATGTGTCAGGCAGTGATTACATATGCTTATTTGTTTTCAGTGAGCACCAAACTTCCAGCCAAAGTTTTTGTTTTAATCTGAAAATAAACCAGAGTCTCTGTGACATCGGTGTGACTCTGGCACTCGTATCCATTCTGTCATAACAGTCTGCACAGATTTCTGTTTCAGCCCTTGGCAAAAGAGCCTGTGTGCCCAGTTCTCACTGATCTGAATGCGTGTCAGGCATTTAGGGATGTTTCATGGGCTGAGAAAGTTGGAAAATAAAGCCACAAGTTATTTTGAAAGACAAGAATGCCAGATTTGTTTCTTTCCTTTTTAAATAGCCTTTCCTTTCTGTTTCTGTGATGAAGTTAGTATTCTTTTTAGGAAGCTGGCAATGAGTACTGTGGGTTGGTACTTATTAACTCATTCTAGTTATACAGCATAAAACTAGTATGCAACAAACGTCTTCGTGAAGGAGGAGGAAGGATATCTGCAGTAAGCGGGAAGGATGCATCTCCTTTAGTGTTCAGAGAATACTTTTCAAGTAGATTTCCCATTTTTTCTCATTTTCTGTGCTTTGATTCATGTTATGGTATGGTCTTGAAGCCTATGAACTGGATTTGTCTTGTATGAAACTTAACTGGATCGCACTCCAGAGGTGCACTACACACTGGTTGTAAACGGGCAGGCAGGCAGTGACTACAGCCAGTTTAAAACAAATCAAAACCCAGTAACAACCAAACAAAATCCTGAAAAGTGTACGGTGTTTGTCTCAGCAGAGCCACGGTAATTGGTCTGCACAACTTGATGTATATACTCTCACCCATCCATCACATCCCGATGAACTGTGTCTCAGTCAAAACACTTCATTTCAATTCAGCCCAAGCCTCTAAAGGGCCAGTTGCATTGGGCAGCTGAAATTGTTATCGAGATTAAGAAAACAGCAGGAATGAAATCCTGTATCTGACTTTTGTGTATGTCTTCAAGAAGACTGACTGAGCTTCCTTTTGTCACAGATCATGAGCTGAACCGCTCTGGCTGTGGGGCGAGAAGCAAGACTAACCGATAACGTGGTGCCTGGTCATGGCATGGTCACAGGTCCTCACAGTCCAAAAGAGCAAACCGTGAACTCAATACCATAGCAAGCCCATGACCATAAACGTGCATCAGATTTTGTGATGCTGTTAATTCAGATATGTTCTCAACAGATATCCCTATGCAATTCCAACTCCAATTTTGGGCTGTCTGTTCATTTGTCAGACACCTAAGTTCACTCGTTCATAAATACTTTAAAGATTAATTCCGTTAACAATACTCACACTGCACTTCCTGACTGCTGTAATCATTCAATAACTTCTTTCTGAGCATCTAATGAAAAGATTAGGACACCTTCCCCTCTATCTTTTTGAGTCACAGATTGCACTCTTTTTTCTTTTTTTTTTTTTTTTTTTTGTACTGTAGATTTTAATAAATCATTTTGAGTAAAAGTCCTTGTAAAACTAATAAAATAAAAATCCTATGCTGATATTGTTTCTATAATGAAACCGTATACAAAGAAAAGCAGCACATTTCACCAGAGTATTTTTAAAGCATTTTCTTAATGAAAAGAAGAACCTCAATTTATAATCTTTGCATTCAGGAGCAGTTTTCATTATTCATTTAAGAGGCCAGCATTAGATTGATGAATGTCTCCAAAAAGAGTGACAATAACCTTTCTATGTTTACTCTTCTCAGATTCTGCTGAGCTCAAGTAATAAAATTCTGTTATGATAAAAAAAAAATAAAATAAGACTTTTGAAATTTTACACAAAAGTGCAGAGTAAATGAAGGAGAAGAGTAAGGGCTGGCATTTTTCCATGAAAAAGAAATAACTCCAGTGTCTAAAATTTAGAGTGAAAAGAAGAGTATTATCCCATGAATCATATTTATATTAATCTATTTTTTCTTCAGGTGGTAGGATCTTGTACAAGGGGAAAAATAAAATTAATATATGATAAGATGTATATGTATAAAATAGTAATTTACAACCACCTGATACTTTTTAAATCCTTTATCTGTAAGTAGTAATTTTTTTATGGGTGGCTGTGGGGCTGGGTTTCAGGTCTGTGACTTCAGCTTGTGACTAATCATTCACGAATGAATATATTTATTAATCCAATTATAGATCATGGTGAGCTGCAGCTCAGCAACTCAAAAAAAAATTTATTTGCTCCTTGCAGATATGTAGGTATGGGATAAATACATAATGTTCATATGGATCTATGGAGGATTACACAGAATTATTGCTCTGTTGCGGAAACATGATAGCAGTAGATTTTTCATATTCTGAATATTACAGGTTTCGTTTTCTCTCCAAAATTTTTCCTGCGGTTGAAGTCCCAATAGAGTCTGTTTGTACTTTGCCCAAAGCTTCCCCCTGTCCATACTTACCTGTTGTTTATTCTTCTTCTTCTTTTTTTTTTTTTTTTGTTTATGGGACATAGAGAAATGTGTTGAATTACACAAAACGCAGTAATTGACATGTAAGGTGATCATTCTAGTTAAAGCAGGAAGTTTTTATTTCAATTTTTTTTATTTTTAGATTTTAATCTTCTGTGATAAGTATTCATATTTTAAAAGAACCATTTCTTGACATCACTGAATGCTGCCTCGGTCTATCACATGTTCCGACCTTGGCAAATCTGTTATATGCACTAAATGGGTTGCCACAGTCCTATTAAATGCTTGTACCTCTGAAAGTTCAAATACAACACTACCTTGAAAGTCTGATTTAAAATAAATAAATAAACAAACCTCACTCTAAGTCAACATTGAAAATTTTTAAAAGTTATTTGTGAGTTTTACAAAATCCACAGGGGGTTAAGAATCGTCATGACACATGAATTCCCTGTTTTCTCAAAAATTTTGATTCAGCAGTTAAGTTCCTGTTCCCCTAGAATACCAAATTGTAAATTGCTCTTTTGGTACTATCAGACTGACATCCTTTTGGTTCCTTTCAGTTGGACATTCTTTGATCGCGGAAGCTCTTACTGCATTATTAACCAAAATATTGGAGCCCTGAGGTATCCAGATGGGAAATTCAACTCCAAGTGGTTTCAATAACTTCTTACTTGATGACATTATTTCTGAACAATTTGTTAAAGCCAATTAAATGGAAACATTTGGGCATCCCATACTTGTGTGATGTCTGACTTGGGTAATTGTGTCTTCAGGCCTTCAAGGCTTAGCTCAGTGCAAGCCTGGGTGCCACCGATGGACAAGTCTGCATCCAGCTCTGGGCCCCAACATAAGAAGGACGTGGACCTGTTGGAGCGAGTCCAGTGGAGGGCCAAGAATATGGAGCGAGGGCTGGAGCCCCTCTGCTGGGAGGACAGGCTGAGAGAGTTGGGGTTGTTCAGCCTGGGGAAGAGAAGGCTCCGGGGAGACCTTAGAGCCCAGTGCCTAAAGGGGCTACAGGAAAGCTGGGGAGGGACTCTTGATCAGGGAGGGGAGCCATAGGATGAGGGGGAACAGTTTTAAACTGAAAGGGGAGATGTAGATTGGATATTAGGAAGAAATTTTTGACTGTGAGAGTGGTGAGCCCCTGGCGCAGGTTGCCCTGAGAGGCTGTGGCTGACCCATCCCTGGAGGTGTCCAAGGCCAGGTTAGATGGGGCTTGGAGCAACCTGGGCTGGGGGGAGTGTCCCTGCCCAGGGCAGGGGGGTGGAACTGGGTGATCTTTAAGGTCTCTTCCAACTCTAACCATTCTACGATTCTGTGAAAAAGCCATTCTGACTGCTCTCCCTGCCATGCCGTGTCCTGTGGTCCCAGACTTCTTAGTGCGTGTGAGCCAGGGACAAGGTGCCTCTCAAATACTCTCTGTGTCTGAGAGGTCTCAGTCTCAGTATTGGGATGAATACACCCATCAACTTGATACTCACAGCCATCTTATCAAAAACAGTCATGCACGGAGAAACCAAATGTGGAATGACGGTATTAGTTTGAATTCACAACAAGAAGTCATAGGCTTTCCTTGCACTAAAAGAAAATTAGTGGTAAAATATTTCATGTCTATTTGACTTCAATATTAATTAGGGAAACACAGACATCAAAGTTTACAGAAGGTGTAGGTATCTGTATATTAGATATTGACTAAAATATTGTATCTGTTAAAACAACAAAAAAATATAAGCACAGTCTTAATACATGCAATTTAAAAAAAAAAAGTATCTTTGTGAGAGGAGAATATATTTTCATGAAATTGAACAAACCTCATACTTTCAGCTGGTTTTGCAACAGGCACCTTGGCACTGACAAACGTGCAGGCTTAAGAGGGAATTGCAAACACCCAGGCTGAGGTGTCAGAAAATAATTGCTTCTTAGAACTAATGTTTATCTCTCAGAGGTCACAGCTTTTCTTAAAAAGAGAACTCTCCATGCTTGTTACAAGGCGCTTCATCTTTTAAGTTTCGCTTTATGCACAAAGAGCGGTGTTCTGTAGCTTATACCTTCCACCTATGAGAGAGTATCAAAAAAATGAGGAAAAAATAAAGGCATTGTATTTGTCTGAAAGAATTCACAGGCAAGATCACTTGAAATCTTTACATTGAATTAATGTGAGAAATTCGCTTGCTATTATATGTGGCTTTCTGGTTTGTGTTACAATAATGTATAATTTTGAAAAATGTCATGAGGAGAATAAATAAAATTAAGTGCATTAGATGCTGTAATATTTAAGCTGTTTAAGAAACACTGTGAACACTGAGGTCACTTACCAGTTAAATACATCCTGGAGTGCTGATTCTCCATATATATTAGAAAGTACCGGGTTTTGGTATTTTGTTTTGGGGTGGTTTTTTCTTTTTCTTTTTTTTTGGTTGTTGTTGGTGGTGGTTTGTTTTGGGGGTTTTTGTGTGTTTTTTTTTTTTTTATTGCATCTTTTTCTGTGTAAGGAATGTGATTCTTGCCTCTTCATAGAAAGAGATTATTATTTGAGGTAGATGACATTTGGTGGTAATAGATATATCCAGTTTATCCAGGGAATGAATGACCAAACACCAGCCTGACCTCTAGAGAACCAATTCAACCTGCCCTGTTACAAAGCTTCCTTATTGTTGATGAAATTTAGTGCATGCTGCCTGAAGTTCTGGGCTGCTTTCATGCTGTTATTTCAGGAGCACCTCCTTTAAACTTGGCATGTAGCAAGGATAGTAATTGTCGTATTAGACTATTATTGTAGCCAGTTAGGTTTTGAGAACTTTCGCTAATGAAAAATGCAGCTCAAAATTACTGGGGAGGACTATTCTTGTGGTTTAAAAGTGACTGGATAATATTGTCTGAACAGTCTGGTGGCAATCTTTAAATGAGTATTGTACATGAACCTGCACATTCCCAATTCAGCAAACTTGAAATAAGCAGTTATTTTTAAAACTTTTTTTTTTTTAATTTAAGTTAGGTTTTCAAAATCCTCAACAACTAATTTCACTGAAATTAAAACAGTGTCACATTGCTCAAAACACTCCTGAACTGTACATAAAGAAAAATGAAATTAAGTAAGTATAACAGAACCATTAGATGAGTAGCTCTGCAGGAAAATGGGTCTAACTCAGCAGTAAGAAGAGTGAAACCGGGAAAAAAAAAACAAGTTAAAACTCCCCAAACTCATTTTTCCTCTATATTTTGAAGCAGAAGCAGAGAGAGCAAGAAGCTTGACTGCAGGTTTATTGGTCAGAGGCTTGGTCCTGCTTTTTATCAAACAATGCAATGAAATTATAATGACAGCAAATAATTAAATCAAAGCAAAATCTCTGGGAGATTAATTTAAAAGTAACAAAGGATAAAACACCTGGCTGTTTTGAGGCAAAAATATGATTGGATTTATATCTAGGAGTGTGCTACAGGTAACAGTCTCTAATTAACACCTCACATCAAACATGGACAAGATGGCAAACATGCAACCATTTGGGACTGATGTTAGAGACACAGAAAAAGCTTTCTATCCTGGCAAGTAATTACAGAGGTGAAGAGAGCGGGAAAACTACTTATACTGAAATTAGCCACACTGGTGAAGCCTTTACAATTGAATCAGCAATTGGGAAAAAAGAAAAAAAATGTAGATGGACCACAAAAATGAACACATTTGTTTTCTAGTCATAAAGCTGATATTCAGAGTACTAGATGATCTGCAGAGTATTTAATTGCTGTTGTGGTGAGCATCTATCACACATTAGTGCTGTTAGGGATGTTGCTAAAGGTTTCAATTTAGTCAAATTGTATAGCTCTACTTGTGTGAGTTGTACTGAAATAGATGACATTACTCACCTGACTAAGCTTAGCAATGTTTGACCCATTAGCTCTTAATTTGTGGGTTAAATTTCTTTTCATAAATAGTTTATAGGCATCACGTTGCTTATTGCACATTCATTTCCTTTTCAGAAACTCATCTTTGAGTCTTGGTTTATACTGAAAGCAAATGGCCATTATTATTATTTTTTTTTTTTTTGCCTTCATGAAAAAATAACTAAGTAGCACTAATTCTCGTTTCCATGGTTAGAGGTTGTCAATAAATTATTAACATAAGAATGACTGACCTTGGGGAAAAATGATGGCTGTAGAGTTAATGAAAAATTATAGGCTTTCTGAAAATCATTTTGAGCCGTTTATGATTAACTTTCCTGTAGCTGGCTTGAAAGACTTAAGTTGGTTTTCATATCAGATGAATTTTTTATCTCACATGCATATGTTTTCTTTAAGAATCAAATTTCATTGCTAGCATTGTGAGTTAAGCTCTGCTAACTCTGACTTTTTCCTCTATGCCTCTGTGGGGTATTTTTTGCTCCTGCTAGTTTATATTTTCTCCTAAAATAAAATAGATCACAACTTATTGTGCTCTAAAATCAATAAATTAACTATTTTTGTCTTGTTTATGTACACAGACATGTTCTATATAATTCTCTTCGGTATGTTTCTGCTTATGTCCTGCAGAACGGCAGAACGTTGACTTTGTCTGAGTTATGTAGTATCTTGTAACATCAAAAATGTATTATCTTCCTCAGAAATAACTATTTAGATAAATATTTCCAAAAATTCCATAATGTATACTATGTAGATACTCAAAAATCATTGTCCTTTGCTTCAAACCCTTTGTTCCTGTATTGAGACATGGTCTAAATCACGGAACTCGTCCTATTTATTGAAGTGGCATTATGGTGTGAGTGCATGTGCAGGATGTGTGTCTGAGTTGCATCCTGTTCTGCGTTTCCTAGGTACTTGGGAGAACAGTGTGCCAAATGACTGGAACCAACGGTTTTTCATGAAGAAAGAAGATACTCCAGGAAGAGGTAAGGAAAATGCTGAGTTTTCTATCTGATTGAGAAACCAGTTTGGAACACCTAATAACAGACCCTATATCTCAGTGCTGGTCTTTTTGATCAAACGATTTTTCAGGTTGCTAAAGATGAGCTATACTGCTTTCCAAAGGCTTTCACATCATTTGTTTTTAACTCTTGCAAAGATTGCCCCTTACATTCATCATTTACTTTCATTGACCAGCCATTTGAGCAGCTTGGTTCTTTTAGCTTATGTTATGGCACTTGTTTATCCATGACAACTCATGTTATTAATTTCACATATAAAACACACCATCATGAAAAAAACTGTCAAAAAGCAGGAGCAGCAATCAAATACTTCATACAAAAATGAGTTATGTCTCTGTATACCATAAAAAAAGATCAAAAATCTGCACCCAAAACACTTTAGAATCCAGCATCCATTCAGTTTTCTCATGTACTATTGATACCAAATTATTATCTAACAGAGATCTTTTACAAATCATATGTAAGTTCTGACTGGTAGGGGTTTTGTAATCACGCTATGTAAAAACAAACAAACAAACCAACCAAAAAGCCCCGCCAGCATTTATTTTCATGTGTTGGTAGACTATAGGAAAGTCATATTTTGCATAGACAACTTGACAGTTGCTTATTCCTTTATGGACAAATTCTGAAACCTTTATTTTCAACTCTGTTTGGTTTTAAGCACCCTCTGTTTTTCCTTATTTTGTTAACATAACATAAGGATGATTCTTTATTGCTTCTTAGTGTAGCCCACCTTATGTATACATGTGTATATGAGTCTATGTGTGTATATATGTGCAAAACAGAGCTCTAGACATTTTTAAAGTACTTTGAGTTCTACCTACTCTCGAAAGAAAAAGCTGTAACAGTACTCAAGGTAGAGGGAGAACAAGGAGAATGGGACTGTTGAAGAAAAAACGTCCAGCTAGCCGTGCTGCAAGGTGTATAGCTTCCAAAGCAATGTTTCAGAAAGTAGAAGTAAGGGCATTGAGAAGGACTGTTTTTAAAATAAAAAGACCTGACTATACCCTTGAAGAAAGAGCAGAAAACTCACAAATTCATCATACTTTTCTAAGACCTAGGAACTATTACCCTTTATAACTCCTGATATTGCCCTTCAGGCAATGCAATTCCTGCTTATCTCCTTACTGAGTGTAGACACACCACAGGTCTTTCAAGTTGTTAGTGTATTTTATAAATTCCCAAGAGGCAATATAAACCCATCAGCTATTATTAAATTTAATTTGTATACTAGTTCTGCATTTAATATCTAGCATTATGGAATTATTCTATAAATTCTCATAATATACTTTATCTGCAGTTGCAAGATAGCTGATTTTAGAGATAAGAATGCCTCCGAGTTCCTGCTGATAGAATTCTTCATTAGAAAATATTTTCATGGAATTATACAATAGTGAGCACTGATTAAGTAAAGAACACCAATAAATTAAGGCATCCTGTTTAGCTGGAGTCAGATAAAGCTTCATTTGTACTCATGTGAATGAATTTTTCATCACAGCTAGAGGTGCATTTAATTCAACCTTTATATTGTTGTTTTTTTTAAAAACATTTAACTGTTATTTTGAAAATTATACTGGATTATGCTCGTATTTTTAATTATTGCTGCTTTTGTCTTTAACGTTGGTCTACCCTCACTTTAACCAGCACTCCAGTCCTGCAAGCAACAAAACTTTGATTTTTGGGGGAAATTGGTTGTCACCAGAAATGTCATCATGTTATGATGAAACTGTTGGCAGCTCTGACAAGGCAACATTGTTAAAGTTGCCATGGCAGAAACTCCATGTTATTTAGTACTGTAGGCCTTTGTTGTTTTGGTGTTTCTTGCTTTTATGTATTGCTTGAATCCTGTGTACACAGAGATAACATTCATATGTATTGCGTTGCAACTCGGGCTTTACTTTGGATTTATAAATGATTCACAACAAATTCAGTCACCCCGTATGTCTTTGAAGGTATGGTATTGTATGAATAACCAAGTTCTTGGGGTAGGAGGAAAATTATTGCACTTATATTTGAAATAACTTCGGAAGATCAGTATTATACAGTTGAGGGTGATGACAGCATTGTATGTTCGAGAGTATGAGGATACTATGATATCATATAGTCAATTAAATAAATTATATGTTTCCACTGTCTTAACAAATGAAAGTTGAACAACAGTAAGGACTCAGACGGTTTAAGATGAAGCAGAAAATAAAATCAGGCTTAAGACGGCAACAAACGACAGATAGAAAAGCAATGAACTGCACAGGTACAAGATGGAAA
Organism: Vanellus vanellus; assembly: GCF_965231255.1. NCBI lineage: Eukaryota > Metazoa > Chordata > Aves > Charadriiformes > Charadriidae > Vanellus > Vanellus vanellus. The sequence continues at coordinate 81,852,277 of NC_138909.1, forward strand.
GCACTGTAATGTGCCATTTCCCAGTGTGGCCTTGTTTCATGCTTATGAATACTGAGCAGCGTTTACGGCGATCTAGAGCACCGAAGCATTGTCCACAACTCCGACAGGGGGAAGCAGAAGATGCCATACGCAGGGGAAGTTACTGGCACCCAGGCACTTCTCCGCAAAATATGACTGACTGACAAGGTTTGGAGCGTGTGCTTTTACTTTAGAGTATTTTTGAAATGAGCACTCCCGATCATCCTAAAACTGGTTGGAGTGAAAGGAAACTCCCGTGGCAAAGCTAACAGTTCTTTGCAAAGATGTCTAAGTTTCTAGAAAGCACTGAAAGGATCTGTGCGTAGCTAGTGTTAGTATCAAACTTTCAAAGAATCCTGTTCATTCTCATGAAAATAAATCTAACCCTAAAAAGAGTTAGTTGGTGAGGTGACTAAAGGTGAGTGTGTTCAGAATGGAACACACACTAAGTGAATACGTGCGGAATCCTTTTCCTATGAACAGAAGGGTCAGGTTTGAAATTGTCAGAGAAAATAAACATCTTGAGGAATCAATATATGAAGAGATTAATATTCTTTAGATGATGGAATAAAACTCTCAAAGGCAAATTAACTTTTGTAACATTAAGATTATAATACAGTCTTTGCCATTAGACAAATTATCTCAGAGTTCACAAAACTCAACCAGTTTCTAAGAATTAAACTGTTTCTGGCTAAATCCTTCTGATGCACTTTTGTAATGCTGTATTCACTTTCACTGCGAAGTTTTGATCCACTTTTCATTTGAGTAAATCTTAAATTACTTCAAATAAAAAGTCGGTTTGGCAGGTTTACTGTGTTGGTATCTTAAAGACCATCGTATTAATTTCAGGCATATACATGAAGTAGCAACACTATTATCAATCATTCACCTGGTATAATTGTGTCTGTGTGCCAGTGCATTTATTTTAAAAACATTTTCTGTCGGTTTATAGAGTTTGCTGGCCTGAGAAACAACTTTATCAGAATTTTTCCCTTTTTTTATTTTTTTCTGAAATGAATGTCTTCACATTCTGTTGCATCCACATTTCTGTGTGTAGAGCAACATAGCATTAGGTGAAACTCTCGGTCCTGAGAGCCAATCCCCGAGGAGAGCAGGCTGCTGGTGCTTCTCTCCTTGTTCCTGTTATCTCCTTCCCTGTTAGTGACCTTTGCTGTCTCGACAAGTGCACAGGCGTCGCCTTGTAACCCAGGGAATATTGAGGTACGGCTGTAACAGGCTTACAGGATTTGTGTTAAGCTAACAACACAGGCTTCAAACGCATCAGGACTTGTCTTGAGCAGCTTGGAGCTGTGATTTAGCTTGTAATAGCAATGATCTAATGACCGAGTGATTATTACAAACTTCATTTTAGTTTTTGCCTGCTTTGGTATAACTTTGTGGTGTAATGCCTTGTTCCATGTATTTTTTAATCAACAGACTGTGATAGTGAGTATTTATTCTGTGTAAGCAAGAACTGTCTGTGACCCTAGAATACAATACAGCATTGAGGAGTGCAGGTGTGGGGTGATTGCAGGAACTTTACAAGTACAAGCACCAGTTAATGCTGGAGACCCCAGGGCCTCACCAATGGGAATTACTGGTCATCAAATAGATGCAATGTTAAGACAGCACAAAAATATTTTAAAACCCCACAACCCACACAAGTATCCAAATAGGTAAAATCCACCATACATAGTAAATTCAGATACAACATAGACTTGCAGACTGAAAAAGAGCAAGCCATAGAGCATAGAACCACAGAACTATAGAATCATAGAATTGTCAAGGTTGGAAGGGACCTTGAAGATCATCAAGTCCAACCATCGACCTAACACTGCCAAACCCACCAATAACCCATGTCCCTCAGCACTGCGTCCACCTGTCTTTTAAATCCCTCCGGGGATGGTGACTCCACCACTTCCCTGGGCAGCCTGTTCCAGTGCCTGTTGCAAACACATTAAAACCACATAGAGATTTAATATCTTTTTTGTATTCTGAAATATCTTCTAGACTTAAATGAATATGAAGTGCATTAGCTCATTCCATCAAATGTTTGTGTTTCCCAATATTTCCAGAGTAAGATTTCTTGAAGTCTGAAGCTTTCTATTTACCATTCTGTCAATGCTGCTCTTCACTGAGTTTAGAGATCTGATTTTTCTGCATATATTCAACTTCTGTTTGAGCTTCTGTTAAAATAACATAGTCTCATTTGCTTTCCCATTCAGAATAATTTCTCAAGTTTTCCTTAAATAGTTGTCTTTCTGTTTTGAAAAACATCAGATTTTTAGAGAATTTCTTTCATAACTTTCACTCTTTCACTTTAACTCATGACTATTTTCCTCTTTGATTTAATACTTGCAAAAGCTTGCCTGGAATTACTGCCATCTATACGAATGATTGACTGCAGAAAAAAAGCTTTCTGTGGCTTTGTGTTTAGACTTTGGTATATTTTCTTATGTTTTTCCATCAAAATGGCTGTGCAAATTGTTTGTTTTATATAGAAGGTATTCAAATATAGGAGGAGTAAAACAGTTAAGTTATTTTAATTCTTTCTGTCTCCCTACTTATACAATATCTTACTGTATATCGTGATACTATGTATCTATCTATTTGTGGTACATGCTGTGGGATTTTAAATCTTTTTTTAACAACGAAACATTTTTTAGAAAGTGTCCTGTCATTGCATAGCAGCCTTTCCCATTCCCACACATCGCTACGCTCAGTGGTGTAGCACGCATTTGTCTTGCAAAATGTACCATCTGACAAAAAATGAATGCTAAGGAAAGATGTAAACCACGCAAACAAAATGCATAAAGGTGGTATTTTTGGTAGCCTGAAATCACATGCTTTCCAGTTTGTTGTAGGCATTCCTCTCCCAGTTGTGTTACACACCTCTCCGATATAATCCAGTCACCCTTTGTGTTCTACATACTCTCTTCTCCACATCTGCAAAAAGAGCTGTCACAGGCTTCTGCTTTGGTGAAGATAGACGTAGGTGTTGAAAACAAAAGCATTTTTTCCTGGGAATTCCACCTGTTCTTATTTTACCATCTTCTATTAAATCCTAATACCTTCAGACTCTCAAAATTGCTCACTAAGTTGTATTCTGCTCTGCGGTATGGATCTTATTTGTTTACGTAATCTTTGCATCTTTTTACCTGTTCTCACTTGTTCTCGCCTTCCAGTCATCTTCTACGGAGACCTCGAACAGTGAACCCTGTAACTAAATTGCCTTTTACCTCTTGAAGTCCGTCACTAAAACTCATTGTAAATTCACTTTTTTTCATGACTTCTTTTACTTGTGTAATTCTACAAACACCGTCCTGCATTAAAAAATAAAGGAGAAATTAAGTGAAGCAGTGACATATACTTCTTAAATACACTGTTTAACGATGACCTCTCCTACTTTTATCTTGTCTGCTAATTTCTATTCATTTTGTAAACTGTACAAGAAAGTGGGTTTGCAGGCTGAGCATACTTGTGCAATATGAGAGCAATAAGTTGCTCATAGTGCATTCATTAACAGGTGTATTATTTTTTTAATATGAACAAGGTATGTTTGGACACTATAAGTATGGCTGTTACCCCTGATAAAAATGTTCATACTTTAACTACACTTTTTTTTTTTCAGAGTCTCATTGTTAAACTTCTGGTAATTTATTATGATTCAATGTTGGATGAAATACACTCTTAGAATGATAGATAATATGCCAGGGTACATCCTATTTCAAAGAATTCTTTGCATTTCTTTCATTGCCATCATAGGAAAAACAAGCAAAATGCAAGAATTTTAATTAGAGGAAAAACTGAAACTACTTCTGTCTTGAAGAATTAAGGGACTGGCAAACTGTTAAACCAGATGCACAGTCCATTAAAAGTAAAGCAAGCTTTTATTATCAGTATTTTTCAAAACCAGCTGCAGTTAAGAAAAGTGTTATTTCCAACTAAAACTTATGAAGGATACTGAAAGCTGCCTTTGCGTGTACTTTCAAGCGGAAGAAGCATTTTCTAAATATCAGCAGTGTTTGAAATACTGTGAAAGTTTTGCCAAAAGAACAGGCTGTACTGAAAAATGGAAGAATGCATACTTAGTGGCATAAATATTGTTAGTATGTTTAGACTACTGAGTTTTACTAACTTTCAACACTTGCAATACGCTGCTTGTATTTCTAAGAAGTTTCATTGAGCTAAGCAAATTGAGTTGATGGTAGACTGAAAAATAAGTCTGTTGTTGAGAAAAGTTATTGTCTTTGCTGCTGCCTGGAAATGAAACATGGAATATTTTTCTGAGGTTGGAATTTTGACTTGTTAGACTTTTGATTAGCAAAAAATTGCAAAGTTAAGTTGCAATATCATGAATTGGATGATATATTGAGAGTGGAACAAATTAATTCAAGTGGATATTTCATTTTGTAATAAAAATGGAAACTAATTAAATAGATAAAAGTCATAATTAATTTTTAAGAAATAGAGCCAAGGGGAAATTTTGGAATATCAGCAGTCTGTCAGAATCTTGGGAAGCAGGCATATATAGATTTATGTGTTTGGTTGCATTCTATTGCAAATGAAGTATCAATAACAGATCTTTCAAGGAAATTTTGAGAATAGGTGAAGAAAAACTGTGCTAGCTGCCATAATAAGCGCTACTTCTCAAAGTGAAGATGCCATGTTATTTATTGACTTCTGCTTCCTCATCAGGTTTGTTTAAGTGGAAGATATTCAGCAAATTTCTGCTTCTGGTGCAATGGAATTCCCAAATAGCTTAAGCTCATGAAATTCTCCATAGCTTCCACTCTAGATTTCCAGCCTCTCTTACCTAATTAGCTAATAGGCTTTTTCTCCTACAAATTCTTAATGAGGTTACTGCCTAACCATATTGCAGAATGCTGTGTGCGGGATGAGTCATTATCATCAAATGTCATGAATGACATTAAGAACACGGAGGTCTTTTGAATGTAATGGAAAAATGATTCAGATTTTTAGCATCATTCTGAATGTATTTTTTAAAGCTGTATTGGCACTTATTACAGAGCACTTCTTGTTTTGTTAGTATAAAAACATTCATATAAACATCAGCAGTAACAGTTTCTTGCTTCTTGTATTTCATTTGCATTTCTTTATTCCAGTACATATTCCATCTCTATTTTAGTTGATAGTTTTTCTTCTGATAAAATCACTCAGCCTTCGAGCCAAGCCTCAATATAAACCTTTTGGGGTTTTTTTGTTTCTTTTTTTTTTCCTTTTTTTCCCCCCAGAAGAAACAGGAATCTAACATAGCTCCAAGTTTCTCCTTTGTCTTTTCACAAGACTATATACAAAATTTGCTGATCTGGCCCTCAGAAGCTGACTTCTAAACTTTCCATAACAAAATGTGACAAATCACACAAAGTTTTACCTTTCACTGGTATTTCTTTTACTCACTTTGAAAATGCACTTTCATGCATTTCCTTCCTAGACTTTGTTCTGTACTGGACTTCTCCACCAAACTTTCTTCCTTTCTCAAGCATAATCCTACATCTTTTGAAAAAAAAAAAAAATTATATATTGCTTGCTTTTAAATTGCTGGTTATGCAATGCTTTCTGGTTCATATGAGTCTGTTGGCAATTAAAAATATTTTTATTTTTAAAAACTTTTCCTCAGAAGTGTGACCATAATAAAATAATAAATTTTATAATGGGTTTGGTGCTGTATTTGCCGTGGAGGGAGCTCATTTTGAGTAGGCCCTCCTCTAAGAAAGGCCGGTCCTTATAGTATATAGAATTTATTTCCAGCAATCAGCAAGAATAATGTTGCGGTGAATTTTATCTCCCATGTGCAACTAACATTTTGTTCACTTCATTAAAACTGTTTCATTTGATAAGGTTTTCTCAAACAGCCTTTACAACCTACTTATAATTACTCCCCCAATGGAAAATGTGATTTATTTCAGTGTGTTGATTCCAGGTGGGTGCCAGTGAAACATATGTAGCTATGAATCTTGTACAATCTTTTATATTGCTGTAGTCATCACCCTCCTGTATGCGTCTTCTTTAATGCTATGAAATCCAAGAAATGTTTAAAACATCTTGCATGTTATGATCAGTAAGTTTACAGACGACACCAAGTTGGGCAGGAGTGTTGATTGGCTTGAAGGTAGGAAGGCTCCACAGAGGGATCTGGACAGGTTGGACTGATGGGCCGAGGCCAATGGTGTGAAGTTCAACAAGGCCAAGTGCCGGGTCCTGCACTTGGGTCACACCAACCCCATGCAGTGCTACGGGCTTGGGGAAGAGTGGCTGGAAAGCTGCCCAGCAGAAAAGGACCTGGGGGGGTTGGTGGACAGCTGAATATGAGCCGGCAGTGTGTCTGGGTGGCCAAGAATAAATATAGAGTCATAGATATTAGGCCATAATTACTGGTGTTGAGCGGTTCTGGTAACATAACAAAGATAACTGAAAATGAGAGATTTTGGTAGCAAATGCCTATCATAGCACTGTGAGTTTGTCTGTATGTGCTGTGTACAGTGGTGGTAAATGGAGTTAAATCCAGTTGGTGTCCAGTGACGAGTGGTGTCCCCCAGGGATCAGTGCTGGGGCCCGTTCTCTTTAATATCTTTATCAACGATCTGGATGAGGGGATCGAGTGCACCCTCAGTAAGTTCGCAGACGACATTAAACTGGGGGGGCGTGTTGATCTGCTTGAGGGTAGATTGGCTCTGCAGAGGGATCTGGACAGGCTGGACAGATGGGCTGAGGCCAATGGTATGAGGTTCAACAAGGCCAAGTGTCGGGTCCTGCACTTGGGTCACACCAACCCCATGCAGCACTACAGACTGGGGGCGGAGTGGCTCGAAAGCTGCCTGGCAGAAAAGGACCTGGGGGTGTTGGTGGACAACCGGCTGAGCATGAGCCAGCAGTGTGCCCAGGCAGCCAAGAAGGCCAACACCATCCTGGCCTGCATCAGGAATAGTGTGGTGAGCCGGACTAGGGAAGTAATCATCCCCCTGTACTCGGCACTGGTGAGGCCTCACCTCGAGTACTGTGTTCAGTTTTGGGCCCCTCACTACAAGAAGGACATTGAGGTGTTGGAGCGTGTCCAGAGAAGGGCTACAAAGCTGGTGAAGGGTCTGGAGGACAAACCTTATGAGGAACGACTGAGGGATCTGGGGTTGTTTAGCCTGGAGAAGAGGAGGCTGAGGGGAGACCTTATCACCCTCTACAACTACCTGAAAGGAGGTTTTAGAGAGATGGGAGCTGACCTCTTCTCCCTGGCGACAAGTGATAGGACAAGAGGAAACGGGTTCAAGTTATGTCAGGGCAGGTTTAGATTAGATGTTAGGAAGCATTTTTTCACTGAAAGGGTTATTAAACATTGGAATAAGCTGCCCAGAGAGGTGGTGGATTCACCATCCCTGGAGGTGTTGAAGAAAAGGGTAGATGAGCTGCTTAGGGACATGGTTTAGGAGTGGTGGTGTTTTTATCAGGGTAGGTTAATGGTTGGACTTGATGATCTTAAAGGTCCCTTCCAACCTCACTGATTCTATGATTCTATGATTCTATGCTTGTCTTGTGTATGTGTATCTTCTAGTGCGCCATTTCCAGTAGAGGGAACGATTAATGACTTCAGAGCAAGGATGCATGTATGATGAGGCTGTGCTAATAAAAAAAAAATATTTATGCTGTTGGGAAACTACAGCTTGAAAGCTGTTGAAGAGAAACAGTGTTGTAAGTAGGATTTCCAAAAGCACAAACATGAAATGATATCACAAAATGAAAGTGCAAGCACAGGGTAGTATCAGAGGCCCCAGGGATATAAGTAACACAAAAATGGTCAGTCCTGTGCCATTAAAGAAAAGCCATCTTGGGAGCTGGTTGGTATTTTTGGGGACGGTGCTGGTGGTTTTTTTTATAATGAAGAAAGGAAGGAAATGTATACCACACCACATATAGAAAATTCAGATATGGCATGGAATTACCAAGTAATGAAGTATAAGCAATTATGCCATCTCTGTTAGCAACTGTAAAAAGATGACTCTGAATGATGCTGACTTCAAGAGTAAGAAGGAAGAAGCCACGGACATAAACGCCATATTCCTCCTGGCAAAGGGAAGGGGGCACCCGAGCCGTAGTTAACAGCAAACTCCTCCCAGAAAAAAACACGGGACTGATTTGTTGCAGTCCCTGCTGGCACTCCTGGGACCCAGGAGCACAGGAAGGGTGAAAAATCTTAGAAAGTTTGTGTATTGCAGTTCTCATTGTGCTATTGGGAATGGGCCGAATAATTGGGCAATCTGAACTCTAAGTGTGAATATCATTGTAAAAAGACTATTAAAAACTGTATGATTAGACTGTTTGTCTTAGACTAATGGTAAATTCTTGACTTTGTTTAAAATCGCCCAGGTGGTTGATCTGGTACGAGTGGCCGGGAAGGCAGGCTGTTAACGTGGATGCAATGTTGCTTTCTTGACAAGAATAATATTTCTAGCAGGCAGCTCATACGTCTGTAAGGAAAATGGGCAGGTGTGACCTTCTGGAAGCAGATAGCACAATTTTGCAACAAAAATGGTGATTTCCAGGGTCAAGCTCCTCACAAAGATTTTATTAGCTAGACATTATATCTTTATTAATAATAAATAAATTCTGCTAAAACCTCATAAATACCAGGACCCACACAGAAATAACATGTTTCTACACATGAAGAGATTACTGCAATCTACACCTTTTTCGCATTCCATCCCTAATATTGCAATCAACCAATTAAAAAATTCTAGTTCTTTGGGATATGCAGTAGAATTTGTCTTCTCTGAAAAGCCTACAATCCTAGTGATTTCTTTAAAATTATAATTTATTTATTTTAATTCAAAATATGTTAAATACCATCTTTTGATTTGGTTTTGTATTTTTTATTTTTGTTTCTATTATACAGAATTTGTAGGCAGCGGTCACACAAATCCCTGACAAATTAGGTAAAAGCAAAGAAACAGTTCTGCAGTGGTATGCTGGAAGTATGGAGTTCCTCCTCCTGTTTTGAAGTAGGTGGTGATAACTAGGACTCCCAGGTGCTACATATTATTAAAACCATAATAATAATATAGTGCCTAGTGCTCCAGAACCGCCACGATGGAGCTCAGTGCTTGCTGCTCGTGTTTCAGCTCCGCAGGGAATGTGACAGATGAAGTGAGGAACAAAATCTTATGAAAAATCTCAATAGAATTAGACCAGCTGTTTTCTATAAATATTCAATAGCATCCAATAAAAATAACTTTGGAATTTTACATGGAGAGACAGTATGTAGAACTAAAGAGCAGAGCGTATCTCTAGCAGGCAGTATATCCCTGTACCGTTGTAAGGGCGCTCTCAGAGGTACCTCAGGAAGACACAGTGGGTGGGGTTCCTCTTAACTACCTCTTGACCTCTGCAGATAGTGAATTATCTTAGGCTTCCATTACAGTTAATTGATCAAAGCAGATATCTTAAGTGACTTATCTGATTCTGAAATTGGTTTTTAAAATCGCTTGTACTACAGAAGTAATTATCTCCTCTCCTAACTGTAAAAGGATGAGGAGCAGAAAAACAGTACCTTGTGATTTTTGTATTTCTCATTTCTGCAAGGTGTCAAGAAATTCGGTACTTCTTTAACAGGTCTGCATATTTTCCTGCATCAAAATGCTACCTGGAAAAATAATTTCCTTTACGTATTACTTAATCCTGGTAAGGGTAACTTGATAGCAATAGACTCAATAGACCCCGTGCGTACTGCAACCAGAGGTTGCAATTCTTGCCAGTCCTTTGAGAGATCATACAAAAATAAAAGCTCTCCAATTCTTCAGAAAAGGTTTAGAAAACATTAATCAGCCACATTTGAGCTCAAAGTTTCTTGTTTTCTTTCTTTTTGTTTAACCTCCAGAAGTTGAAAATTTTATCATACCTTTTTACTACAAAGTTCTGCACTTCCTACTCCTACACACCTATTTAATCAGCTGTGTTTGTCCCATTAATGAGCAGACTGGAAGGGTTTCTGGATCATTTTGTCAGATCTCTTGCTCTTATAGGGGCCTAAATGTCGCAGTTACTCTTGTATCTACACCGGTATTAAATGTGTGCATCTGAAAAAAGCACAGCAATTCTTTGTCTAAAACCAAACTTTCAGAGAAGAAGTCTGCTTTAGTGTCAAAAGAAGAAGAAATTCCCCATTTAGTCTAACAGGTTGTTATATTTCTTAATTAAGAATAATGTTAAAACTATGCTTACAAGTATCTAAAGGGTGGGTTGAAGGAGGATGGAGCCAGGCTCTTGTCAATGGTTCCCAGTGACAGGACGAGGGGCAATGGGCACAAGTTGGAACACAGGAAGTTCCGTTCAAATACACGGAAACACTTCTTTACGGTGAGGGTGACAGAGCACGGGCACAGGCTGCCCAGGGAGGGGGGGGAGTCCCCTTCGCTGGAGATTTTCAAGACCCGCCTGGATGCAGTCCTGAGTGATGTGCTCCGGGCAATCCTGCTTTGGCAGGGGAGTGGGGCTGGATGATCTCTGGAGGTCCCTTCCAACTCTGAAAACTCCATGATTCCATGACCCCATGATTTGGCTGTATTTCCAGCTTCCATTTCTGTGAACTCCTATCATGGTTAACTGTTCTTTTTAGACCTTGTTATAAGATTAAGAGGATACAAACCCCAAATATTCATACTAAATCCACAAAAATACATTTCAGAAATATAGACTTGAGTACCATAATACTGTTAGTAAGATGCTCATTAATTGACTTTAGACATTGAAATTTGAAATGGTTGTGTTAATGAGTGCCGGTAAAACTGGAAGCTGTTGATAAACAGTAATATAAGTTTTCTTCTATACAAAAATCCCTGTGACATTTATTTACATGACATTAAATGAAAAAAAAAATATTATAGGGAACATTAATTTGAGAAATTGGTGAATCTGAAATTTCTTGTTAAAGGTGGGAAAATGCTGATGAGGCATAACGGCTGAGCAGTCTACTTTTTTAATACTAAGGGAGAATTGCTACTTGGACATGACAGACATCTTTTTCTGGATCAAAGCATGTTTGTCATGGAATGAAATAACTTGACATTCTGTCATAAGGTTTATCAAAGCATCTTTGCTTCTTGAAGGACAAACAAAGCCACTTAGATCTCTAAAACAGATATGATGTTTCAATCAGTACTAAGCATCAATTACTTTCAAGAACAGAACTATAAAAATAAAAAATATAAAGGAAAATACAGTTCTGGAATATTCTGAAACATTAAATTTTAAAAGCTTAAGAACAACCCCCAAACCTAAAAATTAGATTCTTAAAAATATTTTTCTTTGTTCAGTTCAAAATAAAATATATTTTCGGTACTTTTATGAGAGAAAACTCCTTTTTTAGTTAGCTCTGGTTGCTTATATTTTATTTTAAAAGGCTTAGCATATCAATTCCTTGAGATAACTGTCAATAACTGTGAAGATTTGTCAGTTAGCAGCTCTTAACAAATGTCATGTTTTTAATGTTCTGGAAATCAGAATGGTATTAAGTGCATTGTGGAATTCCCAGTCTATTATATATTTAGCTTTTTTTTACATCAGCTATTTTCCAAAAAAAACTGCCTTGAATAAGATTAAGTATGTTGCTATTCCTAAATCTTTGTTAATTGAATCTCAGGTCCATTTTTGCATCATCTTACCTCACACTTGATGGAAGATCAACAACCTGCAGTTACTTGGGTCATTCTCTTTTTTAAGTTGTTGTATAATACCATCAGTCTTCAGTCTGCTGGAAATTCCGTGGTATTCCAAGATTTATTAAAAATTTATATCATCGTTAAATGTTTACAACATGTAGATATTGTTTTATACCTCTTTGCTTACTAATGGACTGGAAAGTACTTTATCTTCCTTATGTGATAAGAGGATTCATCATGCTGTTTCCTTCTGAGTAAAGAATAGAAATGTATATTGAACTCTTCTATTTTCTTCCATCATTAACTGCATTACCATCGTATTCTAGTAATTAGTCTTTGTTAGTATGCTTTTGCTGTCATATTCTTCACACGCTTATCTCTGTTTTCCCTAGTCCTACAGTCCATGGATTTCTCGATTTCTCTTTGGTAGTACGTGCTCCCTTAATGAATTTTCTGAAGTGATAACTGCATTCCCTTTTGTAACTAACTCCTGTATGCTTCTTTGTTAATTAGTTGTAGCATTTACCTTCTACAGAAACAGGTTATGTATTTACATAAGTCATATGGCAGGGTGAGCAAGATTTTTATTACACATGGTAAAAGACCTGATGTTCCACAGCTGGTTATATGATTTCATTTTCCACTGCCCGTTTGGGCACAGGAACAGGGTGAATATTCAAGGGTTATTTCCAGTTGAAAATTTGTCTATTCTCCATTTAAAATTCATTGCCTCCATTTAAAATACCATTTGGATTTTCTTTCTTGGAGCTGCAAAGTATTAAGGATATGAAACTGTAATTCTTGGTTTTCTGTACTTGCAAAAGCCTAGATTCATTTTGAGTGCAAGGAAGAAGATGGACTCTTCTGTATTGTATTTGCCAATTCGTAACGCCACAGTCTCCTTTCCCGGGTTCTTTGCAAAGCCCCAGGATGTAGTGAATACACAACCAACATGGCAATCTTCCTTCGTACTTTATTGAGTGAGATTCTGGTATTGTATGCCGGATAAAAGGAACCACTCCTAATTAAATCATGGGCAGTTAAAATTCTATTTAGTATTGATCATGCATTTAACAGCAAAGACTCCAAGATACCAGATCACTATCTATTGACATCCTAGCCCCTTGAGAGGTAATTAACGATGAAGCCAGCGGTATCAGATTAAACATTTTGCCTGTGGTTTATTCTCTGTGTGGGATTTTCTTCTGGCCTTCTTCACAATGATCACACTTGGGAATAAACCAACAATTTTAAGTTAAGATGCCATAAACGTCGTATCGAATAAAAAAGACAGTCATTTCTTTTTGCAATGATTAAATAATTTTGAAAATGTAAAAGCCTTTTAAAAAGTATTTTCAACTAAGTTAGTACAAACTATATTCAATAAAGAACCATTTGTGTAACTTCTAAACATTTACATCTGAGAATAACCCTAATGAGAAGAAATTAATTTTGTATTTAGTAAATCTGTTAACATGATTTTTTTAATAATCCAAATGCATAATTTTAAGGTAGCACTGTCAAGTGAAGTGCTATGTATTCAAACATTTATTTATGCTTTTTAAGGGAGGGATGTTCAGTTTAACAAGAGAGAATACAGTCTTGTGTTTTCATTTAGCTAAATTTTGATCTGTGTTGTTTTGAGATTAATTAAAATATATTATGAAGATATATTTATTATTTAATATATTTATGAAGTAAATATTTAAAAAGTGAGAAAATATTAAATACTTGCTTTGTGACAGAAGAATGATATTAAATTCAAAGCTTTTATTAGTTATTATATTTAAAATAAATAGTTTATTAAGAACATAAACTTTTTCAATCGTACCTCACAGAATAATTTGCCAGTTAGGAGCTGAAACTTGAAAACCCGGGCTTTGTTTTTAATAGTAGCCAAAAAGCTGATGTAATACTAAGGACTGAAGGAAACAGAGAGTAGAACGTGAAACATGATTATGTCACTGAATAAATTCATAGTACATTTGCAGCTTGACTAATGTTTGCTATATTGAAAGATGAAGCAGAAATAATAAATAAAAAAGAAAAAGGTACAGAAAAAGATAAAAATGATCAAATGTAGAGAGCTTCCTGTGAGCAGTGAATACGTAAGTGTAGACTCTTCAATATGGAGAAATAGATGATTCATGGGAGGGCATGATAGAAAGCTAGAAACTCATGAAAGCTGTGGAGAAAGAGACCGGGAATGTACTGTTCGTTGACTCTTCAGTACAGGAACAGGGTGGCACTTCGTGCACAGTTCTTCACACATGTGATTGAACCATAAAGCTGCTTCATGAGGATGCTAGCAGTCTACACAGCTTAAAATTATGGAAGAGGAATCTATCAAGTGAAAAAAAAAAAGGATGAGGTGTTGCTCAGAGTCACTGAACTGTGAATTGCTGGAGGCTGAGAGGATATTCTGGGGAGATATCATTACATGCTTGTCCTATTATACTTTTTCCTACACGTTACCCATTGGCTAACATAATATTATGGGCCCTCTAAACGTCTAGTCTGATGTGGGCATTCCTGTCTTTTTATATTTAAAGGATCTACTGAACAGAAATGTAATTATCACTCGCTGAAATATTTGCAGAACAGTAGTTATCACTGCGTTATGAAAAATCTGCCGAAGTCTTTAAAAAGGAAAGTCAGCCAATAAGCTTTTATCCGAGTTCCGCAGGTTCTTACCTGTTTGTAAAATTCAGCTAAAATAGCTCCAACATACTCAATATACTCTATATACTCTTCCAAAACACCCATAACCACATCTGTCCCCACAAAAACCTCATAAAACTTTAAAAATCATCAACTCCTTGCTAATTTTATTTAGATAGTCATTCAAAATCGTGTAAACCTCTTGTGTTGTTGCATTGCCTTCCCAATTATATTCCATTCACATGAGTTCAGAAAGTAGTTCTCCAGCCAAGCAGTTGTGAGATGTGGTCCCATGCTTCTTTGCTGTCATGCCTCACCTTCAGCGTGACTTCTTTCTGTTTTTAACCCTGAAGAAACAAGCTAATGTTCCCATGAGAGAATGCCTCCTTCCTGAAGAAAGGAGGAAAATATTGGTGAGAAAAAGAAGAACATACCAAAGAGCATCAGAAAAATTCATTGTTACATGGTTTTATTTCTTTCTGGAAAAAGAAAAACGAGCAAGTATCTGAACATAGAATGTCGAAGTGCCTACTGAATTTTAAATTATTTTAATAGGTGAATTACCACATGTTAGAACAGTTTGACATATTTTGAAGTAAAGATTGTTTCAGTAAAACCAAAGGCACAGTTCCCAAGTACGTATATTTCTGCCTCTCCATTCAGACAAAGCTAAAAATCAGTGTTGCGGTGATGATCCAGTGGTTTTAGAGACAAACGAACCTTTAGAGAAGAAGGCTGAAAGTTTTGGTCTGCCAATAATTTCCATGGAACGGTGTGATAGCTAGCTACCTAGGTGCATGCCGCTTAACTGCTGCTTCTTAATATAGGTGTTAGTATTTTCCTACACAGCAAAAATATTATAAGTATTTTGAAGCTGTGTTCTGGTAGTGAAAGAGTGATGACATTTCCATGTGATGACATTTTACTGCTTTAAGCTTACAAGCTCAAGAAGTGGATCTGTGTGAACCTCATGAGGTTCAACAAGGCCAAGCGCAGGGTCCTGCACTGGGGTTGGGGCAACTCCCAGTATCAATACAGGCTGGGGGATGAAGGGGTGGAGAGCAGCCCTGCTGAGAGGGACTTGGGGGTACTGGTGGATGAAAAGCTGGACATGGGCCCGCAATATGCGCTGGCCTCCCAGAAGGCCAACTGCACCCTGGGCTGCATCCCCAGCAGCGTGGCCAGCAGGCGAGGGGGGGGATTCTCCCCCTCTACTCCGCTCTGGAGAGACCCCATCTGCAGTGCTGCCTCCAGCTCGGGGGCCCTCAGCACAAGAAGGACATGGACCTGCTGGAGCAGGGCCAGAGGAGGCCAAGAAGATGATTCGAGGGCTGAAGCCCCTCTGCTGTGAGGACAGGCTGAGAGAGTTGGGGTTGTTAAGGCTGAAGAAGAGAAGGCTCCGAGGAGACCTTCTAGCTCCTTCCAGTACCTAAAGGGGGCCTACAGGAAAGATGGGGACAGACTTTTTAGCAGGGCCTGTTGTAATAGGATGAAGGGTAATGGCTTTAAACTAAACGAGGGGAGATTTAGACTAAATATAAGGAATTTTTTTTCACTGAGGGTGGTGAGACACTGGCTCAGGTTGCCCTGAGAGGTGGTAGATGCCCCATCCCTGGAAACATTCCAGGTCAGTTTGGACGGGGCTCTGAGCAACCTGATCTAGTTGAAAATGTCCCTGCTTATGGCAGGGGGGTTGGACCAGATGGCCTTTAACCCAAACTGTTCTATGAGTCTATGATTCTACTCAGTTGCCCTGTTTGTTTCTTCTGCCATTTCTGTGACTGAGGCTTTCCATTTTCCACCAAATGATTTTTGAAATGGGAGGCCAGTAACACCAGTGCAGAACTACCCTGATTAAAATCCAGAGAAGATCCTTGACTTTAGTGGAGTTTCTGCATTTACAGCAGAGTACGCAGCAACAATGAATTTTAATTATTTTTTAATTGAAAACATACTTCTTTGCAAACTAAGGTGACCAGAGAAAAAAAAAATCAATTAATTATGGAGTACATTGCATTTGACATTCATATCTGAGAAGTTTTATTGACTTCCAGAGTGAATAGATTAAATAGGTTTTGGCCCAATCTAGCACATTTTAAATTTTTTTTCTTTGCAGAGAAACATTTAAATAACATTCTTAAGACATTCACACAAAAGGGAGGATGTTCTAAATAAAGACTTCCTATTGAGATTTAATTCTATTGTTCTGAGACATTGCAGCACATATTATCTCTTCCTACTGAGATTCCACTCTCCCTCCTACTGCATTTTCTAATTGAAATCTTTTTTGTGGAAAAAATGGCAATTTTGTATTATGCTCTTAATTTTAAATGTCAGCAAATTATGTCAGTAAGCAACCTTCAGAAGGGAGTTTGCATTAATAATTGTGAGTTTCCTATGAACTGAGCGATGTGTAGGTATTTGTCTGTAACTCCTTTGGATTATCAGACATGGCATTTCATGGATTAACACTTTCTGTTCTCCGAATTTGGGAAGAATTGGTCAGGAAGCAGTTTATGAAGTTTTTCAGTTTGACGTTTTTGAGCTATGACTGCCCATTGTCCAAGACATTATTTGGGACGTGATATTCACAACAATGTCAGTGACCACCTCATGAGACAGTTTTTTAATTAAAAATACAAAACCAAGTGCACTTCTAAAGTAGCTGAATGCAAAACTATGTGCCATACACAGAAATGGTGGGCCTACCTTCAGAGCGGAAGGCAACGTACATAAACTGAAATTAAGGGTGAGCGAGGACATCACACACTTTGTGCGTCTCACTTTGTGTGTCACATCGCGTAGGTGTGGCTTAATGCCATCCCTGGGTGTATAAACAGGGGATAGCACTAGGAAGGCAATTACCTGGTTTTATCTCTAAATATTTAGACATAAATATCTACTATTTATTGGCTTACTGTATATCTATATAGTATATATCAGGCCAATATTGAAATCTGTCTGTGATGATTACTGTTGAAAGAATGAATAAGGTAAATAAGGAGCCATACGGACATTAGTTTGATAGATTTGGAGAGACTGAAAGCACCCCATCTATTTACCTTGTCAAAATGAAGAGGTGATTTGATTACAGTCCATAAATATTTTCACAGGTGGAAAATAAAAGATTCATTAATTTAGCAGGAAAGGGCATAACAAAGACAGCTGACAGGAAGATGAAGCCATGCAAATTTGAATAGAAAGTTAGAATTTAATTGAGAATATAGTTGATTGGCTATTAGAGTACATGAAGAAGCAGTACCTCCTATAGCACTCAGGTTACAGATTAGAATGGTACCTCTCATAAAGACAAATTTTTATTACTGTGTTTTGTGGAACTCAGTTCACTGTAGCTTCAAATGTTTTTAAATATTCATTTCAGTCTAACCCAAAGCCTGAAATATTTTAGAGAGCCCACTTAGTTTTTCATATTAAGGATCATGTCCTGGTTGTGGTTGGAACAGAGTTGATTTTCTTCCTAGTAGCTGGTACAGCGCTGTGTTTTGGATTTAGGATGAGAATAATGTTGATAACATGCTGATATTTTAGTCGTTGCTAAGCAGTGTTTAAACTAAAAGTCAAGGACTTTTCAGCTTCTCACACTGCCCTGCCAGCGAGGAGGCTGGGGGTGCACAAGAAATTGGGAGGGGACACAGCCAGGACAGCTGATCCCAACTGGCCAAAGAGATAGTCCATACCATATGATGTCATGCTCAGAATATAAACTGGGGGAGAAACCTGGCCAGGACTGGGCCGCTGCTTGGGGACAGACTGGGCATTGGTCTGTTGGTGGTAAGCAATTTTTTTTCATTTGCATCCATTGCCTTTCATAGGTTTTATTTCTCTCTCTTTGTTATTTCCTTTTCTTCTTCATCATCATCATCATCATCATTATTATTATTAAAAATATATATTTCCATTATTTAATCGTTCTTATCTCAACCCACAAGTTTTCTCACTTCTACTTTTCTGATTCTCTCCTCCATCTCACCAGGGGGTGGGAGTGAGCGAGCTGTTGCTAAACCATGACAGATCGTTAGGTAATTTTGACATTTATATTTTAATTTCATTATTTTCATTTTATGTTTTATTGTATTTTATTATTCCACTTTATATTTTCATTTTATATTTTCATTTTATTATTATTTTGATAATAATCTTAAAATACATTATTTTTCCAATTAAAGATTTCTGAAAAATTTAAAATATATTTAAACTATGCTAAGACAATTTCTCCTCTTTTTTCTTTCTTTTTCCTTAATCGCTCCCATATCAAACACAACTGAAAATCAGAAAAAAAAAAAGATGATTTGGCAGCACTGAAATATTTTTCTGTCATCTAAAAAGGGATTTGGACAAAACATTTTTCATAGTCTGAATTTATTAAAGTTGTCTTTTAGTTTGCAAGTTGTTAAATTCAAGCTAGATGGAAATTTAATAGCAAGAAGTCAAGGTAGTCAAGCTTTGGAAAGGGGAAGACTTTGTACCGGAGGCATTATTAAAATGGAAAGATTGGGTGATCCCATTTCTGGAGGTGGCAAGTTGTTTTGCAGGATGCTTTTGTGCTCTGTTCCTCTTCTGTTATGGTCAAGGTTGGGAAAGGTTACAGCTCTGCTTGTGGAAAGGCTCAGGCTGGACGTATCCAACTAATACTTCTCCAATAGTTAGCCAGCCTCTCTCTTTCATCTTTTTACTGGAAATCTCAGATAAGTTCACCTCTCTTTTCCTCTCTTCTGAGTTTCGGATCAATACAGCTGAGGGTTTTGTTTATGAAGCTACTTGTCAAATGGGCTCCAGATAATGCTGAGGCACTAATGCCTTTTTAAAATTCTGTTGTGTTATATTTAGTTAATAAACTTGTTTAGTTTGCAATCAATACAGATGAAGGACTGTTTGTATGATGCTTGCTAAGTGTTATTAAAAAAAGATGCTGAGTGAGACAGAGGAATTGATATTTGGTACTTGTACCTTCCAGAAAAAAAAAAAAAAAACATGGGCCAAAGTAACTTCTATCTGTAGAGATAAATATATCATTTCTCTCTTATTGTAACATTAGACCCAAATTAAGACAATGATAAATCTTGAAAATAAAAATAAGGCCTAAAGCATTCTCGTGAAGAACTCTCTTACTATTCCTCAAAGCCATCATAATAGAAGAAATATTTGCATGAAGTTTGAAAAGGCACAGAAAAGAGAAGGTTATAAGAAAGAAGGATTATTAGGTCTCACAAGGCTTTATTTATGGAAGAAACAAAACTCTTGTTTTCAGTGGAGTAGCTGTATTTTCCTCCATTCATATGCAGTTGGTGCGTTTGCCCCCAGTCCTTTGGCCACACCGCGGACAACGTTTGATTTTATGTGAAAGAGAGCTAAGACTGAATGCATGAGAATTCTCTAAGCAGACGTAGGAAAACATTAACAAAAATTATAACTGCACATAATCTACTTCAGCAAGTATTAGTTATTAAATTGACAGGTCAATCAAGGTCTTCCAGGTTTATGCCAACATAACTGCACACGCTCCTGAGAAGATAATTTGGACCATTAATATATTGTCTTAGATGATTCCTTAATGCAAACACATAAATTGCTAACACTGAACCACATTAATTAAACTACATCTTATTAATTACTTGTAGACTTCTAAAAAGGCAGTCAAATGTTGCAGATACCAGTTTATAATCTTTAATGATGCCCTGTTATAGGACATCCTATTATACGCCATGATATCAATTCGCTGCTCAGTTTAATCAGCACAGCAGTATCACAGATCCTGTTGTGCAGGCTGTTCTGGATTTCTGCTCTTTTGAAACTTTGTATAGGCTGAAAGGAGCATTCATGACAGAAAATCTTTTTGTCTTGAGGAGGATTCTCTATCAGAATCACAGAAGATGTCATGACACTGCGTACCCCCGTTTCAGCCCTCTGTACCTAAGCCCACCCAGTTTTGCCACCCTTTTCCTTACTGCATTGTAAGAGAATCTTCAAGTATCCAAACTAAGAAATTAATACCACTACTACTAAAAAGCTGTCAATGCCATATTTCCATGATGTCCTTTGAATTCTCTGCTCTGTTTAAATGCCTAGGACTTTTTACTATATGATGGTATAAGTAAGAAGGATCTCTTTTTTCCCACCTTTTTTAATATACTCACAAGAATGATTTTAAGTTCTTAGCTCATAATTTCTCACTGCTTTAACCTTCATGTTCCTTTTCCCTATAGATTCTCGCAACATAAGTATGCAGTATAAACTTTGCCATGTTTAATTTAGAGTGTAAGATCCGAATGACAGAGGTCTGTCACTTTTTTCTATCTGGAAAGCGATGGTGCACACCTGGGAGACTAGAAATAATAAAAACATATAATAAGACTCAATATTAACACATATTCCCAGGCTAATTTCCTTGTCCCAAGATGTTTTTGGCTTCTTATCCTTGAACAAAGGAAAGCATATATTGAGATTACCTTGCGTATATATTTTGAAATTAGAAAGTACGTTCAATTTACGAGCAGATATTTCCTTTTGCTTTGCTTGTCTTTCTGAAACAAAGTGCCAGCAACAGTTAGAGGTGATAATCAGATGACAGAGTGGGAAAGAGGAAGGTGCCCAAAATAGAATTTATTAGGTGCTGTGGGAGATTAAAAGAGAAGTCTTTTAGGCAGGAAAAATGAGCATAGAAAAGAGTTTTGATTAGGGAGGGGAAAGGATGGCATATTGAACTATGGGTAGAGAGACATTTTTGTGACATAGCGGGCATAAAAATCTCACGTCTCAAATAGTCATTGCAAAATGATTAGTTATAATGCATTAATGGAAAAAAGAATAAGGATAGAAAGAAGGGGGAAAAGCTAAATTTAGGTTGCATTTGGTTTTGAAAATTTGGCAGAAATCTTGTTGATTCTGTGTGGTGGAATTCCTATTTTTAGAACTTGAGAACTCATCAAATTTTCCAGAGTTGTGTGAGTTGAGGCTGGTTTGTCTCTTTCGGGAACACAGAGCAGCATGACTCTCCAGCGTATTCATTGTAAGCAAAAATTGGTACTAATGAAGCACATTTCATTGAAGCTAACAAGACTTGAGTTTTCAAGAGCAGGACATTATTTTCCAGATCTCTGTAAAGTATCTCATGGCCACCTTCCCCTTTCGCAATTCTTATGAGCGGTTAATAGTCTGGCTGGCAGCAAAACTTCCTTTCAAAGTTTAATTGAGCAGCGTTTATGTTCCAGTGCCGATCACGCAATTTTTTAGATTCACCAAACATACCTCTGGTACCCTTAAGATGATTTGACTCTTTTAAGCTTATTAGACCGGGCCTTAAAATCAGAACAGACTGAGGATAAAGCTTTCTTGTATGGACAAGACAGACAAGTGTGCAGACAAGTCACGGAATCATGGAATCACGGAATTTTCAGAGTTGGAAGGGACCTCTAAAGATCATCCAGCCCCACTCCCCTGCCAAAGCAGGATTGCCCAGAGCACATCCCTCAGGACTGCATCCAGGCGGGTCTTGAAACTCTCCAGAGAAGGGGACTCCACCCCCTCCCTGGGCAGCCTGTGCCAGTGCTCTGTCACCCTCACCGTAAAGAACTGTTTCCGTGTATTTGAACGGAACTTCCTGTGTTCTAACTTGTGCCCGTTACCCCTCGTCCTGTCACTGGGAACTATTGAAAAGAGCCTGGCTCCATCCTCCTTCAATCCACCCTTTAGATACTTGTACGCCATAATAAGGTCTCCCCTCAGCCTTCTCTTCTCCAGGCTAAAGAGTCCCAGCTCTCTCAGCCTTTCCTCATAAGGCAGATGCTCCAAGCCCTTCATCATCTTAGTTGCCCTTCGCTGGACTCGCTCTAGTAGTTGCCTGTCCCTCTTGAACTGGGGAGCCCAAAACATTCCAGTTGTGGCCTCACCAGTGCAGAGCAGAGGGGGAGAATGACCTCCCTCGACCTACTGGCCACACTCTTCCCAGACAACTCTCAGTCCACCTCACTGTCACCTCATCTAGCCCATACTTCCTCAGCTTCCTAATGAGGATGTCATGGGAGACAGTGTCAAAAGCCTTGCTAAAGTCAAGGTAGATGACATCCACGACTTTCCCCTCATCCAGCCAACCAGTTATAACATCATAGAAAGCTATCAGATTGGTCAAGCACAATTTACCCTTGGTAAATCCATGTTGACCACTTCCAATAACTTCCTGTTCCTCAACGTGTTTGGAGATGACATCCAGAATGAGTCGCTCCATTACCTTCCCAGGGACAGAGGTGAGACTAACCAGTCTGTAGTTGCCTGGGTCCTCCTTCTTGCCTTTTTTGAAGATCGGAGTGATGTCAGCCTTCCTCCAGTCCTCAGGCACCTCTCCTGTTCTCCATGACCATTCAAAGACGATGGAGAGTGGTCTCGCAATAACATCCGCCAGCTCTCTCAGCACTCGCGGGTGCATGCCATCAGGGCCCATGGACTTGTGAATGTCCAGCTTGGCCAAGTGGTCTCTGACACGGTCCTCCTCAACTGAGGGAAAATCTTCCTCTCTCCAGACCTTCCCCTTTGCCTCCAGAGTATGGGATTCATGAGGGACAGCTTTAGCAGTGAAGACCGAAGAAAAGAAGGCATTCAGTAACTCTGCCTTCTCTGTGTCTTCCACCACTAGGGCACCTGTCTCATTCACCAGTGGGCCTACATTTTCCCTAGTCTTCCTTTTTCTATTGATATACTGAAAGAATCTCTTTTTATTGTCTTTGACTGCAGTGGCCAAGCTGAGTTCTGATTGAGCTTTGGCCCTTCTCATTTTCCCCCTACATAGCTTTGTTATATCTTGATAGTCCTCATAAGTTGCCAACCCCCTTTTTCCAGAGAATGTAAACTTTCCTTTTTTTCCTGAGGTCCAGCCAAAGTTCTCTATTTAGCCAGGCAAGTCTATACGCTCCTTTTGGTGGTTTAAAAAAACACCAAACCCAACCAAACCCAACATTGCAGTATCGGGCAGCACACACGAAAAAAAATTAATTTACCATTTGAGATGTGATGCAAGTTCGCTAATGAAGTAATATAAAGAACAGAGAGAGACACAGCCGCTGAAAAAATATGCAACATGTCACCGTTTAACAGTAATAGAGCGCTGCCATGGCTCCGTGAAGGTCACAGGCTCTGTATGGAGTTTGCGAGGCCTCAGCACTGGGTTTGTGTCATGGATGGAAATACTTGACACGGTTATGATTTACCAGTGATTCAAAATTTATGAATGATTTAAGGTTTAAAGATTTACAACAAAATAACAGTGACTTTATTACAGATTCAAAGATGGCAAGTTTCACACTAACTTACTCTAAGGTATCCCAAATCAATACATATGGGCAAAACCACAGATGTCAAATTAATACATATTCACATAAGCAAAGCATATAAGTGAAGGCGCACACACACACACACACACACGGGTCTGTGATTGCCAGAATCAGGGATTTCTTAACAGCGGGCAACTTTAAAGAGCCGAGAGGTACCACTTTAAAGTCCTACATGTGCACAGACAGACGGAAGAATATCCACATCCATAACTCTTCCTGATCCTAGTGAAGTACTAAAGACAACAACAATCACGGTTTCATTAACAGCTTATTAGTTTTTGAAATATTTGCATTTCTTTCCTCTTCTTGCTGGAGCCTTCCCCTGGAAAGCACAAAGAAAATTTTAAATTTGGTAAATGCAAGATCAAAAGAGTAACTGTCACTGCGCCATAAGTGTTTCCTTTATATGCCCTTAAAACCACTTACATACACTTAAAAACACTGACTAGATCATGTTGAAAATTTTTGCTGGAAAGTACAATGCACACTAGTTCCTAACATGCTCTTTTTCTCGGGTCTGCTGCAGCGCCAGACAAGTCTCTCCCCGAATATAAAGGCTGTGATGATTTTCTGCTCCCTGTCAGTAGGCAAAGGGGTAGTGTAAACAGGAGTTAAAAGGAATTAATGCTTTTGGACATGGTATACATGAAAGAATTTATAAATTTCACTCATGTCTTCTGGTGGCCACTGTACTTCATGGACACTGAAGCCTTGATTTTAGACAGACAGGGATGTTATTTTAGCAGGTTTGGGCATAAAAGGTGGTGCATCACTTAAGGGCCATGATAAAGTAGGTGAAAAAGAGTTTCTGCCTTTTTCTGAATGCTGGTGAAAGGAGAATAAAAGTTTGGCCCCAGCTGGGTAATATCCAGACTCCCATACTATTTGCTTAACAGCAGTGCCTGTTAAAAACAAGAATCTAAATCTGTTTAAAGTATTTTTCCTTAGCGTGGTAGCACTTCAGGATTTTGCATAATGCTCCAAAGATGCAGAGAAGTATTATTATCTCCATTTTACAATTGGGTAGCAGAAATACTGACACTTCACTGAAATTATGCATAAAAACCTGCCAGAATATAGAACTAAAATTAGATCTTTTGAGTCCTCCATTAGCTTCTTTAGTGCCACTAGCAACTAGTTTTCGAATCACTATGCTGAGTCGCATTGATTGTGGTGTCAGATTACATTGTCTCCAGAATCGAGATCAGGATCCAAAAAAAAAAAAAAATTAAAATAAAAGCAAGTATAAACTATGTAATACGTAAAGAATGACACACTTGATGCACAGTATGGGAGAACTCCTTCCTCTGCTGAGCTGCAAATATAAATTGGAAGTACACGACCCACTGCTGATCCACTCAAAAAACTCATTTAATTCCACATAAGTCTTGACTAAGAGATTTTTATATTATTTTGTGTTGTTTTTTTTTTTTTAAACTGTGAGTTTTCAAGGAAACCTGAACCATCCTTGTACGGTCCAGGGACTGCCACTAGATGAAATGGAAACGAAGCAGGTTATGCTCAGCTCTGGCATTGTTTCTCGTCATGCAGAAAAGGTTATTATATCATGTAAAAAAATCAGAAAAAAAAGGGTGGTTGGCTGCTAATAAACTAGACATGGAGAAATATTTTGACAGCCATTTAATCTGGAGCTTTTTCACTTAGGCATGAGAAATTTACAGTTCACCTTTTTATGGATTATTGGCCCACTACACTGGTTTTTATGGCTCGGCTGCAAAGCGGTTGCTTGTGATTAACAGCAGTCTGGAGTAGAGGATCCCTATATCCCGGCTTCTGTTTAAGTTACCTGATATTTTTGCCTTGTTTTCTTATCATTTGCCATTTTGTTGTTTGGAAACCAGGATTGGTGAGTTTGTCTGCTTTAGGTTGTGTTCTGCTGGTTTTGCTTTAATAACGTCTGAACCCCAAAACTTTGCTTCATTTCCTGTGTTTTTGTGGGGTTTTTGGAGGTTTTTGTTGTTGTTTTGGTTTTGATTTTTTTTTTTACTCTTCATTTTAAATAATGAGGTTTGGGAGAAATTATTTTGCCAAAATTTGAAATCCATCAAACATTATGAGTTAAAATCACCCCTCCTGTGATTTCGCTGCATTCATTAGTGCTGTGCCAGAGATTAATTTGGCCTCCTGAGTTCTTGTTTTGGCAATGAAAGTAAATTATTAAGAATGGTGTTCTTGGAACTGTGTAGCTTTCTTAGTAAAATTGTAAAAAAGAATAAAATAATGAATATCTAGCAATAACTTTGCAAAATCCATCCTTTCACTACTCTGTTTCTTTAAAATATTATTCAAGGGGCCATTATAGAGAAGGTCATAGAATCAGATGGATTTTTAGCTTTGCCTTTAGTTTCTGCTCTTCTTGTACGTGACATTACAGTCCCACACCTCTGTTGTGAAACACTAATTACAGTTTTTTCCTCTTTCTCAAACATCAAAAAGCCTATTGAACTTCTCCAGAGAAGTTCGCACGGGAGATATATGAGAAACAACAATGCTTTTTTGACATTCTGTCCAATGATAAAATCATGTCGTTTATCATTTTCCATTCTTTAAGTGAACTGGATAAGGATTTTTAATCGATAGTTGCCACCTCTAATTGCATCCTTTTTTTCCCCTGTCTCTCTGGATTCCTACTAAATCATTCAAAAATCATACGCTCCACCATTACTCATAGGAGTACATTGAAAATATTGGAAACCTTAGGTATCTTGTAAACAGATGGAGAGAATTTTAACAGAATAGCACACTTCTTAGGTTTTAGTAAAAGTATGTTCGTTTACTTTTTTTTGAAGGAAACCTAGGGTTTTTTTATTCAATATTTAAATTTACTTAAATAACCAACAAGGTTAAGGATTATTTTAACCTTACGCTAACAACACTAACAACATGTAGTTCACGCTGATAATGATCTCTGGAAGAAGGGACTTCCTATTGAGCAGTTTGCTCAAAAAGTGACAGTGTAAACCTAACGAGCACAGCTGAATGTATTCTACTTATTGAATTTCCTTCTTCAAAATTAACCTTTAAAAATAAAATAGCTTTGAAACAGTAGAAGATTTTTATTCTTAGTTATGGTTGTTTTTTTCTTAGGTAAACATTAATACTGGCAGATGGAAATGAAATGTTTGTTTTTTCTCCCTCCCATTTGATGCTAAAATTTCACTGGCGAAGTACAGTCATAAAATGGTCACTTGTGCTGTCATAAAACTGTGATTTTCAATCTCATCATAATCAATCAAATACAAGCTCCTGTTTAGCATAAAAAAATATATTGAGGTCTGAGAATTAATTGGTAATCTTTTCCTGCTAAGTCCCAAAATATTATTTATAAAGCTTACTAGTGTATGTCAAATGTTAATACAATTAGATCATAATATATTAAATTTACTAGCTAGTCATTTTATGAATTTTAATAATTCTGGCCAAAAATGGAGATGACCAGTTACTTCTTTTTTTAAAGTTTACACTGTGTCTGCATATAAAGCCAAATTACAATAGTACATGATCAGTTATTAAGTCTGTAATGTTATGATGATTTTGGCACCTTTCTTTTCAAAGTCACTGCTGTACCATGGTAGTCTTTTTGCAAAGTTCAAAAGGTATTAAGATACAGTAAATTTTAGTCATAGATTAAAAAATATTTTTATTCTCTTTAAACGACTTATGTCAAAATCTATAACCTTGATCTTATTATCAGTGTCATATCAACCTGCGTTAATTTACCAGATGTTGTCAATTTGTAATTTACACTATCAAAATTATATAATAATTTTAAATGATGCCTCATCAGAATTATAAATGAAAAGGTGTTTCTTCAGTCTATTATTGCTGAATAATAAAAAGCAAAGTGACATGTTGCTAGTATGATTTTTGACAGCATTTTCAATTAGAAATAGTTAATGGATTCAGTAGATCATGTGCGTGAATGCTACTGTCCTAGCTTAAATTTCATATTAAAACTTGTTAATTAGATAAAATAAAATTAATACACTATAAAAGAATAATTTTTTTATTTGCCAGAGTACACTAGAAGTAGAATTAATTATTCCCCTAACTTGCACATTGTCAATGAAATTCATAACACGATACAAAGCTTTCACCTTCATCTAAAGCAGTTTCTTTTACTTGCCCAGTGAAATCCTAATGTACCCAGATGAATCTACTAATTTACAATGGCAGAAAAGCGAAAAGGAAAATAAATACTTTTTTTGTTAATCTCATATCCGACAGTTGCTTGAGGCTTTCATTGACATAATGATGTAAAGAGTGTAATGTAGATGTAGATCATTCTGCATGCAATTGGGTATACATTTATTTATTTTGAGTATGAAAGTGAGAGGAAGTAGCTGGCCTTAAGGCTACTCTTTTGATCTAGAATGAAATTACAGTTGTAGGTATAATCTTTGTTGTCAAAGTATATTCTTCTTTTGCGTAAAGAGTGGATGGACCACCACTGGTTGGAACAGTGGCACATTCATGGGATCTGCACCTGTTTCCTCCACAATTAAATGTACTGTGGCCAATGTGAGTTCAAGATGACTATGTCCAAGAGTTTAGAGTAACAGAGTTGATAATCCTTTCAGATAGCTCAGAGACGTTTGAACTACAGTTTCAGCATACTCCTCTGTGCAGTCAGGGAGACTTTGCATTAATCTGCATTCAGGAAAACATCTTTGTAGGCAGAAGGAGTATGATTCTTTTTTAATCCTAAAATACTGTTAGACAGAGAAAATATTATTAAAATGTGTATCTCTTTCACTGTAATAACCCATAAAGCACTACTATCACTAATGAAAAGGGTATCTGTGCTATGATTACAAAATAAATATTGGTTTGATTCAGTGTTTTTTTGTCAGAATTCAGCCTCGGATACTGTTTTGGACTTTCATAGAATCATAGAATGGTTTAGGTTGGAAGGGACCTTGAAGATTATCCAGTTCCAACCCCCTGCCCTGGGCAGGGACACCTCCCTCCAGCCCAGGTTGCTCCAAGCCCCGTCCAACCTGGCCTTGAACACCTCCAGGGATGGGGCAGCCACAGCTTCTCTGGGCAACCTGCGCCAGGGGCTCACCGCCCTCACAGTGAAAAGAATTTCTTCCTGATATCTGATCCAAATCTCCCCTCTTCCACTCTGAAGCCATTCCCCGTTGTCCTATCACTACATGCCCTTGTAAAAAGTCCCTCTCCATCTTTCTAGTAGGCCCTCTTCAGATCCTGGGAAGTCTTGAAGTGCAAGCAATCTGTATTTATGTATCATTTTTTGAAAAATACCTAGTTCTACTTTTTTTTTTTTTTCTTTTTTTTTTTTTTTTCAATGGTTCATGTACTTCAGTCTTCTTGGAACAGCACATCTACACTGGTGACTCCCTGCAGGCAGGTAATTTCGGATTATGGAATCCCATAAATGTTTGGAAGGGACATCTGGGGGTCTCCTATTCCAGACTACCTCCTGAAGTGGGAGCACTGCCAACACCAGGCAGGTTGTAGAATCATAGAACCATAGTGTCATTTTGGCTGGAAGGGACCTTTAAGATCATCAGGTCCAACCATCAACCTAACACTGCCAAGTTACCAATAACCCATGTCCCTCAGCACCATGTCTACCCATTTTTGAAATACCTCCAGGGATGGCGACTCCACCACTTTCCTGGACAACCTGTTCCAATGTTTGATAATGCTTTCGGTGAAGAATTTTTTCCTAATATCCATCCTAAACCTTCCCTGGGTCAGCTGGAGCTTTGTGTACGTGAGTGTTGACAAAGTCCAAGGGTTCCACAGGCTCTCTGGGCAGCCTGGCCATTGCTGCTGTACCCTTGAAGTGAAAAGTGCATTCCTAATGGGGAGCAAAGATCACAACCACCGCAGGACTGACTCCTCAACTGCAGGCACCAACGTGTATTGTTTTACAGTGCACTGTGCTACGGAAGCTGTTTCAACTAGCTTTCACGGTGGGAGAAGTGCCTGCAGTATTCTCCCCAGTTGTTCATTTGAAGCATTCCACATGATCTGAAGAAATCTGAAGCACAATCTTTCCAGCTGAGGGACCTTGGTCCAGCTGTACTGCTTCCACAGAACCTCATGGTCACCTCATTGGTACTGTGATTCACTTCTATGTGCGCTCAGACAATTTTCCATGGAGAGTTTATTTAAAAGGCACAATACAATTTTGAGGCTTTTTGTTCCTTTGGAACAGGAACTGTGTCCTTTACAATATGCACCAGGTTGGCAATTCACTCACACATCACTAATAATTGTAAGCCTGTGAGAAAGAACGTAATCTTTCTGTGCAAGATAGGCACAAAGCAGTACAATTAAATAGAAATTGTAAATGCTCTGTAAAGTGGAGAAAAAATATCATTTCAGTCAAGCCATCTTGCTAGTAGTGTCCAGCTAAAATGGTATTTTCAATGTGGTTACTCTTCTTTTAATGCTTTCTTAAACATTCTCTACTTGCCAGCTGCAGTGTTTAACACTTCAAGCATCACAAGAAAGCACATATAAGAACAACCAGTAATAAATTTCCTTATAAGAAACCAATGATATATATTTCACTACTTATGCTTTGAAATGCCACAAAATTTTGATTGCTCAAATTCATAGTTTAATTCTTAAGCGATTACAAAATCATATGATTTTATGGTTTTTTTTTTCAGTGCACTACTGTGTTCTAAACTTTATTTTTTTTATGATGTTCAATTTCAACCTCACCAGGGTGGACTATACAATGTGTAGCATTTGGCAAAGGGAAGAGTATGCCCACTGAAGTGCTGAACAGATAGCGTAGTGACACCAACTAATAGGAAGCATTTGTTTGCTTTTTTCTTTAAATTTAAAATTATTGCCTATTTTGACCAGTTACCTCCTGCACCAAAGCCACACAACCTCATTGTCAAAATATCTCAGGGACCCAGGATTCCCCATGAAATAAGAGGGAGATGAAGGCAATGGGCACTTTTCAAAAGTTAAGAGTCTTTTTCTCCTTCATACTCTTAGTATTTTGTACTCTAAACTCCTTCATGTTTCTATCTATGCATGGAATCTCGACTCTGAAAAGGTACTATGGGCCGAAAATCAATTTCTTGAAGTCAGAAGACTGATACTCTAAGAAACTAAATCCAATAGGCACTAACAATGAAAACTTCTCCTCCCTTCCTTGCTAAAGGCCTGAGCTGAGGCAAATTTCTCTGCAGGGGAAAGAATAACTTCTGAGTCCAACTGGTTTTGGTCCTTCCCTTGGAAAATGTTCACAAGGGTCTCATTCAGGTTCCCCTACAAAGCTAAAGTTTTTACCCTGGAAGTATTGCACAGGATGACTGGAATTTGGCCACCACTTCATGTTGTATCTGATCATCAGTCTACAACTGAACAGCCGGTCCAGTGTGGTGGCAAAGGGTGGCAGGGAGAGGAAGAGCTGATGCTCAGGCAAGAGCTAACCGGTGTCTGACAGGAGATCTCTTCCAGTAATACTGAAAAATGAATGTTCACTCTGTGCTGCTGCAAGACAAATGGTGACTCAGGCAAAACTGGCCAGAGAAATCCACTACACAGTTCAGGAGAAACAGAGGAAAAGCAGTCTGTTCCTTTGGGTCCCAAAATATGGAGCGTACCATAAGTAGTCCATTAAAATACGGATGAGGTCTCACTGTGGCTGCCATTAGTATTATCCAATAACTAGATCTCAATCTAGATTAATTGAACAGATTAGCAGGATATAATTGCTACCCTTATTGCCTGTTCTTGGAGGATTATAATGAACATTGTTTCTCTAGCATTAACTTCTTGTGTATTTCTGCGAAGTATCTGTTTGAAGTGAAACAAAACACGGACGGATGAAATTGAAATTATACATGCGCACTCTTTCTCTTACTCTCATGTGCACACATACACACACATATTCTATGATGTGACTTTGGAATGATCAGTAATTGTGTCTCCAGATGCACTGGAACAGCAGGGCAAAAAGCAAGGCTATAGATACAGATTATTAAAACCATGAAAAGCATCAGATAGTAACTTAGATCCAAATCTGGCTTCGTCAGCTAAAAAAGCCATGCTAGATTGTGGCTTGGGAGATGAGATTTTTACAAAATATCTTTTTCTCCTTAGGAAAGACCAGTCCATAGTGAAGTCTTCCAAAGAAATGGACATTTAAAATAGTAACAAAAGATGTTTTAACAACCTAGTTTCAGTGATGAAAGAATAGAAAAAACCCCCAAAACTTCAGCCCTGAGATCAGAGGATTCTGTTTCTAAAGGAAGCTTTGTCATGAGAAGGGAAGCATTTCTGGAAAAACAAATGAATCCACAAAAAAAGAGAGGTTCTTGGAACAGCACACCTCTCAAAGGAATGAGAAGTCACATTAGGATGTAGTGGCACACCTCAGCCAGAAATAGAGATTGATGTGCCAAATAATTTCCTTGCTTCCCCTCTTTAAACCATGTGTGGAGAAAGGGAAGCAGCAGACTGGAACCTTAGCTTAGATCTTTGTTAAAGCCATTGCAAATGGTTAACCTTTGTTTTCCAAATATTCCCTCTCTCCAAGCCTACCTTCTCAAAATCCTTTTGAAACTCTGATTATCTGAAAGATGTTTTAATTTTTTGCCTTTTTTCTTCCTACTTTTTTTTTCAGAATAAGAAATACATGGAAAAGTAAGGAGATGAATACATAATATAAGTAAAACTATGTCTTTCTACATCAAAATATGTACATGTGCATACACATGCTAGAAAGGTTTAGAATGCAAAGAAGGTGCATCAGTAAAATAAAGAGGGTTTTTTTTGGTTCAGGATACATGTTAGTCCAGAAGTTCAATCTCAGATTTTATATTTGAGTTAAAAATCATATTAAAAATCCCACCTAAATAATAATGATAATCTCTTCTCTTTCCAGCAAGGAATTTTTTATTAAAGAGGAGAAATTTTCACCTTCACCTTTTTTCTTGTGGTTAAAGGTTATTGACCCTAGAGCTGAAATTCTGTTCTTTGTCACTGGAGTGTCTCACATGAATCTGTGCAGTCCTATAGCTAAACTTCATCTAGGAGCCAAATTAGACAGTTTAATTGCTACGCTAGAAGCCACTTGGACTTTCCTACACTATATTGCAGCTAAACATATCGGCATGTCTGCACTGAGATTCCAAATGCTTAATTGTTCAGCTCAGAGAAGTATTAGTATGATTATCTGTAAGATTGTTCACATTAGGTAGGTGTGAATCAAGTCTTATAAATGTCTAGGAAGTTAATTTTAGTTCCTGGTAAGCCATCTCTCATCTTTTATAGAGAAAGATGATTTACCATTATGTGCACAGTCACATACTTGTGTATCTGACCACCTCCTGGACAAGAGGTCACTTGCATTTGGATATTCAGAAACCATAGGATGATTGTGACAGCTTGCATCAGATCCATTATTCAGACATTTCCTATCACTCTCTCTTACCGGCCGGTGTATGAAGAAGCTCCCTTCTCCTAATGTGGTAGAACAAATCTCATAGAAATTATGTCCTGTAGCTATATTTTTTTCTCACCTGTTAAAAAAGAGAAGTTCATTATGTGGGATAGTGTTTGGTTTGGTGTGTATCAGCTGTTAAAGCTGTTTACCTGTTAGACAACATAGAAGAGAATAAATCCAATATTGTTGCACCGTGAAAGCAGTATGTAATTGGAGCACCTGCGTTTGACCCTATGCAGTCTTAGGAAGACAAGGTAAATTAATATATTACATATAATCCACCAAAATTAATTGCTCAAAAAATACCAAGACATGGCAATGTGTTTTGAAATGCTGACTGCTTGATGGCTAAAGCGCAGAATAGGCAGGCTTAAATAATTTTATAGAAATTAGAAAGAAATGGCTTTGAAAAGGGAAAGAGGGAGAGACCTTATAGCAGCTTTCTGGTATCTGAAGGGCACCTACAAGAAAGCTGGAGAGGGACTTTTTACAAGGGCATGTAGTGATAGGATCAGAGATAATGGCTTTGAACTGAAAGAGGGGAGATTTAGAACAGATATTAGGAAGAAATTCTTTTCACTGTGCGGGCGGTGAGCTCCTGGCACAGGTTGCCCTGAGAAGCTGTGGCTGTCCCATCCCTGGAGGTGTTCAAGGCCAGGTTGGACGGGGCTTGGAGCAACCTGGGCTGGAGGGAGATGTCCCTGCCCAGGGCAGGGGGGTTGGAGCTGGATGATCTTCAAGGTCCCTTCCTGCTCTATCCATTCTATGAAGTCCTCTCAAGGATTGAAACATTTTTTCACTCTCTGCCATGTGTAGCATCACATCAGAATGTCTTTCTATAATTATGCAAGACTAATAAAATATCAGAAAGTAGAAAAGACTTTCTGGGGTTAAGAATCTGACAGTGTTTTTAAAGCTGAGTAAAATATTTGTAACTTAACAGTATTTTCAAGTTTCTGAAATGGGGAAATGTGAAATGGGGAATGAAGAACTGTTGTTTTCAGAGCCAGGTTAATAAGACCGTCTCTCTATTGATACCACATTGTTCCTTATAGTGATTATCTAGCTCATTCTCCTGTTATTTAGGGCAGACCCCACAAAATGAAGCTTACACCATTTAAAACTTTATGAATCAGTCAAGACAAGGCCATATGGGCACAAATATTCTCATAATAAAATTACTTCGGAGTAATATACAAAAAATAGAAATAAGTAGATGGAGAGAAACATGGTATTTGCTGTGAATTAACTGTTCAAAGAAGGAGAGTAGATTACTGTAGCCCTTGGTAAGGTGCCACTTTATTATTTCTGTCTCTGACTCAGATTGGTTTTCATGTTTGCTGTCCACTACTACTCCTAAATCTCTTTTAATGTGCCAGCTCTCACAGTTCCTCCCAGTCATGCAGTCCTGGTTTTGGTTTATTTTTCCCCAGATGTTTTAGCCTGTGCTTTTCTATGTCTATTTAGTTTTTTCTGCCTGTGTTTCTCAGACTTCTCATGTCCCAGATGTTGTCCTCAGGTGAGTGTATAGGACTTCCCAATTTAATACTATATGTGAATTTAGTTCTGCTGTTTGCTTATCTTTGAATCATTAATGAAAATGCTAAATAACAACAGACCTAATATTACACCTGACACAAAAAGTACCTAGGAAAGTTCATGTTTTATTATCTATTCATGACTTATTATCTATTTAAAGCATTTAATTAGCATTAGTTTTTTGTTTCAATTACAAAAATTTGTGCAGGTATAAAATTGCACGGATGTTATCTAAGTGCTTACATTAAAGATACACAAATATTGTTATACTTTTGTTTCTACATCCTAAGAAAAAAAATTGCCTGCTTCTGGATAGTTAATTGAACTAGCAATCACTTTTGAACATGTGGGTTGGTTATTTCCTGCTGTAATAATTACCCAATGAAGCCTACACCAGGGCTACCAGCAGGAAGCTAACAACTGCTGTATTGGTGAAAGGAGTTTATAAAGCACTCCTATGCTTTTGTTTTTCCTTTTTTTCCCCCCCCTTTTTTTTTCTTTGCCAGACGGAGGAACAGATGGATGTGTAATGCACACAAAACCTAAGTACACGATCTCAGCTCTCAATCAGCAGCCACGTGAAATGTACAAAAATCAGGTGTAGCTGCTCTACAGTTGTTGGCGCCAAAGGGGTTGACTCATTGCTCTAAACCCAAATTTCTAAGGTGAATATTTTGATTTCCAACTTCCAAAAGCTCAATTAGAAAATTCATTCCTGAGCAATAGGACTATCACCATCATTAGTGTGATTTATGGTTGCAAATCATCAGATAAGTGATAGCACACTGCTTCATTAATTCTTCCAGGTTCATTCTATGGCTCTTGGTAGGTCTTCTGTACTTGTGCTATGCTCTCTCTCCTATTTCTAAAATATCTATGTTGGGTATTTATGTGTTCTTCTCAGGGGTTGTATGCACTACGATTAGAATGCTGATTTTCAGTAACGATAGTTTAACTTTCAAGTATAATCATATATGTTAATTTTGTTTCGTCTATACATGCACTATTCCCTCATTCCCAATATAACTGACATTTCAGTCTCAGCACAGTAAGAACACTATCAGAGTTGTAAATGCATTGTCAGATTGTGCTTTGGTTTGCCAAAACTGTTCCTATATTAATTTGGGGTCATTGACTGTTAACAATATGAAATGTCATGAATATGAACTAAATCAATGTGATTACCACAGTGGAAAAATTAATCACCTAGCTTGTCTTTATCATTTGACTACCAACAGATAGGAATCTATAAACATAAAGGCAACTAAAAAGTACCTAGGTATGCTCTTGCATATTTATCCTCTTGATAATAATATCTTTGAAAAGAAGGCTGTGAGGGACACATTCAACTTCCGATGTACAAAACTGAGAACTGAAAACATATTAAGTAAATGAACGTAATTTACAATCCTTTTTCTAACTCATAATAAATATTCATAATGTTAAGTCATAAAATCCTTCAGGAAAGAGTCAAGGGATAAGTAGGGAAGGTGGAAGGGAACAAAAATAAAGCGAGCCAGAAGGCTTTTATGCTGGTAACATGGAGCCTTTTTTGTTTCCATGATCACCTGCAGAAAAAATTTAGATACTCACAAGAAGACATGATAAGCATTTAAGGGGATTGTGTTTGGAAAACAAAGCCAAAAGCTTTTGGTTGTATTTGTGTTACAATGGCTCTTTGAAAAACAAACTAAGATAATATATTTGAATGTGCAACTGAATTGTAAAGCCAAGATAATAACACAGAAGTCAAATGAGTTGGTGAATGATTCTGTATTAAAAAATAAATGGAAAGAGGCTGTGAAAAATAAATGACAAACTCTCTAAAAGGCAGTAGACACTGGATTCATTATAGGTGCCTAAGCGCTCATAAATATTTTCTCTTATTTGTTCATGAAATGTTGCATTGTTGATCGCATTGCTTAGTGATCATTTCTGTAATTGGTTTTCATTACCATAATGTGATCATGTCCTACCTTTCAGGGCAATCAGCTCAAGATCCATGAGCACTGCCTCAAGCTTTCAAAGCCACATGAATGACACGTGAATAGGAACACGTGTTCAGGTTTGAACGCAGGTATTTCCTGGCACAGTTGCTATCAAGTTTATTTACCATAGATAAAGGAATACTGTAATTTGACATCTGAAGAATCAAATAACTGTTCTACCTACAGAATTCTTTAGAAATACATAATGAGTGTGCCACATGAAAAAAAAAGGAAAAACGAGAAAGAAATCGGTATTATTAATAATATATTATTAATATTCCCATTTTGATAATATTCCACATACTAAATGAGCTGTCAACATTTGCAGAACTTACTCATTGAAGAATTGTTGACAAGTGACAATTTTTTAAAAAAATCAAAGACAGAAAAATTAAATATGATTTGGCATCTTTTCAATATTTCCAGAGCAGAAATTGAGCAGAATTTGACCTCTCTTTTCCAGCAAAGTTTGGGACAGATATCTGGGAATCAATTTTCTTTTCCATCTTACACACAGTTTGCTACTCATATTTTAAACAATGCATATTTTAAACAGGTTTTTTGCGGCAGTGCAGGAAGATATTGCATATATGTTTTGCTTTAATGTAACATTGCCAAATATTTTACCTTTCTTAAATGGTACTGGTAGATTTGATTATGAAAAAGAACAAAGAATTATATATATTATAAAATGAGTTATTTTTTGTGATGACTGTCTAGCCCTAGAAAAAAATCAGAATCTGTTTCTTGAGGATTATATCATTGAGTACAACCCGAAAAACTAGTTTAACCTCTGTGTATTTTCAGAGAAGCCATTTTACAGACTAAATGTGTTCTTAGTATGCCTCATATGCTTTTTTTTTCTATACAGGAAATTCAAAGTATAGTTTGTAGAATTTCTTTGCAGATTAAGCCAGAAACAAGGGTTTCTGCCCTAAATTGGTCCTTTTTTATTCATTGAAAGGTAATCATAAAAATACTTAGTTCCTTCTTTAGTTGCTTGGGAATAATTCTTCCTTAATGATATGAATGTGCTTAGATGGTTATTCATCTATTTTTCTAGAGCCTTTCTTTAAACCTAATCAAAATACCAGAATAATATAAGAAACATTCCCACTGGCAATAGCACATAACTGCTATATTTTCTTAAGAGAACTCCTTTCCTCTTCCACCTGCCATCTTCTTAATTCTTTCCATACACCAAGTTTTGGTTCAATATTTCAGAAATTCTACGTGTGACAACTGTTCATGCCATCACCACTCCTGAGAACAAAAACTTATGGTAAATGTTATGGTTAGTTACAGTCTGTGGCAGAAGATGACATTTGGATGGGCAAATGCTAATTCACACCTGTGATTTATTGAGTGTTGATTTACAATTTTGAATATGAATTTCCTTTACACTTCCTCTTGAATATTTACGACTGACACAGTCTATTTGTCGCACTGTCTTTTTTCAGCCGCTTGTAGCTTGGTTTTTATTTACAAAGGTACAGTTTAGCGACATTCCTTTTTAACAATTCTCACCCTCCTTAACTTCCAGTAACTTTAATATCCTATAGACTCAACTTACATTGACAACTGGGGACTAGAAAAAGGCTAAAAAAAATGCAAATCTGTAGTTTGCAATCAACAAATCCCTCTCTCATCCATGGATCTTATTAAAAAATAAGACCTATGCCCATTCCCAGATTTATTTGGCTTAGAATGTTTCCTCTGTTAGTGCAGCTTTTGATAGTTCATCTCTTTTATATCTACTAAAAGATTCAAAGCTGCTACTGAGCATTACTTTTATTGTCAGTCTCCAATGTCACCAGTGACTCTGAGAAGTTGACCTAATTACTCCCTAGATCAATTTCCAACTGTGTGAGGTTCATAGACCACCTCTGCTGGACGCACCTGAACATGCAAAAAGCGAATATAATAATCAATAGATTTTTTTTCACAAAAAAAATCAGGACTATAACTCAGCATAGTTCCATTATGAGACCCAAATTCAGGATCTGAAAACTGGGTTGACCTTGGTGTAAAAAGCTGGGAAAAGACAAAAGAAATATTTTTTAAATATTTTGGGGTTTTAGCACTGTGAATATTTTACAGTCTAATCACAAATTAATACATATTT
Source organism: Vanellus vanellus (assembly GCF_965231255.1). Classification (NCBI taxonomy): domain Eukaryota; kingdom Metazoa; phylum Chordata; class Aves; order Charadriiformes; family Charadriidae; genus Vanellus; species Vanellus vanellus. The sequence continues at coordinate 81,891,084 of NC_138909.1, forward strand.
TTAGTAATGACTGGGTAAACCAAAGAATCCAAAACTCTTAATACTCTCTGAGTTTCCTGGAGCAGTGGAAGCTTATGAGTTCCCCACTTAAAGAATTCAAATTCAAAGTATTGCTTCAAAAATAACTAGCATTAATAGATAAAAAATACGTAGCTGAAGACTGAAGGAGTATTAGTGTACAGTAGTTTAGTACCAGACAGCATATACCAAAATTATGGGTCAAATATGAAAAGATACCAACATAATTTGGATCTTCCTAGTGGACGTCAACATGTCAATCAGAGGAAAATGGTAAAATTCAGTGGTATTTTAACTGAATGACAAAGTAGTGAAAATGGCAATTATAGATCTTTACATATGGCAGTGTTTTCATGGAAGCCTAGATCAGCGAATATTTATTGAGGATTACATTTTAAAATATGCCCACAGTTTATTCTTCAAAATATCCTTTTGGAACTTATCTTCCCAGCGGGAAGGATCTGGACCCAGACAACTTATATATGAACTGGGAATTTTACTCACATTTTTGTAGTTAAACTCGTAGTTCTAGAGTATTTGTAAGCTAACCACGTACTGCTCGTTCCCTTTGCTTTGAATGCTTTTGGCTGTCCCTTACATAGACTGCATTCCAGTAGGCACCAGCGCGAACCAAGGAAAGAGACTGAAATGAGGCAGAATTAGAGCAGTACCCCCTTACTAAGGCAATAGTTTCTGCACTAATCACTTCAGGATAGAAATGCAGGGAACCAGGAGGTGTTTCCATGGTCATCCTGAACCAGGACATCGTGGCTTGTATCAGGAATAGTGTGGCCAGCAGGACTAGGACCGTGCACTCACACTGGTGAGGCCCCACCTCAAGTACTGTATTCAGTTTGGGGCCCCTCACTGCAAGAAAGACATTGAGGTGCTGGAGTGTGTCCAGAGAAAGGTTACAAAGCTGGTCAGGAGCACAAGTCTTATGAGGAGCGGCTGAGGGACCTGGGGGTGTTCAACCTGGAGAAAAGGAGGCTGAGGGGAGACCCTCTCGCTCTCTACAGTTCCCTGAAAGGAGGGTGTAGCCAGGGGGGGTCGGTCTCTTCACCCCAGTAACAGGCAATAGGACATGAGGAAACGACCTCAAGTTGCACCAGGGGAGGTTTGGATTGGAGATTAAGGAAAATTTCTTCACTGAAAAAGTTGTCAAGCACTGGCACAGGCTGCCCAGGGCAGTGGTGGAGTCACCATCCCTGGAGGGATTTAAAAGACAGGTAGATGTGGTGCTGAGGGACATGGGTTAGTGGTGGGCTTGGCAGTGGCAGGTTAATGGTTGGACTCGATGACCTTAAAGGTCTCTTCCAACCAAAATGCTTCTATGATTCCATGATTCTATATTGCTTAAGCTGAAGAGAAATATGGAGGAAAAGCATTTGGGTTAGGAAGTGGAAGGAAAATGCAAAGGGGCAATTTTCTCTAACACAGAGCAGGGACATGTACATGGTATGCTAATTTCCGGCCTTTACACAGAAAATTAATTATAGGAAATGCTAACTGACCTCCACAGGTTTACTCTTTGAGCAAAAAGGTGTATTCATGAAATCAAGCAATTGCATTAATGTAACAAATTAGGGCTACTATTCTGTGCATTCAGATACTTCATTAAGTGGAAGTGATCTCACAGAAAGGTTCACTTCTGTTTGCCCATTTCTCCTTTTGCAAATTGCATTGAAAATTTTCAGCTTAATGTCCAGAGGGTGTTCTGTAATCAACGTCACTTGGATATCTCCAGTTGGAATTTCTTTTGTTCAGTCTGAAGAAGAAGTTCTACAATAGTCTTAGAAAAATAGTAGGTACATCAGGGATGAAAAAGAAAAACAACAAAAAAGAAAAAGATATTTCGATAATTTTATGCTGGTTTAGTTAAAGAAGGAAGCCAGGATATTCCAAAGATGTTCTTCACCAAAATATACTTCTCTTGTTGTGTCCAAGGTATACAGTCTTCATCAGTAGCTGTAGTCCAAGTGGGACTATGAAGACAAGAGCTCCTGTGTAGTGACTTTCATTTAGAATAGGAAGATTCTCATCCCTGTTATTTACCCATACAAGATAAATGTGTCATTTGTGTCATACTCATCAAAAGTATTTAAAGAGTTGACTCTTGTCTGGTTGGTTGGGTGTATAAAAATAGATACAGGGCAAATAAAAATAGATATAATGATCTTATATGTTCTCTTATTAACACTTAATTTCCATCTGAAGTCTTTTACTGTTACTGAGCAGTTTCACTTGAATAGGGAATTTCTCAGCAAATAATTTAAGTAAATTTCTGCTGTTGTATGGAGTCCTTGAGTATTCCAAACTGATGTTTTTGATGGACTTTCTCACTATTTGTGGCTGTTTAATCCAGATATTTCTCTAACAAAGATAATCTCAAACTCCATTTTAAGACTGTAATATAAATACACACAAAGTAAAAAAAAAACCAAAAAAAAACAAAAACCAAACACAAATCTCTATACATTAGAATTCTTGGAAATTAATAACAAAGGAATACAGCCCATTTTTCCTTTGAAATGCTCTTTGGCAATCCCAATTGTCTGTCCTGTCATAAATCTTAATGTTTGGCCCCACTGTTGTTGAGGACAAGCACAATTTGAAATCTACAATAGTGGATCTCAAAGGAAGCCATCTGTCTGTGCTAATTTGGAAATGCTGATGTTTTGATTTTTACAGTTTTTTAAGATTTTATTTTAAACAGTGAAGTTCAGTTGGATCTATATTAAAAACTGATTGTGCAACACCAAATTGTGAAGGAGTACATGATGAGGTAAAGCAAACAGGACCTATAATCTGTCACTTCTTAACATCTTAATTTTCGTCTGCCTTTTTAGAAAAAGCACATAATTTTTTTGACAGGTGTAATATTGTTTCTGCTGCCAATTGGGTCCAATGAACAGGCTTTCCACCTTTTCTTAAATGGAGTTCCATATTTGCATACATATTTTAAATCCTTGTGAGATAACTGCATGAAATTCACCGGATAATTACATGAACTCTGGGTACAGAAGTAGCTAAGAAAATGGAAAAATGGCAATTTGCTGGCAATAATCCAAAACTAACAAGAAATGCTTTTCAAAACTTAACATATTATAGAGAAGCAAGTAAATATCATGACATTCAGGGAAAAATAGATAATAGGATCTTTCAGCAATAAGTTTGCAATTACATATCTATAGAATAATACTACATCTCCCTTTCAAAATCATACAGAGCGTAATGTATTTAGTTAAAGGAAGATTTTCATCTAAGAAGTAACTAATACTACTTCGTTCATGTTTCTCAGTAGAAAGATTGTAATAGGGTGTTATGAATATCAACAACTTCAAAAATAGATTAATTCCTTATTCAGAAGCTAACAAAATTTTTGAATAGTACTTCATAGAAAGTAAATTATAGAGTAAAGCATTTTGTCATACAGGGTTAGCATCATCTTTCTTGACACTTTCTTTAAAAGTATATTTTACAAAAATGACAACAGATACAGATATTGTGTTTTTATAAACACTGTATTTCACATATACTCCAAACTCCAAACCCCTTCAAGCTGAATCATAATCTCATCTCTTATATAAAACCTTTACTGGTGTAAATTTGTTCTGAACAGCTTGTATGAAGGAACAGTGAATTAGAATAAAAAGCAGAGAGACTTCATGTTTATGTAGTACTTCTCTTCCCTCCTTTCAAACAAAACCAAAACGGAGCTCTCTTTCCTCAAACCGAAGTGACTAGCTACTGCTGAATCCTAGAAGATCAATAGAGAGATGATGCAGAAAGTGTGATTTATATTTAAAAGTACCGTTCAATTATTATGAACAAATTATATTTTTGTAAAACAAATTTTGAATTAGAATTTTGTTTGGTTGGTTGGTTGTTTTTTTCCTGGAAAAAAAAATCCCAAACTTCAGTTTGAAATCATCTTACACCTTCTGTTTGGCTTGGGATACAAATATATAAAATAAGGCTGATGTAGGTATTATATTTACTTCTAGTATTAATACTGAAGTCTTCTTCATTTAGTCCGTTTTTGAAAAAAAAACAAGAAAACAACCAACCAACCAACTAACCAACCAAACGTTCTTCTCTTTCATATGGTTTCCCAGAACAAACTATTCAGTTTTTCTCATTTTTTTTTCAGATGTGGTACTTAAAGGCAAGGTACTCTGGTTACTCTAGTAGCATGTCCACCTGTACACAGAGGAATATAATATTCAGCATAATATTTCTAGAAGACTTTTGAATTTACAAATCTCTGAATGAATACAGTATTATGCAATTTATAATTAGAAGTTTCCTTCAAGTGTTTTTACCACTGAGAAAGAATTTAATAGGTTTCATAAATACAGTTATAACAAACATTGTCAGCTGTATTCTACAGATATGCTATCTGCTAACTTTTGAAATTAAGTCTTTATGTTAAATGTTATGAACAGTTTTAAAATGTATGCATTTCTTCTTTGTTTTTTAAGTCTGGAAGGTAGTCAGAAGTATATTATTGTTAGTAAAAATAAAAATAAAGATGTATTTTTGAAAGTTATAACATCTGAAACAGTGTCCTTCTGCCCTGGAGACATTAATTAAAGAAAACGTTATGGCAGTCATTCGAGAATGAAGTGATGCTTCCTTTAGACCTACAGAATATGTCATCGGTTAGGAACCATAAACTGTAGGAAATAACTTTAATAGCAGTAAATCTGCATAAGTATTCCATATCCAGGATGATAATTTCAAAAAGGTTATACTTATACTTCAGTGAGGTGTCTTTCAAATGAAAAGTTATTTAAGGGCTGAAATCAATTGGCTATAAAGTATCATGTTTTCTGATGGGAATAATAGAGAAAAGATGACTGGAAGTTGTTTGTTACAATGATAAAATGAGTTTTTACCTCTGGTTATTACCAGCCCATACATTCATCATTATATACTACTCAATTTTTTTATTATATTGATTTATTTTATCGCCCAAGACAGTTTGTACTTGTATGAAATTCAGAAAACATTGATTTACTTAAATTATTCAAAGCTTTAGTCTATGGCTGTTATGTCATTTAACACTTTAGACAAATCAATACACTTTTAAAAATTGCTTTCCTTATTCAGAAGGTTTGCAAATGTACTTTTCTGGAATCATCAGTTTGTTATAAGGTTACGATGTTTTATAAATAATCTATTTTAAAACTATAAGGGGTTATATATATGTATAAATGCATAAATAGTTACAAGTAAAATGAATAATTTACGTTTGCCTAAAGCATACTGTGATGTAGACTACACTTTTAAATTTACAACATTATTGTCAAACATATCATGGTATAGCCATATAAAGCTTTTTTGTGTAACTCGTAATCATTGCTGGCTATTAAGAATGTTTCTCTCGGTACTTTAAAGCCTGGGAAGTTTGACTGTTTGGCATAGAACAACCTTCAGCTGTCTGTGGAAAGGTCTATGGAAGGGGACAAATCTTGAGCATTAATGGGTTTTTGTAGCTGGGTTCCAGATAAGATGTATATTATCAAATATGACTAGTGAAAACACCGTCTACAGGTAAAGAACTCCATCATAAGAAAAGCAATCGGTGCCGTGTTCTTACTGAAATGCACAGTCCAGAGACAATTGCTTTTGTACGCTGTGGGCACTTCGGTCTTTATTCCTTGCATACAATCACTTAAAGTGCCTGAACAAATGTTATTTTACAAAATAAGAAGTCCCACATTGATTAAAAGAGGCATTGAATCACATTAAAAAAAAATAAACATTTATATTTTTTACTAAATGTATCCTAGAACAAAGAAGCTGTTGAACAAGCAGCTTGTACAGAAACCTTTCTCTAAAAAAAAAAGAAATCTTTTTCACCTGCTAAACAGAGCAATAGGCTGAGTTAATCCTGAAAGCATTTATTATTCAAATTTAAATGTATTGACAACTATATGCAAGCTTTCATATTTTAGTTGAAAGTATTTCAGTTCCCTCCATTTTACAACAAAAGACATTATTCAAATCTGTTGGGGATACTTTTATCCCCCTCACTGCAAAAATCTCTTGGAAAAAAACCCCTATATTTGGTTTCTTTGTTGGTAATTTACTACTTCGAAATTAGAGTGCATGCTGACTATTCCTTCTGACTGGGTAGTTCAAACTTCCTCATGCTCACGCTGGACAGCTGATGAATTAGCAGGATATCTTTTTTCCCCTTGTTTAAAGTTCCTTATTTCCATATATCTCCTATTCCAATTACACAGAAAACAAAACCTCTGCCTATCTATTATCAGTTTTCCTTCATTTGCCCCATCCCTTTTCTTAGCCCTGTTAACTCGTGTTAACTCACATTAACGATCTGGAGCAACATCTCTATCATAAATAGCAGTACACAACATTACTTCTAAAGGTTAAAACTGTACATACAATCCATATGTATAATTCATTTCCATAGGGGTTTAAAGTTCAAACTTGCTGCGTTGCAAGATTCCTTCTGTTTTGCTCCAGGGTCCATGGAACTGTTTTAGATCTTGAAAATAAAAATACTCTGTAGGTAGCACTATGGATCAGTTTGTTCAATAATCTGCCCTACCTAAAGCAGTACAGCGTGGTAGTTAAGAAGCACTTTTAAGAATCCTAAACCAACCCATTCTTAGAAGTCAAAATGCATTTACATTGAAATAATTACAATTGCCTTCCTTCTGAAGGAATTGTCTAGGGATTTCTACAGTAACATCTATGTTTTCTGCAGTGTTTGCCATATTACTGGTATTTTTTCAGATGTAGAAATATTTTTTATTGGAAGGGCCGATGCTTAGGAATGATACAACTGTAATGCAGGATCGTATCTATTTACTTAGTGAGGTGCTGTAAGGAAGTACTCTACTATTTAAAGTATTAAAAAAATATGTGGCAATTCTTAGGCTCTGACTGTTCAATACAGGTATGCTCAATAACTAATGGAAGGTGTCCCTGCCCAGCAGGGGGGTCGGCCTAAAAGTCCCTTCTAACCCAAACCATTCCATCATTCTATGATTGTATGATCTACCTTCTGGTCACATGAAAGTTTTGGCGGACCTGCAAGGGCACAGAGAGGAAAGGCCAACTGAAAATTCCCTCTGCCTTCTTGTTGCACTAAAGGGGGCAAGTCAAGGTGCATCCTCTTCAGTAGAGGATCTTCTCTTACAAGGGATAGAAGATATAAGATACAAGATACAAAGTGGGTATATCATGAACTGTGGGAATTATATGCCTGTATAAGGAATTCAAATTTAATAATAATCAGTCTAACAAAAATCATGCTGCCGGTTTTGCATTGTTCCAGAAGAGACACACAGTTTGTTTGTGGCTTTGTTGAGCATGTCTTTCAAACAAAGAATATATAATGACATATATTGAAATATCCAAAGATGCCGTTAGGGAGTTTTTACTTTTTGCTTGCTGAATAATTGGTTTCAGTAGGAGATTCTATGTGGGGGGTAATGATGGTCTTGACTGATTAAAACAGAAAAACCCACCGACATGTCATGGTGAATTAAAAACATGAAAATATGAGGAGGAAAGCTGAAACTATCAATCTACCCTATAGTGGTGTTCCCTTAAGAAATATAGATTTTACAGAAAGACAGGAACACAGGGCTCGTCCAACACATGTAGTAGAGGAGTGGAATAATGATTTGGATTTAAAACATTGGGAGACATTGTACTGGGCAATTCAAACAAGGACACTTATTTCCTATTTCTTGAAAATCCTTTCCTTATAACCGCAGACTTCTGGTGGACTGAGCGACCAACAGCTTGGTTCATTCCATATGTAACAATCAGGACCTAGTGCACCTAATTAATAAACAGATGGCAATAACCCTGTGGGTCCTTAAGTCAGTAAGGGCTTTTGTGCTCCACTGGTTATGTCACAATATCCTTTCTTAAGGGATGCATATGCCAAGACTGGATAATGGCACAGCAGATGCTTCATCTTGATTTCAGGATGGCAGGAAGCCAGCTGAGATCCCAAGGTAGTGTCCAGACAGTTATGGAATGAGCTTAATCCTGTTAAAGTGGGAGGCAGAGTTTTCCCCAAGAGTGCTGAGGCGAATAATCCAAATATGGAAGTCTTTTTGAAATTCGGAGAGGAAGGATTGTAGTGGGGTGACCTCTTTAGGTAACACTCTGCATGACCAACGTCCTACAGAAAGGCTTGACACCCTCCACTCTGTTGAGTGCACTGGCGATCTTTCTGTTTCAGCTGTCTGGTGGCATTCCCCGACACTTTCTGAGGACAGCAATTAAAAACCAGCTCGCAAGTTCCTGTCTAAAGATGTGGGGACAAGAATGAGACAAAAGTCACCCTGCAGTGGTGATCATCTAGCTAAACATGTACTAAAGGCATGAATGCGACCTGTAACTATAGCAGAAAACAATATTATTTCATTTTGCATTTACAGTGTCATTTTTTGGCACGCTCGGGGTACATGATTTCCATATTATCAGTAAATGATATTTTGGGTGGAACAATGAGTATAAATGTTATGGTATGTACAACAATGGAAAAATTTATCAGATATACAAAAGTCTAGCAGGTAAAGGGGCAGTAAAGTGTCTATTTGGATGACTGCTGTCCCATTCTGACATTCAAGAAATTTGGGGACACCAGTCGTCAATTTGTACACTGTAACAAACCCCCTCTTTCTTGATTTCAGTTTCTACCAAGAAGAAACATCTGCAAATGGGATTAAACTCTTATCATGTCAGCATGAGCTCATTCTAAAGAAATGTAGATATATCAGTTGCCTTCTGTTCTTTTTCAGAAGAGATTCACCTTGTTGGAGTGGCTATCCAGTTACTGCAGGACATACGTTTGCCCTGTAATCATGCCTGCTTTATTGTAATAGTCAATGAGAACTGAGATACAGCCCTGTTTCTGGCCTCTCTGTAACTGCAGGAACTCTTAAGGCAATGATCAGTAGCCATAAACATAATCAAAGGTATCTGTAAATATTTAACTTAGTATGATACCAGGATGGACCACATTTTTTGGGGTTCCCAATGATGGAGGTTGACAGTGGATTTTCTCAGAGAAGTAGAAAATTACTCTACTATTGGAGCCATTTATTTGTTGTTTTGCTGTTCAATATATGTTGTGTCTTACACAGTCACATTTTCATTAGATTTTTTGAGTAGTTGCGAGGGGACAGAAATTTAGCTAAAATGAAATTGGTTTAGGCAACTTCTTTGCTTTGTGGCAAGCTGAATTAGTTTGGATAGAGAAAGTTCTCGATTAAGGAGAAGTCTTGTTACTTACCATGTCTGCCATGATTTTATTGTTATAGAATGGGCAGTAAATAAGGAGTCCGAGCAGAGGGGTCTTACTATTTCTCACCATCCTAAAGAATCCACCACTTCAGTAGCCCATTGCCTAAGACTCAACAAGAACATGATCTACAGACTACTGAGTTCAGTTGATACTAATACCATCTGCAGAGTCCGGACTGAAAAATACTATTAATGCCATAGACTCTAGAAACACAGAGTGTGTGCCTAGTCCTTTCCTTTGCTTTTCAGGGAGAAGACTCTACCCTGTCATATTAAACATCCTTTTATAGGCATGAAAAATTCTGCCTTGGTTCTTATAATCTTTCTGCTTTAATTGAAATTAATACTGTTGACCGATTCTCTTTAAAAAATCATATGCGAAATTGGCTTACAAGCCAGCTTTAGAGATCTGAAAATTGCTTAATGTAGCATTTAGGCACAACTGACTTCAGAATAGTCCTGTAATTGCAGGGGAGGATAGAGTCAGTCACTTCCCTCGACTAGAAGAAATGCTGTGCTTTTTTTCTTTTCTACTAATGCAATAAAATCGGAAAAGGATCTAACCTAACTGCTCGTTCCTCGGCAGTCCTGGGCGTGTGTCTACACTAATGTTTTAGCTGAGATCAGGAGTGCAGTTATGAAGCAAATGTCCCCACTATCCCACTCACTGTGGGATGTCTCACATCACCCGGCAGCCGCAGAGCACATGCACCAGGTTCTACTGGGAAGAAACTCAACTGGAGGACACGTTCCAGGAGCACACCTAATGTGCTTTGGCAGGCAGTCCGTCCATAGGACCGGGCTGGCATCAGTCTGAAGTGATTTAATTTGATTCCCTTTTCACTATAATGCTTTTACTGACTTTAATGTTTCCTCTCTGGTCTCATGGTTACATGGTAAAATCTGTTGCTTTAGTATCCTTTTGGCAATCCTTTACAGAACGCCAACGTGTGAAAATAGTGCTTTGCCTACTCCCTTGTTCCAGATGGTATTCCAGGATGAAGAAAGCTTTAAAGTCCCTTGCCCAATTGGAAAAGTCAAACCTCAGCGTCACCATCAGTTTTCACAAGTTTTCTGCCACAAAATCTTTCAGTTCATGTGGAGAACGGTCTCCTCAGCTTCCCAAATTGTGGTGTTGCAGTTAGCCTTTTCTGCCTGCCCTTTAGAGTGATTGAACACATCAAATTCTATGGGAGTTGGCACATAAAAGAAAGTACTATCTCCTATATATTCGTTTCTACTATCACCCTGTGCTGCTTTTATTAACTACTGTTTCTTTCACTTGGGCGTTTTTAAAATCTTCTGGTTTTATGTAGTACCAATGTTCTCCGATCAAGCAGTCACCAGAGCATCTAGGACAAAGGTATTGCAAAGGGAGGTCAGTGACACCTACACAGAGAGACACCTGAACAGGGTGCCAGATAGTGGGGCTCCCGCTTGCCACTGGTGCTCCTGGCCCTGTCGGGAAGAGCATGGGTTCTGTGGTAGCTGGAAGGAAGACAAGGAGAAGAAAGGGGATTCTGTGCCCTGGGAACCAAAATATTCTCTTAGATGTCTGACTTTGGCTATATGATACAGATCACTTCAATGCTTAGGTTTAAGTTCTTCAAAGCTGGGTTAAATGATATTTCAAATGCTTCAAGTGGGGTGGAAATTAATTCATTTGCTGGGTAAATGCTTCCACTATCAGGGGAAAAAAGTCTCCGATACCAAACACTTCTGGATCAGTCTGACAGAAATAGGCAGAGAAGAAGCATCACCCAACAAGGCAGGAGTGCTCTTGTGCAGTTATTATTTCATGCAAAACAACAATGCTACCAAACGTTTCCCAGTAAGGCAAAACTGGAGGCGAGTCAGGATACGCACAGTATGCTGGCTCTTGCCTTTATGGCAATTAAATGCATCGTTGAATGCTATTACAGCAAATTTGCAAGAGTTACGCTTTGTGCCACGTCTCCTAATGATTGTTTGGGCTTATCAATGAGATAAACACAAGATCCCTGCCATAGCATGCCTGATATCCTCTACAGTTCCTACAGCATGACAATCAAGTGGCTGAAAGAAGCTACTGATAGCCAGGTTCATTTTTCATAACAGCAAACAGCATATAGACAAAAGGTTTAAACCCGTAATGACCTATACCTATTTGTCCTTAACTCCAATTATCCCTTCCATTTTAAAGCCCCCACCTACCTCCATTTCTGATTGAGAGAGCGGAACGCAACCTCTCACTGCAATGTATGTTTTGGTACTTACTCTCTTTTCTCCTTCTGTGTCTGTCTTTCAGCAGGCTGGGAAGTCATTTTCCCTTGCCCTTCCTCTCCAACTCAGCAGATTCAATACCAAATTTTAGTATTCCCTTTGATTCTCGTACCTGCAGTATCCAGTACTCGGCTCCAGATAGAAGCTTTTTTTCTGTTTAATTATTTGGTTATCATTTTGAAAAGACATGTGATACACATGAAGATAGTATACTATTCTTGGCAACATTTTATTTCCTGTGGGTGTCCTTGTTTTTTGCCTCCTCTGATTGAACAGAAGACATTATTATATACATCATAACCTGGCCTCTAGAGGGAGAGAGAAATCCTTTGATATTAACCTTAAAAAGTTTTAAGCACATTTCAGCTCTGTATTCTTGCATTGTGAATGTATATCATTCATTAATTTAATTTGTAAAGGGATTACTTCAGAGTAATCTCATTAGAGCTGATCATATTACCAGATAGCCTTACATAAGACAATCTTATTAACTGTGCCTCAGGATGTCACTTCAGATATCTATTTCGTACCCCAGATATAAATTCATTACATGCTTCAAATTGGCTTCAAACCTTAAACTGACAAGTGTTCTGGATGTTGTATGTTAAACACATGTTTGGTATCTTTGCTTTTGCAATTCGTAAATATAGATGTTTCCAGTAAAATTCTAAAGAATTTAAATGCAAGTAGTTGTTTAACGTACTGTGTAACCATATACTGTAATTATGCTCCATCTCACATAAGATACGTGATTCATATCTTCAAATGATTTTAGATGTTATTGCTCAGACTTTTTTCATCCACTTTTTATATTGCTGCAAGTAGCAAATATAGACTAGCTGAAACTAGTAATAGACGTTTCCTGTTGATTTCGAGAGGATTTAAAATTAGCCCTTCTTGTTCCTGGTTGTACAAAGATTGGTTCAAACAAAAGAGATGTCCCTCAGTTTATTGTAGGAGGAACAGGTTTCTGCCAGAAAACATGTGGCGAGGAAGGAACTGTGTTATGTATAACTATGATCAGTTTCAGAAATGTGACGCTGCAAATCAGGAAATGATTTATATGTCGTTTTCTGTACATTGGGTTTTTAAATGCAAGAAGCCAGCTGGCTAGGCCTTCTGGAACAAAGAAGGGTAATGTTTGGATTCAAACTGATGGAAAAAGAAGGTTGATACAGACATAGGGAAACATGAAAAATTCTTCCAAGTTTCTTGGCTATGACTTTTCTTGAGACCTTAAAAATATTTCCCTCATCATTCGGTAAACCCGTCAGTGAACCACGGAGTTAAACCGTTCTGCCAGTTTTTGGAGCTGACTGAATTTTTGGTGGTAATCTTCCTACCTCACTGAACAGGATGGAGAAGGTTTCTCAAACAGCTATTTTGTTTCCCTAAACTGGCAATCAAATAGACTGGCTATATGCCCTCTTCAAACAGTCGTTCATTCAACCCAAAAGGATGGTGCTTTTCCTCTTCCTTTGTCCCTCCTTTCCGGTACAAACTAATATACGCATCAAAGATATGCTCTCTACTTTTGGCTAATTGCCACAAAATATCCAATTTTTATTGTATAAAAAAAATCTGAGAGCATACAATATACCACAATATGACAGTTTGGATGAGCACAGATGATTTATGCTTTTCAGTTTTGTTCGAGTTGTACTTATGACTTGTCTGAAAGGTACCTCCAAGCCCCTGGGAAATATTATAGAGCAGCGTGAGCCTTGTGTCCTCCGAGGAGGAGAGCGTGGGGATGAGAAATTGTGTCTCTACCACGAGATTCTTCTGTAGGACTCTGAAGTGAGATCTATGATTTTAGGCTGCCGTACTGAAAGTCTCCATGCAGGCAGTAGGAGAACTGTTCAAGTGACATGCAGTCAAGTGCCCACATTATAATGATAACATATAGCTCCGCTTTGTCTTTATCTCACATAAGACTGCCGCTATCACAAGAATGGTTAAAAGTGCTTGAAAAGCTGTTCTTGATGAAGAATGGCAGACTGAAGCACTACCCTAGCAAGACAGTGATTATAGTGGAAGACGGAGGAAAGAAAAATTGCAGAAATGGTCTAATACCCTGTTTGGAAAGCACAAAAAGCAGCTCATTAATTTAGTTTAAGGTTTACATAAGGCAGAACGGCTTTCCAAAGTAATGCTTTCTATCAGTTCTGCTTGGCTGGGAGACGCTGCCGCATTCTGGAAGCCGGCTTTGTTTGATGTTATTTATGTTTGTTATTTTGTCAATTCTTGGCAGGGCCAAACTAATGCAACACAGTAGAATATGAAGCGAGCATACTGGAGTTTATCCAGCCACCCCGGAGGAGCGTGGGGACAAGGCAGCAGAAACTATCACTGTAGAATATTTTAGCCAGTGATTCTGGTACTTGAAATTTGTAACACGTAGTCCCCAAAACTCACTGTCTTAATTTATTTTATGGTATGGTATTATGGACTGAATGGTAAGACTTTCCTTTCCTACCAAGACATTCCAGACACCTCTGCTGATGTTAGCTCCAGCAGCATCACGCTGGGAAAGACACCGGTCTCAGAGAGGCAACTCTCAAACCGTATACACTTGTGTACCTCCTAACAGCATCCAAAATCGACACTGAATACTCAATCATCACAAAAAATCAGTGTTCATTTGAGAAATGAGTGTGATGCCGTACGAAGCTGCTTAACATGTTAGTTGTATTCACCACCAATTTTAGACTCAGTGTGGATTTGCAGTGCAGTCTTCTAACCTTAATGCAAGAACGGCAACAGAAAGATCAATACTGGGAGAAAAGACTGTAAAATATTACTGAGCTGCAGAGAGAGCTGAGTGAACGAGGATGACCTAAAAGCAGGAATAATCAAACACAGGTGACTGATGGCAGATGAACTCCGCAAAAGCAGTATTGCTGAAATTAACACCTGTGTTCATGGGAAGAGCAACGTGGGACTATAATTTAAAATTGTAAAAGAATTTCCCTCTTTATTTCCTTTGAATTAACTGTTTATGAATGGTGCGATGTTATCTGTAAAACGCTAAAAGTACGTGAAAAACATTTCTTTAAGCCAATGACCACTGTGAATCTCTACATCTGACTGGGCAGCGAGGTGGAGGCAAAGCGACACTTGCAATCCCCACTTACACATAGAAATGCTTTTTTTCTCACAGTTATTGTGAGAAACGCCCACATTGGAGAGCAGATTAGGAGCATTTGCCTCTTGATATGTGGGAATGCCTCTTAGCTTGCTTTGTAATTGTACCTTCTAATATATGCTACCTATAACCTATTTGTGTTATAAGGGCGTAAGATCAATGGGATTTAATATGCAACTCACTAAATTAGGCTCAGAACTACTTACACAGTACTGGAACTTTATCTGAAATATCTGAGAAAGTTTGAATGTCAAGCTGGATGGTACAGGAAACAAAGCTTACATTACTTTAGAGAAAGAATTATGGTAAATGGAGATTTATATGAAATTCTTGACATAAGGTTTACGAGAGAAATACAGTTAGGCTTTAATTATGATACTGTTAATGACGAGTGTTACATCAAAAAGGATTAGGGTCAGGAAGCTAGACTTCTTACTGACCTACGTTGGGGGTAGGACGTTTAGCCCTTTTGAGAAGACGTCTGGCTCTGGAAGCAGGAAACCCCCTTAGTACTTACCACGGGGGCTGTGCAGACACACGGTGAAGTGTGAGCCGCTCCTTGACAGGCAGCACGTGTTTTGGGGGTAAAGCCATCAACACAGAACACCCAAGAACAAATGGCATGGTTTTATTACTCTATTTTTGGTCAAGCCAGTCGCGTTTTTCCTTCTGGTACAGTACTGCCCGATGTGTTGAGTAAAATGTATTAACATTGGCCTTTTATGTCCTGATAGAGCTTTCCATTCTTTTGCCTAAAAGAGCTGAAATGAGGACCCTTAGGCCTGGCATTCACCCTCACTGACTGAGAACACCGTTGCGAAAACAAACTGACACATTTGGAAAATGCCAGAAATTACACGGTTGTACTGGACTGTTACTTATAGAAAATGGAATTTTCTAGTTCACTAAACTAAAAATATGTCTAAATGAGCACATAAATTTATTCAGTAATTTCTTGGGACTGAGTAGTGTTATTGTAAAAGCTTGGTGAAACTGTTTGCTTAAGGGTTCTGATGAGATAGTCTTTTGTTACACTTCCTATTTTTTAGCACAGAGTTGTGCTGTAATTACAGTATATCAACATCTGAAGAACGGGCTAGGAGGAATTGCAGTTTTCCCTGTGGACTTGATAAAAAATTGAGAATCACTATCCAAAAAACTATATTACCTTTCTTTACATCTGCAGAATTTTCCTATCTATCCAAAATGTCAAAAGGAAATACCTTTGAATTTGTTTCTACTGCTTTTAATAATTTAAATCTCAGAAATATTTTTATAAATAAAACAAAAACTGTAGCGGAGTACTGAAACTTTAATGTTATCATACAGTGGGCTCAGTCGAACATAACACGGCTCTGCAGAAATTTTTATCTTACTGTGTTTCTTCTCGGGCAGCGGGGCAAACAAGGCAAAGAGAGAGTTTCTTCAGAAGTTAGTCTCCTGCCCGGTCTTAAACTTCTTCCCAGGTTTTCCCCAGTTCACTTATACCTTTATGTTTATTGTCAGGAGACTCTGTGGCTTTATTTTCCTCACCAGCTTTCAGTGTGCCGCACGGGCTGGAATCCTATCTGTTTCTGCGTTTCCAACAGGCTCAAACCTAGTAAGCGCTTTTTTCCATAGTAACTGAGAGTCTGTCATCTGTCCTCATATTTCCAGAAGTATAACCTTGATCAGTCATTTAGCATTTCGTTTCCTTTGTAGACACTACAAATCAAAAGCCCTATTTCCGCTTTATACATCAGCAATGCCATCTTTTGGTCCTCATGCGTGTTTGTAGTTGACTGGATTGGTAAATTTTGGTTGTCTGAAATAGCATGGCCTGCTTTGCTTTGGTTATTAATTCTCCCCACTTTCAATTCCGCATTCTTATTTTCTACCACTAAATTTCAAAATTATTCAACACTTTTTATGTGTTCCTGCTCGATTGCAATACTTCTTTTTTTTTTTTAATTTTTTAATTCAGTTATTTTCTGATCAACTGAATTAGAGAAAAAGGAATAGTCAAGTCTTGAACTGTCATCACAAATGCTTATCACAACCTTAGGTTTAACACTTTGGGAGACATATAAATCATCACTTCTCCAGTGAGATTAGAGCTCATCCTGGGTCCATAGATGAAAAATACAAGAAAAAAAATATCTATGAAAGTACATCACAGCAAACAATATTTCTGGAGTTTTCTATTTCCATATATTCCCAAAGACTCTAATGAATCTAAGACTGATGAATCACTGTAGCTAATAAGACTGCTTCATCTTTTGCCATCATCTTGTTCAGGGAGGTTTTTTATGTGTTTTGTGAAGCTCTTAGTGCAATTCTACAACTGAAACCCGACATATGAAAGGATAGCGAAGCTCCTAAACTAAATGTTCTTTCTGTGTTAATCCCCAGACTTCTCATTTACTCTCTGGTAATTTTGGCATAAAATATATGAGTTAACATGGACATTTGTGTTGGTTACTTATATAAAGAAAAAAGCAACTCCAAATATTATCCACATAACCCACAGGAATATTGTCCTTGTTAAATATTTGTCCCTCAGGAAGGAATGACTGTATATTTTACTTGCAAATTATTCGGTTTTGGGGATCTCTATTGATTTATCAAATACATATTTGGAAGAAGAAATACTTCTGCTGCCGGTAACACATTCCAACAGAAACAAACTTTCAGATCCAGCTGCTGTGGCAAGAGATCTAATGTTTTCATCTTTTTTGGCTTGTTACGAAACCTTTCAGGCAAAAATTCTCATCTGCACAGCATTGTGCAGAGGCAAGGAAGAGAAAGCTGTGTTGCAGATGGAATTCCTGCAAAGGGAATCGAAAATGATGAAAAAATTCTGCAGATTGTCATCAGCTTATCTGTTCTCCAACACCGGGCTGCAGCTTTAGCTGAGGTACACGCCTGATAAAGCTATTGGGTTTGGGTGATAGATTTCATCCTTTTATATACCACATATTCTTTCTATGATCTGGGCCATTTGTATGGGATTATCAGATCTCCAGTACTGAAAATGGTGGGCTAATTGTGCAGGCAGGTATGTATATCTTTTGCCCACGCCATCAATTTCTGAATTGTAAGTATTCCCACTTGTGCAGACACAATAGTCGTTAACAAAGTAAAATGAGCATTAGCAATACATTCTCAATCGCATTTTCTTCTGAAAAGGTGGAGCTGTTTAATTTCTGGATTCATGAAGGTTATTCGGGGGAAAGAATCAAAATGATTTTTAAACTAGTAATTCAAGTTAGGCTAAAGTATAAACAATAGGGATATCAGTCTGGTGGTAAATCTAAAAGAGCATAACTTTCATTTCCCTTATGCTAGTGTTTCTCAGGTAGCAATTGGCTTTTTCAGAGACTGCTTAGCCTTCTGTATGTATTTGGAGCTGGTAATATATAATAGTTTAGTATGTATTACTTGGCAGTGTACTAAGCACAAGTCAATTGTTTTATTGATTTAACTATCTATTTCTTTAAATCTGCAAACTTTGTTTACATGTAAATGTTCTAAAATCCAAAGTTCACCTCAGAGAGAAAGAAATAGAAAAGGGGGAAATACTGTTTGTAAATAACTAAAAGTTCCCTAGTCACATGATTCTATATTTTCTTCTATATAATTTTCATTAAGGTACTTCCCCAAATAGTGATTAAAATAGTGTTTTGGGATTTTATGGTTTTGGTTTTGTTTTTTTTTTTACAGTAGTAGAATAAAAATTACATCTTTTAGCAGTGGATCAAT
Source organism: Vanellus vanellus (assembly GCF_965231255.1). Taxonomy (NCBI): domain Eukaryota; kingdom Metazoa; phylum Chordata; class Aves; order Charadriiformes; family Charadriidae; genus Vanellus; species Vanellus vanellus. Next base: position 81,909,556 of record NC_138909.1, read on the forward strand.
CTAAAAGAATTAATAAATAGGAGAACTTACCTAGATAAATTTACACACTATATTATTATTATTAGGGTGATTTTCTCTGTAAATTTTGAAAGGAGCAATTTGAAAGGAGTTAATTACAATATGCCTTACAAATATTACATTTGAGTTATGCTTCAGCATAGTTATGTGAGCCTTAGAGGCTGAATTGTTCTTTTGAAGTATATTTTGAAGAAAATTCAGTGTTTTAAAAGGATGTGTTGTGACGAGGTAATAAACTGGCATCATCTCTCTCTTCTCTAACAATCACTGTAATACATAAGGCTTCTGTTTCTGTATTCTACTATAATTACTATTACTTAGGTGACAACATATTTTTAACTCACATTCCTATATTATGATTTTAAGTGCTTTAATATTTCTTCACTTCAAAGGGAACGCAGGGTAGCTCATAACATAGCTGTGTTCTTTCGATTTCTGCTGACAGCCTGCCCCTTTCCACCCCCCACTGAAAATGGGAAGGTTTGGTTAAAGCACTCTCTATCAATCACAAAATAAAATTTTTTTGGTTCCCCTTTGGGGTAGTTGATAAACAGTCTGCAGATATTTCAAAAAATGAGTACTTCACTGGTGTTACAGTACAAGTGTTGTTACTGAACTGTTTGATTGACAAGAATCAGAGATTAATTCTCCTTGTGACAGCAATATGGTAGATATAAGCCACTGAAGGCACTTACATGTAAATATGATTTTCTTACAGTTCTATGCAGTAGTTAGGACTGACTCTAGTCTTTTATGTACATTATGAATACACAAATACTTGAATACTCCACATTTTCCTAATTGATACAAACACGAACAAAAACATCACCCTGAAACCCATTCACACTCACAAGAGACTTTTTAATTAACAGTCACATCTGTGCAAGAATACTATATTTTGCAAAGTTAGCAGCAACCTAAACCATATTATTAAATTTTGAAAAAGAGTACAAATCTCAGTAGACCCGTTTAACAATTCAAGAACTAGTGTGGAATGATACCTCTGGCCTCCTGAGTCTAGTTTGGAAATAGCTAAATTTTCCATAATGATGTCATTAAATATTTAATAGTATAATATTTTGAACACCTTTCCAACATAAATGACATTAAAATTTAACCTGTTTAAACTGTTAAAGGTTATCTGAGAAAATTCCATTAGAATACACTTTCAAAACCAATTAAAGATGCCTTGATATTAAAAGACGGCTTTTGTGAAGAAATTGAATTAATATAAACAATAAAAAATGAAGATCAAAGTGAACAGGTAGATTCTTTCTGAAGCATTTCATAAGGTTATGGAGTAAAATTCAGAAAAATATTTTATTTTGCAACATGGCACTATTGATCCTATGTAACCCTGATCAGAATTTAGCTGCAATCCTACTTCAATCACTCTATTAAATCATAGTAAAAGTTATAAATATTCATCAAGGTAGAAATATTGCCATTTTAAGACAATGTAAAACTTCATTACATGGAAAAAATGTCTAAAATATTAAAATAAAAAAAAAAATTCATATAAAGGAAAATACTTATTCTTATGTTCTGGCCATAAATTATCCCCTTGTTTCTGCTTGCTACCAGCAGGTATTCTAAAGAGTCTCTGTGACTACAACTTTGATTTCGCCTTCATTTTTTTTAATGCCAACTGTCTTTGCTACTCCATCAAGGTCCTGTAGGCAATAGGCTATGAGAATGCAAACGAGCTCTTAATGGAGTAGTAATTCCAGCAGTGAGCAATAAAACAGCTCATGGGCCTAGTAGCTGCCTTCGCTGGGTTGACATGTGATTATGATCACCTGTCCTGGTTTGAGGTAAAACAGAACCAATTTTGTTCAGTAACTTCGCTTCTTAGCGGGGCCTCTTCTAACTACTGAAATTAACTGCATATTGTGCAGACAGTGTTCACTCTCTCAGAGTGATCAGACCAATTGTCTATAGCTGATGCCCAGGCATGGGATGCAGAGAGGCTCTTGCTTATACTTATTGCTATAACCCCCAAAGCCAACGAACTTTGTTATTTGCCCCATTGGAGAGTCGGAAGCAGAAAAGCATAGCGGGGTCCCACCTGCAGAGAGGAGCGGACAGGACAGGTGACCCCAAACTGACCAACAGGGTATTCCATCCCATCTGCCTCATGCTCAGTATAAAAGCTGAGGATCAAAGGGTCACTGGCTCTTCCTTCAATGGCCGACGTCTGAGGAGGACTCTGTTCATCTGCCTGTGATGCCGATCCTGAATCCAGATCCGGAATCCAGTTCCCATCCATCACTTAGTCCAGCCTGGGGCTGCCCCAGTGCCAGCCGGTGACGTGATTGTCATCTCGGGAGCTTGATACGGTTTTGTATGTATTTCATTATTTCTTTTTATTTTATTATTAATATTTCATTAAAGTAGTTTAGTTCCTTATAAAGTCATAAGTCTCTTTTTCCTCCTCTGCCTCTCTCTTTGAAGAGGGGTAGAGGGGAGCATCTGTCGGTCCCGTCTGGGGTCCCTCAGGTCCCCAGTAGCCGATTTGACCTAAGCCACAACAACACCATATAATGGTATAACATTTCACAGAATGGACCAAAAACAATTAGAAGTCCTACATCAGCAGTGAGGAAGAAACATAACCATTCAGTGGCAAGAAGCTGAAGGCAGCATTTCAACTTGGCATAGGCAATATTCTCCAGGACTTTAAAGACCTGCGTCAGTCTGCAGGTACGACCGCCATGCTGAGCTCAAACACTTTATCTTCCATTTCAAGTAAAAAGTGGAAATCTTGTGGCAGAACCACTTCTCTTTTATAGTTTCATTCATGGAGGAGAAGTAGCAATGTTGGAGACTTAACTGTTTTGTTTATTATTTGAAATGTGGTAGTTTGTATTACCAGCTTGACTTTTAAGCTGATAGTGGTCAATTAGGGCGACAACAAAAGCAAACCTTTGTAAGATTTCTGTTCAATAAGATTTGCAGTCTGTGGCTCTCATGCTCCCAATATTTCTGTGTAAGTTAAATCTAAATAATTGTATTGACTTTAATGGGTTTGTTCTTGCATACGATTGGCAGAACTGTAGTTTATTTTTCAATCTGTAATGTACTCTGGGATCCATGAGATTAGGTGTTATATAATGTTATAGAATGTTATAGTCATTCCTCTGAGAGCAGAACACTGTATTCCACATTCATTAAAGGTCCCTTCCAACCCAAAAGATTCTATGATTCTGTGATTCTATGACTTTTGTTTTAAAGGTAAAGAAAAATAAAATGTGAAAGGAATCACAGACCACGCATCACACTCGATGTGATATAAAATGACTCTTTTTGAAGCTCAGACAAAGTAATTCCTTTTAATTCAAAAATCAGTCACAGTTTTGAATTGGCTACTGTTGTCTTTAAATTAACAGGAGGGGAGCAAGGGGGGAAAGAGGTTGTAAGTCTTCCTTCTACTTAAAGCATAGAATCACAGAATCATAGAATCATAGAATGGTTTAGGTTGGAAGGGACCTTGGAGATCATTGAGATCCACCCCCCCTGCCCTGGGCAGGGACACCTCCCCCCAGCCCAGGTTGCTCCCAGCCCCATCCAACCTGGCCTTGAACACCTCCAGGGATGGGGCAGCCACAGCTTCTCTGGGCAATCTGCGCCAGGGGCTCACCACTCTCAGAATGAACAATTTCTTCCTAATATCCAATCTAAATCTACCTTCTTTCAGTGTGAAACCATTCCCCCTTGTCCTATCACTCCATGCCCTTGTAAAAAGTCCTTCCTCATCTTTCCTGCAGCCCCTTTTGGTACTGGAAGGGGCTCTAAGGTCTCCCCGGAGCCTTCTGTTCTCCAGGCTGAACAAATGCAACTCTCTCAGCCTGTCCTCCCAGCAGAGGGGCTCCAACTGTACATATGGCACAGTTTAAATCCATTCACTATGGCTCTTTGTATGAAAATGAGTGGTCACTAATTTAGAATGGATGTCGGTGATTGTGATGAAGAGCGCAGCAGCTGGACTAGTACCAACGCTGGGTTTACAACTGCTCAGCAGGGGGAGACATATGAAAAAGCAGTGAAGGAATCTGTTCATGTAGGTGGCTGTTTGAGGTTATCTTTGTGGAGAATATTCAGCCTCTTAGCAGTTTCATTTTAACTAAAACTTTTTTTTTTTCCTTTCATGTACTTTATTTTGATGACATGATAAATATTCCTATAATTCCGTGGATGTTTTGAGCATGCAACACATTTAAGAATCTATATGGGCAGAAAATCTTGTTGAATTTGTTTGGTGCGTGAGAACTGTGAGTGATTTCAAATGGCAAAATTATAAGAACTTGCCTCCTATTGGTAGAGCATATTCCTATGAGCTCTTTCCTTTTATCCTTAGTTTTGCTAAGGATGTGTGTCCTTTTCTGTGGAAAGGATTCCCTTTCCATAGGGAATCAATAGTTCCCTGTGGATAATTTTCTCTGTTTTGCACTTCTTAAATAGAATACAAAAAGAAGTGTTATAACAGATTTTGATTATGAACAGTCTCTAGATTTTTAGAAGAGGATCCTTTCCACCCCAAATGAGCCTTTGTGTCCATCTCTACTATCATAAATCTTCTTTACTGTCCAGTTATTTATTTTCTGATTGACAATCACCTTTCTGCAGTGCTTCTCTCCTTTAACCGTCTTCCCATTTCTTAATGGGCAGTTTCTCTTCTGTACCCTCTTCTCTCCATGATGCTCTATCTCATTCACTTCAGACTTTCCATAAATAAATATATTTAAGACAAAACTTGAGGGATGATAATGCGTTTTTAGTGGAGGTCAGAGTGAGCAGTACTGTCAAAATTCAAGCTTTTAATTGGATTCCAACTTGGAGCAATAATATGAAGAATCTAGTCTGTTCTCCCTAAAGCACTATTTTAATCATAATTGAAGTAATCGTTTACTCTGCTAGGGCCTGATTCTTCAGGAGTTATTGATTCGGGTAAGCACTACTCATGACTGTCTGCCAGATTTGGTGTTTAGCATGAGAGCTTGCCTCTAGCTGTATTGCCTTCCATTCCTCTCTCTCTTCTTCCTGCTTTTCTTACAGAAATATTTTAATCTGTGTGCACAACCACCATCGTCACACCCAAATTTTTACATATGTTTCTTATAAGTAATTTTCCATTATCCAATCTGGTCTTAGTAACTTTTAATTTTATTTTATTTTTAAATATAAATGTCTTTTATTGTCCTAAGTTAACATTTACCTTAAAAAGAATCCTAAAATAGTAAAAAATTGAACTCTTCTTTCATTAAGTAAACTCCTTTGTATTTATAATGTGTGGTATTAATAATTTATTAGATAACATGTCATATTTTAGTCCACAAGAAACATAATGAGTTTCACACTGGGGATCAGCATGGGTCTCGCCTAAGGGAAACTTGATTATTTGAACAAGACAGAAGACCTATTGATTTTATGTTCAGGATTCCGACAATTTCTCTACAGCATGATATTGAAACATTGTGTGAAGCTCAACATTAAACTGAACGCTAATCTTAGAATTAACCAGCAGGCAGAGGAGAAAAAAAATGCAAGATCTTAATTATCTCATCAGTTATGTAAGTACAGTGCTTAGTCACTTCAGCAGAAGCCATATATGTAGAAATAGACAGATGACAGAGGATTTTAATTTTGATTTTTCATTCTATGGCTATCTTCAATGTTGAACTAAGCTTTTGTGAAAAAAGGAGCTTTGACTTAATACCGATGAGTAGGAAAATATATTTGTGATGTTTTACAATGATTTGCCAACTTTGCAAAGAACTAAAATATTTTAAAGCACACTTTAGCTTTGGTTATATTGTATTTGCAATGTGTAAAGCAGGAGAGATTCTTTTTCTAGAGAGTAGCAGAAGGTTTACGTTCATACACATAAGTTGCCCAGTCTCAGAATTACTCAATAAAATTATCTTTTTTTTTTTTTTTTCCTCATGGGTATTCTTATAGTTACTATTGTACAGCTGCAAAACAGTCCTGGGACTAACCAAATCCCAACTGGCAGTGTTCAGGAGCCTTTGCAAGTGGTGGTGGAAGGCATCTGTAGCTCCTCTCTCTTCTGTTTCTTTTCAGTCCTGAGGTTAGAATGGTGGAAATAAAGAGAATGGGAGTTGCAGCTTTAGTAACTATTATACCCAGGTAACTTTACCATGCCACACTGTGGGGTCACCAGAACAACACTGTGTTTAATTTGGCTTTTGAATATCAATTGATTGACAGATTGTACCTACATTCGTTTTGCTCTTCGTTCCTGCATCTTGGAGAAGATGAATGCTCAGATGTTCATAAAGACAGCGATTTCTTCTTTCAGCCAACTCAGCCTCAGAGATTTGCTCTTTATGAATGGAACTCCACACATGCACAAATGTTTTCTTAAATCATTGATTAACACGTACTGTTTATAGTAACTGCTTCTTCACACTGCAACTTGTTAATTCATAAATTGGTTCATTGAGTCTAGTACAGAGAACCACATTGGTCATATCATCTCTTGAAAGAACAGAATGATACACACCATCAATCTGAAACCTTCTTCCTCTCCTCTTCTTGTGTTGGAATTCAGTGCCCACCAAGCTTCTGTATAAAAATGATTCAGACCGTTTTCATAGATCTAGGCACTATCGTTAGCATCACGGGCAGTAAATTACACAGTCTGCTATCAGATTGACTAATGGATGTTCTGCTAAACCATCTGGCATGCTTCTATTAAAAAGGAGTTGCTTTTTTTCAGATGGAAAAGCCTTTCAGAAAAGTCTATCCATCATAGCTGAGCTCACTGCGTCTTCAGTTCCTAACTATTGTATACTTATTCTTTTCACATTTTTTATATTTATTACTGTTCCTAGACCCAGTAACTCTGTATTTTATATCTTTTGAACACACTTCTTTGTATATGCTCCTAAAGACTGAAATTTTTGAGTAAAGGAGAGGGCATTAGGGAATAACAGTAACTTTTAAAATGTTTTTTATTCTCCTTTGAGGAATTGTTGATGTAGGTATACAATTTCACGTGGACAGCTATCACGTGACACGACTTAGCGTACTCGGTTTCTTTTCCTCTGGCAGTGATCAGCTTGGTCAGTCAGTGTGGCCTTAAAACCCAAGCACTGTGATGCACTAAGAAGAGCTATCAACCATGAGGACTAATTTGTGTTTATTTTTTAAATATTTTAACACTCCCTAATTTTATCAACGTATCCCTTAATATATTTTCCTTCTTTTATTCTTACTGAAAAGTAATAAGACCTCATTTTTCTAACTATCTGTGTAATAATAGGCAACCTCTGGTATTGTATATCTGAAAACCTCTACACTGTAAATATAAAATATATCTGTCTTCATGCATTTTATAAAAGCTTAGTCTGACAATTCAGTAGCTGTTTGAAAAGTAAAATGGTTTCAGGTCAGAAGACAATCCCAGACCAAGGAAATAGGAGACAAAGAGGATTTCTTTCTTCTAAACTATGACTCCAACCACGGGCTTTAAGTAAAAGTTTCTAACACTGGGACACACACAGTTCTTTTGTCACTTTGAAGATACAGAGGGACAAAGATCTAAAAGAGGAAACAATCTAAGATTTTAAAAGTCAAGAGTCACATTGCATCTACCATGATGGAACGGTCTAAAGCTTGGACTTTCATTTACTAGATTAATATTTATTGATGAATACAACACCTTGGCTATGTCGTACACTGGAAATGTACTGTTTGGAAGATATTGTAAAATAGCTTCTTTCTTAGCCTAATGACATCTGTCAGAGCAGGAGAAAGTCTGTTGATGTGTTTTGGAATTCATTCATACAAGCACACATCTTTGTACTTCCTGACTTCCCAATTGCAGTAGTGACTAAAAGTTCAGATAATGATTAAAATAATTATATCAGCCAGTGGTTCCTATGCTCTCTTTCTATTTGACTAGTGGCACCATTTGGGATTTCCTGTTAAAGACTACTTGGGAACATTCGTTATGACTGGAAAAGGTTAGCAACGATGTTTCACCTCTGTATATAAGCTGTGTGTCAGCTGCCATGACAATGCAGCTCATATGCACAAGGTATCTTTAAACCCCAGTTTTATCCCAAATTCCTATGGTTTTATGCCCATTGAAGAAAGCCTGTCAAGAGTTTGTCAGGGATACAATACACAGTACCTTTCCTCAGTAGCAAGTTCACAAGAGGGGTATCTCCAAAAATGAGCATTAGTGGGTTAGGAAGCTGTGTAAAACTTTGGTACGGTCTAAAATATGGAATTCTAAACACACAGAAGACTCCTTCACAGTAAGTTTTGTATTTTGTGTTAAGTATGTTCTTCCGGCTGAAAAACTTGGTATACTGCTATGCTACCACACTGTTACAAATGATAACGCATGAAATTACCAGTGATTGTACACAGTGGGTGACAGTACAGATTGAACATTTACAACAGAATAGAGAAATATCTTTTTTTTTTCCATTTTGAGTTTATAAAATGTAGCTAAAACTGCTGTAAGAAGGAAATACAAAGATGAATAGCCATTTCTAAGAACAATACATACTGTCCTCTCCTTGTGATATAATGCAGAATTGTTATAGCACTATTTTTCTAGTGCAACAGATATTTTTATGGTGTTTCTTTCACTAGGAAACCAATGTTCCTTATCTGGCAATGCCAAAACCATCTAGTTCCAAAAGCTTTTTGAATCACCTCCTCTCTGCCATAGCATTCAGTGCTTCTGTCTCTACATGTGTTACTTAAATATTCTCTCAATTTTGTTAAGGCAAAGTTTGTTAACAAAATTAAAATGTAGCTCACACTTCCTAATATTTATCTTCTAAGCAATGTATAACTTCATGTGTTGACCTACAAGAGGGGTAAAGATATTGTTTTAGCATAGAATAAAAAGTTTTTACATTCCATTACTGCAACACAACACCGTATTTCCTTAGTCACAGAATACGTGGGTAGTAAAATAGATTAGATTTCAGACTTACGATTTCACTGTATCACAGAATCACAGAATCACAGAATTATCAGAGTTGGAAGGGACCTCTAGAGATCATCTAGTCCAACTCTCCTGCCAAAGCAGGATTGCCTAGAGCACATTACTCAGGACTGCATCCAGGCGGGTCTTGAAAATCTCCAGAGAAGGGGACTCCACAACCTCCCTGGGCAGCCTGTTCCCTGTGTTGTTGTGACGGTTGCTATCAGTTTGATTTTTTTTTTTTTTTCTTTGTGGGACCACAGAATAAGTAGGAAGAGTGATTGGGTCAAGTGGAAAAGGGGAGGAATTCTAGCTGTGAGCAGATACATATGCTTGGAAAGAAAAGGTTCAAAATACTGAAAAGTATGAGTATGGCACAGTACAGACGTGGAAGCCTGAAGCTTGTGCAGCATCCTTGCTGAGAGAAGAATGCAGCAGAGAGACAGGCCTCAGCTATGATGGGAAAAAAAAGTGCCTAAGAACAAGGGAGGATCCTAGGGAGTTTGCTGAAACTCAGGAAGTCAACAAATTAACCAAAACCAGGCCTTGAAAGAAGGACCTCCCTGGAAGAATACACGTTTAAATTATTTTTTTTTCCTGTTCTGTCTTTCCAAACTCTTTCATATTAACTTTTGAAATATTTGTAATATTCTAGGTTATATTTGCATATCGTCTGATTTCTTCAGGTGTAAAATCCTTAGTTTTTTTCTAAAATAATTACAACAGAGAAAAGTTCTCACAGTTTTGGCCATCCCCAGGGGTCTTCTAGACTTTCATTACCATAAAGGACTGATATCTGTATTGATGTTTTAGATGTTGTACCTTGTCTCATTTGCAAATCAGTAATGAGCAGCAGGCATGTTTCCTGTGTTTGCTTGAAGTATGGTTGCCATTCATGTTTATTTAAAATTCAAACTTATTATTGGGAAAGCTTGCATACTAAGAGCTGACTGTTGCCTTCATAGTCATGAAATGCCATTGTAGGTTTAGCAGATTAGCAGCTTAATAATACTCGAATGATTCTCAAGAAATATCTTCACATAGCTGGAAAGACACTGTAGTAATTGTGATAGTATCTAAACCAGGATGAAAAGGTCAAAACTGCTTCTTGGATAAGTCAGGATTAATGATCCTGGAGGGACGTGTTTGCATTTGAGTGAATCACCAGAGACCATTATACGAAGGAATAAATATATTAAAAGAACCAAACCATCAATGCCTTCCTTGCTAGGTTTTCAGCCTAAAATTGTCTCCTGACATAGAGGAACTTTTGAACATATACCAAAACTAAAACTTATCTTCTGCATTTAGCAAGCGTTTACAGTTTTTCAGCAAGAAAAAGAAAGAAAAATAAATATTTTCAACTAGATCTTGGTGTAAGGATATCAGGGGTAAGTTTTTTGGTGGTTGTTTTTTTTTGGTGGCTTAGGTCCGGCTAACGATTTTCTATTTTGTATTTTGTAAATTTACATTTTTTACTGCATTTTCTTTACTGGCTTTTGTATGGAAAAGGTTTTCAGGGTAAATGATTAAGAGAGAATTTCATTGCTTTGTTGTGGCATTCTTAAAGTTGCATGTAGGAACACTTTCCAAACAGTATGCCTATATATTGTTCTGGAGGGGGTGTAAAAGACAACAAGATAACACTCATCTTAGAGCACGAGCAAATGTGAGGCCATACCTGTAAGAAGAGTTGTGTGAGAAAGTACCTTTTTGCCAGCTTTAGCCAGGAAAACTTCCTAATAGAAAATAAAATACAAAGACCATAAATACTAAAGGAATCTACAAAAAGAAGTTGTTGGTCCATTTTAGGCTTTGAAAATAATCCAGTTGCTGTCATTATAAAAGTAAGACCTAAATTACGCAACATCAGTTTCTCTCTAATGCATTTCTCTGATTCCCCCCAATTTTAGTTTTAACCTTTATTCATGAAATGCCTCTTTCTTTTTATATATCTGTGTGTCTTTGTACGTATATGCATATAATTGGGAATATTAATTAACTTTCTAACAAAAAGGCAAAATATATATTTTGCAAGTCCATAGTATTATGGTAACCCTCTTGCAGGATTTTCTCCTCCTAGAAAAGAATTCCCTGGTTGCAATAGATTCTGGAAAGATGATAGAACAAACAATGAAGTAGTTCGTGATCTTTATTTTCTTCTCCCAAAGGCACATTTCTAACTCACATTCTGTTTCTCTTGAAATACTCTACTACCTTAACAAAACATAAAATGCACGGTAACCCTTGGGAAAAAGTGACCAAAGTCACATTGCTATTTGAAAGTACAGCACTTAAATCATTACTAGATCAAAGACTTGATCTCTTCCTGCCTCTAATTTCATCCTGGTACTTTATAGTCAGAGGAAATAGAAACTCTGCTGATACATTCATTTATCTATTGTAAGTAGATAAGAAGCCTAATAAAATATTATATAATTGCATTATCTTTAAAATATTTTTGATTTAAATAAATAAAGTGTCCCACTTAAGTTAGAAGAACTAGAAAAATCATAGAATCATAGAATGGTTTGCATTGGAAAGGACCTTGAAGATTATTGAGTTCCACCCCCCTGCCATGGGCAGGGACACCTCCCCCCAGCCCAGGTTGCTCACAGCCCCGTCCAACCTGGCCTTGAACACCTCCAGGGATGGGGCAGCCACAGCTTCTCGGGGCAACCTGCGCCAGGGGCTCACCGCCCTCAAAGTGAAAAATTTCTTCCTAATATTTAATCTAAACCTAACCTCTTCCATTTTAAAACCACTGAACCTCATCCTAACACTACATGCCCTTGTAAAAAGTCCCTCCCCAGCTCTCCTGTAGGCCCCCTTTAGGGACTGGTAGGCCGCAATAAGATCTCCCCGGAGCCTTCTCTTCTCCAGGCTGAACAGCCCCAACTCTCTCAACCTCTCCTCATAGGAGAGGTGCTGCAGCCCTCGCATCATCCTTGTGGCTCTCCTCTGGACACGCTCCAGCAGGTCCATGTCCTTCTTCTGTTGGGGACTCCAGAGCTGAATGCAGTACTCCAGGTGGGGTCTCACGAGAGTGGAGTAGAGGGGCAGAATCCCCTCCTTTGACCTGCTGGCCACACTTCTTTTGGTGCAGCCCAGGATACGGTTGGCCTTCTGGGCTGCGATTGCACACTGCTGGCTCATGTTGAGCTTCTCGTCAATCAGCACCCCCAGGTCCTTCTCCTCAGGGCTGCTCTGCAGCCATTCCCCACCCAGCCTGGATTTGTGCTTGGGATTGCCCTGACACAGATGTAAGACCTTGCACTTGGCCTTGTTGAACTGCATTAGGTTGGCTTGGGCCCACTTCTCCACCCTGTCCAGGTCCCTCTGGATGGCATCCCTCCCCTCCAGTGTGTCTACCTCACCAAACAGCTTGGTATCATTCACAAACTTGCTGAGGGTGTACTTGATCCCACTGTCGATGTCGCCAACAAAGATGTTGAACAGCAAAAAATGAGTGGAAATACTTCCAAGGAAATGAAGAACAAGATTTTGCGAAGAAGAAAGTCACCTGAGGTTGGCATCTAGCAACATTTTTAAATTACCCACTTGTCTCTGTGAAGTGGAGCACTGCATCAGCTGACTCTCAGGCATCCATTTTCCAAGAAGGAATCTGTACATCCAGGTTAGGTTTCCATGTGTCCTGGAGAGTTTGTGCAGAGAGCTGCGTGTCCTCACAATGCACTTCTTATCCAGGCCCAGCACATTAAATGTCTACGGTCTCTTATCTGGAGACAAGAACAGGTGTTAGGTAGAGGAGGCCTTCAATTCCACTTTCCCGTGGCTGACTTTATTGCCTTGCAAGACCGTGTAAGGTGTTCTTAGATTAGCTCGAAATTCATACAGCTTCATGGGGCTTGATGAAAATCTATTCCTTCCATGGGAAAGGAGAAAGTCACTGATTTCTTTTAAAGATTTTGAGGGATGGTAGTGCCACTTACCCTTTTGCAGAGCAAGCTGGTGTTAGGCCATTCTCACACGCACTTCAGTGCCCTTCTCTGTGTTAGGATGTTAAAAAACAGTCTGTCATTTCCTAGGAGAGTACCTAATGATTAGGCTTCAGGCGATTTTCCTCTCAAAGCTGTGCCACTGTGCAGAAATAATTTAAGACTCATCAGACCGTAACTTTCTAGCTCAGCGAGTAGGGCACTTACCTGAGAGGAGCATAGGGTTGGATCTGGATTTCTCCCCCAAGCTAGTTTGTGTGATTTTTCATCAAATAAACATTCGACAAAAGACTGAAATGCACTTGTTGGGAGGATCAGAAGCTGAGACTCTTGTAGTGAGGCCGAGAGCCCCCCATGGTAGGCTAAGGGAGGTTAGGTAGGGTCCTCGCTGCTGAACGGGGGACGCGGCAGCTCTTAGTCTGTACTCTCTAAAGCTGAGGAAAACAGTGAATCTGGGTTGTCTTCCAACAGGTCAAATTCTCTAACCAAAATTTTGTGTCAAGGAAAGAACATGGCACCCACATAGTTCCTCCTAGGTTTTACTTTTGGTTTTGTTTTTTTTTGTTTGTTTGTTTTGTTTTTTTTATTCAATATAAGTATCGTTAACTGCATATTTTGTCCAGAGTTTGGTGTTTTTAGGATGTTGTGGTTGTTTTTCAGAGCAGGCTAACTGCTCCAACTTTCAGAGGGAACGAAAGAAGACTGCCTACTTTGAAAATCACACTTCAAAAACTGTGCTTTTAATACAGGGAAGGGATCATTGTATACTGTGCTTGAGAAGCACTACTAGATATAGAGCCTGAAACTACAGATCTTGTGGATGTTTAGACCATGAAGTTTTCCTATTTATGTATGCTTAACATACTTAACTCCTTTCTGTGAGGAAAGGTGCTACATACCTAATTCCCTTTGACTTCACCAATATTCAAGGGCACTTAAGAGAGCAAAAATTTGTCCCAACTACACACGTACTTCTTGTAATACAACGAAGACAGTGTAACTCCATCTTACAGTCACTGTGGTAGGGGTATGCTTTATCAATGATTTTGTTATTTATATCTAGATAAGTAATATGACTGCAGCTAGGCATATGAGCTTTCCCATTATTTGAATAATTCCATTTTCCACTTAGACTATTCAATAGCTGTAGCTGCACACAGCTCACATCTGCAGAAGGCAATGGCTTCCTTCCAAGCTTTCCCTGTAGGACAGTAGACGAAGTGAACAAGCAATGCCTAGAGGCAGTAACAGGGAGTGAGGACATCCTAAAGGTGCACTCCAGAAGCGGTCAAGTAACCTTAGATACCGCTATGCACAAAAAGCCTTCTCAGAAACTCAGCCTTCTTAGAAACCTTTTTATAAACCTTGTATAAACCTTGTCATCAAATGTATGTTCTGACCCTTCTCAGAAAAATAGACAAGCTATCATTTACACACAACATTCATGAGAAAAATCTTACTTGTTGATCTGATATCTTTCTGCCTGGGAAATAAATAGCTAAGGGAAAGAAAAATGGAAAGCAGAAAGTGGTTCATTCGGCATAAAACTAGAAATAATATTTCTTTCTCCATGAGGAAAAAAGATGGGTCTTATGCACAGCACGATCCTAGCTATAAATAAATAAAAGTAAAAAATTCTGAATGTGATGTAATAACAGTGTTTTATTACCATAAGCGTTTTGTTAAGTTCCACTTTTTTTTTTTCTTAATTGTAACCATCAATGAAAAGCTGTTCCTATGCCTATTGTAATTAGTCCTTAATTGTGTATGCAATGTTCTTGGCCCAAAGTTACCAGTGGCGTCAACATTTTGGTTGTTAAGATGAAGTTCATAAAAAAAGTCTTCCATCTGGAGAGTTTTAGAAGCAGCAGCCAATTGTAAGATGTCAACTCATGATTCAGGACGCAGGGATCCTTCTGTGTGGACACTATAGCGCACCCTACACAAAGAGCTAAAACGCCACTGCTGTACTTTAGGATTTTATGTTTTCTGCCACACGTGCAGAAATTAGGATAGCCCATGCTCTGGTGACTCCAAGAATTGCAGTCTGTCTCCAGACTGAAGGACGTCAACAAACGAGAGGATCTTTCTGCACTCCAGAAATCTTCTACTACAATTATTTCAAGGCAAGGCTTTGGATCAGGTACCTCGAGGCACAGCACGGCCCTAAAATATTAATTCATAGTTACAAACTTGCTATTTTGAATTTTTCTTTTTTTATGTATGGGCAAGCTCTCTGAGGCTGGAATCTCCAAAATAAAGGCACCTGAAATCACATACACAAACTCTGAAGCATAGAGCACTCAACTACAGTAAATTCAAAAAAATAGCAATGTATTTGTAAATTTGTTTGGAGTTCTAATTGTTAATGAAAGTGCTTATCTCCTCCATATCTGTCTAGCTGTTAAAGACACACTTCAAGAGATAAAGATCTTGCAAAGAGCATAAAGACCAGTAATTAGAACTATTAGGGATGTCTCAGTTTGCCACTTCATTTCCAAGTCTACACAAAGCTCCCACCGCGGAGTAGAGCCGGGGTGAAGAGCGAGGTAACACACAGCTGAGGTACATGGAGAAGAAAATACTTCATATTGCCTTAAAACAACAACACCTCTTTTCCTGATGAAGTGCCATACGAAAGAAGTGGCACCGTACAGCTGGTTATCTTACTATAATTTTTTATGAAATCGCATATCGTGTTATAAGAACAAATTATTATCTTATCTGATGTAAAATTGATCTACATTTTTAAAAAGCGTTTCTTGAGAGAGGAACATACCTTTTTTTTGGTCACCATTTATAAGCTCTTTTATTGTGACTTCCTAGACAAATGTGCGATTAGTGTGTTTAGTTACGACACTTCTGGATTAAATGACAGGGCACAAAAGCATTCAGAGTCAAATAAATATTTTGTGAAGATTTAAAGGAGTATTAGGTTGCTATATACTGTATGTAATCAAACAAACACACAATCTTAACCTGTCAGCTTGAGACAACGAGTCTACACCAAAGTAGAAAAACATTCAAAAGTTGTGGATATGTGTTTTCACATACTTAATTTCTTTTCCCACCCACCCTAAAATTATTTTTGATAAAAATTAAAAAAAAAAAAAAGAAAAGGGAAAAAAAAAGAAAAATGAGGCTATAAAAATTATCTGAGAACTCTTCAGCACAAAATGTTGTGGAAAGGATTCTCACTACCTGGGAAATGAGAGAAAAAAAATAAAAATTAGAAAACACAAAAGTGACATTTTTATTACCTATTTTGCTTTTTTTGCACATCAGATATCTTCAGGGCAGTCAAATGACTTCTGTTTCTTTCTTGTTGCTTTTTTAGCAACAAAAAAGTAGCTGTGGTATATTTAGCTATCAGCCACTCTTGTAGTCTGCTGTGTTTAGTTTCAGATTTGGTGTGTTTTCATTCTGTTTTGAAAACAGTGGCAGAGTGATTTCTTACAGAAAAATGAAAGAATCTGCAGAGCAAAAAAAATAAAAATAAATCCATGTTACCTGCAAAGTGTAAGTTAACTGGACTTTTTTTAAATAAGCAGAACTTGCTAGTAGATAAAAATTTTTAAAAGATGCCTTAGGCTGAAACAAAATGCACACTGCATGTATATTTAGTCTCTGTATACACAGGAAGCTTTATATAGCTTCATCTTGTAACTTGTTCTTACAAACCTGATTGAGCTGTAAATGATAACTATCAATCATCAGTATTAGACTTTGTTGGTTTACATGACTTAGGACCACCGTACACATCGTGTAGCGATACACTTGACTGGTAACCCTAGGTGGGCAACAATGCCGAATTTTGTCATGTCCATATCAGCCTGGAGAAGAGAAGGCTCCAGGGGAGACCTTAAGAGCCCCTTCCAGCAACTAAAGGGGCTACAGGAAAGCTGGGGAGGGACTCTTCCCCAGGGAATCATAGAATCATAGAATTGCCGAGGTTGGAAGGGACCTTTAAGATCATCAAGTCCAACCATTACCCTCCCCTGACATAACCACTTCTAAACCATGTCCCCAAGTACCACATCTGCCCTTTTTTTAAACACCTCCAGGGACGGCGAATCCACCCCCTCCCTGGGCAGTCTCTTCCAATGTTTAATAACCCTTTCAGTGAAAAAATGTTTCCTAATATCCAATCTAAACCTCCCCTGACATAACTTGAACCCATTTCCTCGCTTCCTATCACTTGCCACCAGGGAGAAGAGGTCAGCCCCCACCTCTCTCCACCCTCCTTTCAGGGAGCTGTAGAGATTGATAAGGCCTCCCCTCAGCCTCCTCTTCTCCAAGTGTGGAGTGAAGCAATAGGATGAAGGGGAAAGATTTTAAACTGAAAGAGGGGAGATTTAGAATAGATATTAGGAAGAAATCCTTTACCCTGAGGGTGGTGAGACACTGGAACAGGTTGCCTATAGGAGTTGTAGATGCCCCATCCCTGGAGGTGTTCAAGGCCAGGTTGGACGGGGCTTGGAGCAACCTGGGCTGGGGGGAGGTGTCCCTGCCCAGGGCAGGGGGGGTGGAACTAGATGATTGTTAAGGTCCCTTCCAACCATTCTATGATTCTATGGTTCTATAATAAACCAAAGATTCAGTGACATCTGAGAGATCCAAACATTTATTTAGACATCTAGATTTAAGAAGGTGGCATTCTCGGAGAGGCAACCTACCTGTTACCACTACTTCCGTTGTCATAAAGGGATGATGGCAATTATTAAATGCAGGAAAAGAGAGTATCTTTAGAATACCCTTAGCTATTTCTTTGGTATTTAGATCTCATCTTGTGGAGAAGTTATAACACTTCACGAGTAAATGTATGATTTTGTAATACTTACTATAATATCCTTCTGACAGACTTTATTACTGTTGGCACTGAATCAAATAGGAACAGTCTGGCCTTACCATTTCTTTGCTCCTGTCCTAACAGTTTGTTCCTGCTGCTTTTTGAGATATTGCACCACAAAATTCATGAAAGCTGTACCGATACTCACATATCCTTTAAAGCTGGATCTACTGTTCAGGCTGAAGTGACAGAGCGCGCTATGTACTTTGAATCTTAATGTAATAAAGTTAATAAAGTCAGTTCTACTCATACAAGAGGTAACTATTGGTGTAGCAGGTCACTGTACGCTCAAAGCTCCTCTTTGGTAGTGGAGTATGGAGGAGTACTAATAAGAACTGGGATTGCTGTGTCTCACCACTGCTCTTATATTCTGCCTGAGGGACATTGTGTCAAGGAATTCAGCCAAGATAAGATTTTGTGTGCACGCATTGTGTATGAAGTGGCAAAAAGTATAAATTCATTCAATTATAAATTCATTCATTCAGAGAAGGAATAAAACCGCTAACGTTGCAAAGGAAAACACAATACTGTACATTGAACAATACTCCGTAGCACTTCACTCTGGTGAACACATTACCTGTATAATTCTGCCAAGGTCAGTCAGAGCTTGAGCTACCTGCTGCATAAATACTGGAAAAGCAAGTTAAACTTTCTCCTGGGTTAACATAACTTGCCTGCTATCCTCTTTACATTAGTTCTTGAATTTGATCTGTGAATGAGCACTCCTGTTCTGTAGTGCTTTCCCCTTTTGCTGAGTCCGTGGGGGAGTTTCAGCTTGTCCCCAGGGCAGCAGTCCACGTTTCGCGCTCCGTAACAAAAGCAAAACCAGAAAACCCCAAACTTTGCTGTGCTGGTGAATGTAAAGTTGATAACAAATACGGTGCGCATTTTGCAGTGGGACATTGAGAAGGTGGTTATGACATGGCTTGTGCTGTTCCAGCAGAGAAGCCCGCTATCCCTTGCATTTTCCTGCAACAGACTTGCTTTTTTCCCTACAGAAAACGTGCAAGGGTTCTGTCCTGTAGCCTCCCGCCCATTCACTGTCCGTCTGGGTACAGAAGTACGCTTGGGTTTTTTTGGAAGGTTGGACAGTTGGAAAGGTGGCTGCCTTCACCACTTGGCATCTAAGAGGACAAGACAGTGATTCCCTTCCTGAACTCTATCCAGATCTGGTGGCAGGATCTTACATTTGTCATCTGACTCCTGGGGGCTGGTTTCTATCTGCCAGTTGCTTAGAGAGGGACGCGAACATCTCATTTTCTCTGTGTTTCCTTTCTTATATGAGTGAGAATTAGAAAAAACTGGCATCTAGGAAAAAAAAAATAAAAAGTTTGAGTCTTTCTGGCATGCAGTTAGGAGAGGAATACCCTGGAATTCACATGCAGGTTGAAGGTGATGGTCATATTTTTGGGTGTGTATGGGCAATGTGAAATAATAGTCGTGATCTGCTAATGAATAGGGGGTTTCTTACAGGAATACCTCACAGTGGCCTTCAGCCACAGAAATCCCATCAGGTTTTGTAGGGTGGATGTGAGAGCTGCCTCTCCTGATGGCGGCATTACGCAGAGCCCAACTGAGAAATAATGACCTGCTGAAGAAGTTACATTAACACTTTCTTTTAGTTGCCTGTACCAGCACTGTCACAGAGAAAGGATGTCAGACAAAGGGCTTTAAAAAAAAAATAAATAGATCCTAGTAGCATTAACATTTGCACAGGTGAAATATGCAATGTATAAATAAACACCAGAAAAACATTCTCAACTACCAGCTCCTCTATTTGCAGGTCAAATGTGAACAATGTACGCAAGTTTTTTGGAGTTCAGTTTTCAAATGTTTTTTTCTTCATTGTGTTATATCTCTAAAAACATCTGCAGTTCACTAGAGAGCTGAATATCATCAAGGTCACCTTCTCAGTTTAATTAATATCTGATAATATTCTCATACTAACTTTTTATCACTCATTACTCTCCTCCTAGATACTGAGATACTTGATACAGAGGTCATTCGATTTTGAAATTTTTGGCATATTTTAACATATCGAGTGTTCCTGCGAATCAAATAATTTAATGTGGTCGGTGAGCTTCATGTGAATGCAAACTGCAGTGTCCTGGCTTGTTTCTAATCAGCATTAGAGATGTGCCAAACTGTCAACAGCTCATGAGCAATATGAACGCTACAGCTCTTCACACCCCTTTGAGTTCATATCAATCATTTGAAAATAACATTTTTTTTTCAGAATGAGCTGTCACTATCAATTTGAATAGTGGGCTGTTCAACTGGAATTCGTCCAATTTTTCAGCAAGCCATTTGGTACATTATATCATGAAGCAAACAACTTGCAAAAGCAGATTCTTTTCATGATGCTTGTAGGACAGAAATGTATACTTAAGTGTTCCAATCTGCCTTTGCCAGGTGAGACTCAGCTTTCATCTGTGCAATCTAAAGGAGATTATTCAAAGAGATGAGACTTCTGAGGCTTTATGTAGTATATTATGATCCACAGAACTTCACATACTTGTTTTCAATATTTTTTTCAATATTTTGAGAGAAGTAACAAGGTAATGATCAAAATGAAATAAGAAGTCTCTGAAATGGTATATATTCTTTTATCTTGTGCAATAAATAGTCTGCGTACTGTTTTAAAAATCAATTTAGCAGATACTTCCCCCTGAAGAGAAAAAAAAAAAAACAACCAAAAAGTACTGGTCATTGAACCTCTATATTTCTGCACATTTTCCATATTTGAGGAAATTAGACATATTTTAATCAATTAATGCAAAATAGGATTTTTTTCCTGCTCTTTGCTTAACCAGAGGTGCCTTTTCCTGCTTTAATTTGCCTGGTTCTAGTCTGTGATAACAGTTACTGGCTCCTAGAACACAATAGGAAGAACAAAAATTATTTATCTTTGAAACACGTCAGGACAGACCATTTAAAACCTCTCCAAGACACATACCAACAACGATTCAATTGATGACTTTTCTTGCAAAAATTACATCATTTCCTTTTTCTGTGGCTTAGAAAATCAGCTTCTAGGTTTTCCTAACAAAAGGTTTTCATTGACCTCTATGGCATTTCTGACCAGCCACAGAAATAAATCATAAGCATCACACCCTCTCCCTTCTTTCTCAGCAGAGAAGAACGGGGATTTGGACAACAGCAGGAAGCTGTTGAGGCTTTATGTCCACTCTCATTTCATTTTGTTCAGCTAACTAACCTGGGAGGCTGGGGAGAGACCTTTAGCCAGATG